>NW_028186407.1:491627-609615 GCF_003343005.1 Rhea americana | reverse complement strand
AAAAAAAGAAATGTGGCTTAACAGTGTAATTGCACAAAGTATATGGGAGAAGATGAGACAAGAGAAAGTTATGTATGGTATTATGGATCTTCATGATAAATAACAGCTTATTTGAGTTTTATTCCCATGGCCTATGGAGGAAATTTTATGATCATTTCAACTTCACTACTGACTCAATACTCCTAGCCTAGACATTTAATCTCTTATGAGATATTGCTGTGCTTTGAAAAGTGGCATTGTGAAAAACAAGAGAAAGTATGAGATTGATTGCACATCCAGTAGACATTCTTTAAGGTCTTATTTCAGCACACAAAGTGGGTAACAGACCCTTAATCAGTCTCCTTTACTCCCTATCWTATTTTCACTTCATTATCAAAATAATATATCTTACTTATTGATAGACATTATGTCATCTTCCCCACAAAAATACAAAATGAAGGTGTCATAGAAGAGTGCTAACTAAGACAAGTGAAAGACTACATTTGTGTTCATGCTCTTGGAATATCTCTTCTAGATATTTTGACGTATTGCAGCACATCTGTGTGAAGGGAAGAAAATGGAGTATTTATGAAATTATCTCAAACATATCACAGAATTTGAAGTATCTCAAAAGATACATAATATTTTTTTCTACACTATCATTGATTTTGCCTGGAAATAAATTGAAGTTTGGAAAAACTGTCTCACTCCAAAAGTTTAATGTATCCTTACCCCAACAAAAAAAACTAAAGAACAMCACCCTAAAAAAAGAAGGCGAGGAAGAAGACAAAGTATTTTGATTAGATACCTGCAACTGTCAACATAAGAGTCTTGATAATACCATCCAGAATTAGAACAATACCCTCCTTTCAGGATTTAGATTCTAAACAAAGTAGTTTCCAAATCTATATTGAGGCATATTTATTTTATAGAAAAGAACTTGACACAAATTTTGGTTATTTGAATGGGAGGATAAGGATCATATCAGAGAATCACAGAATGGTTGAAGTTGGAAGGGACCTCTGGAGATCGTCTAGTCYAACCGCCCCTGCTCAAGCATGTGGGGAATCCCCCAGAGCATGTGGGACAGGGTTGCATCCAGGTGGGTTTTGAATATCTCCAGAGAAGGAGACTCCACAGCCTCTCTGGGCAACCTGGTCCAGTGCTCTGTCACTCTCACAGAAAAGAAAYTCCTCCTAATATTGAGGCGAAACTTCTTGTGTTTCAGTTTGTCCCTATTTCCTCTTGTCCTGCCACTGGGCACCACTGAGAAGAGTCCAGCCTCATCCTCTTGACACCCTCTACAAAGGTATTTGYAGACATTGATAAGATCCCCYCCTCAATCTTCTCTTCCCCAGGCTAAAGAGGCCCAGTTCTCCCAGCCGTTCCTCATAGGGCAGGTGCTCCAGCCCTCTCATCATCTTCTTGGCCCTACACTGCTCTCTGCAGTAGCTCCATGTCTCTCTCGTACTGGGGAGCCCAGAACTGGACACAGTACTCRAAATGAGGCCTCACCAGGGCTGAGTAGAKAGGAAGCATCTCCCCGCTTGACCTTCTGGCAACATTTCTCCCAATGCACCCCAGGATACCATGGCCTTCTTGGGCCTCATCAAGTATATATAAATTGACTACAGCTCAACTGACTTCAAATGCACCGTGCCAGTATTTACATTACAGCAATATTAATGCCAGCCAAGCTAAGCTATGAGAACAGCCGAAAACCCACAGTGCCACATTCATTCTCTCCAGGGCCATCGCTTGCTGCTCTTGAATGCACACTGCATCCTACCCACGTTGGAAAAGTAGAATGAGTGTTATTTGATTTGGGTCACCTCCTAGCCTCACTAAAAAAAGCCTCTGTGAGACCATGTTTTCAACCCATGAACACTGCTTACTTTTCCTGTCTAGGCAGAATTGAATACTGTGCTCTCTAGCTATGGCTGTGTTGGATCCGAGAGGTAACCGGAGCCATCTGACGAAATGATGAAGTATATTAAGCTTTTCTTTACACTGTATCTTAGATTGCCTGTTTGCCATGTTCCTTGTTTTTACTACAAGCTCTTCTGTTTACACATGCAACCTCTCAGGTGACAAATAAACGCTATCCTGCAAATGGTAATAATCAGATTATCTAACCTACACAAGAGGTGGAACTGCATGATTTTCCCATATAATATACAAAGTACATAACTGGATAAGYGTGAATGTATGGACATTGACAGCCAAATCTATCTGAAGCTATGGATGATACTTCAGGCAATGCCTTAACTGGTCTGGACATCACCAGGAAGTTCTCAGGAATTACTCAGGAAACAGGCACCAACGCTGCTTTCCAAGAGAATATAGACTATATCCCTTCTCCTCTCTTCTAAATCCTATTATATTCAGACAGTTTTGCTCCACCCTAACTTTAATTCTTATCCATGGCCCTAACTCAAATCATGCTTGCTGTTGTTCTAGCTAAGGAATCGAGGTTTCCAGGGACATGCACTGTCTGCTCATAAAAGAATAATGGATGAGATCCAATTCAATGACTGATGCCTTTATGACAATTTGAATAATGTTACCCCAATGTGTTACTGAGCAGTTCTCTCATTTAAGAGAATTTCCATTCGGCAGCAAGCCTTCAAATCTGGTGAGGAGCTGATTACATTTTATCTTCCCTAATACTGGAAAAGACTCCTAAATAAAGAACTACAATTAAAGGGACTTTTTATAGCACAGATTTAACAATGAAGTAGATGCAAACCTGTAATGCCAACAGCTTAGGAATTAATGAAATTCACTGCCAGGAAAGGATGAAAGAACACATAAGAGCAGCCCATTCTTCTATCTTATACCAAGCATAAGGGAATGAGCAGCTTACTCTATTGAGTGCGAGAAGGTTGTTRGAGGGCAAATAAGTTTCTGGACTTTCACCACAGAGAAGGAGTCAGAAGAAGAGCTGCTAGGAAGCTTTCTGTAGCAGTGTTGGGCATAAAAGAACAATATCTGTGAAGACAAAGATAAGCTTCAACGAAATATTTCACTCCCAACTCTCTTACCAAAATTTCCATGCAATCAGCAATAGGCATATGCCATCATTCCCTAATGCTTTTCATAGGAGAGCCTTCAGCATTATTCTCAAAGAGAATTTATACCCGTAACAGGGGCCTTTCTCTCACTCTTTCAGYCAACCAACAGCCATAAAGCATAAAGCAGAATTCTGTAATTATATTTCTAAAATCTTTAATCATTTTAATAGACCAGTAAGGGTCACAAATAAGCATTTTGTAGATAACTTCTAAGTGATAGATTACAGGTAGAAATCCTTTCCTTTTTATGGGTTCCCTTTCATTGTATATTTCAGTGCTGCGCTAAATCTCCTGGTACCTACTTTTATGTTAGTTGAATGATTCGTTTAATCACTGCAGTTGAATTTTCTTTCAAGACATCCTTCTCTGACATTGCTCCAAGATAAAATGTGTCATAGAGGCTGACGCACACTATCACAAATCTCTCAAAAATTATTCAAACATGAGCTGCCCAGAACTTCTCAAGCACTTAAAATGCTCTCACTAGTTCACTCACAGGTGCCTAAGGCAACTTGTTCTTTCCTTTCCTTTTCCTATAAGCAATATGGCCTGCTTCCAGATKTAGTACCCAAACATTTCTCACTGGCCAGAGACATATTGCAATTTTTTGTTTAGAACAGTGACATGAACATTAACATACCAGAGTTCACTCTGTTACCCTCTTCCATAAAATGGAAGGAGGATATCCATTCTCAAAGATCCCATTGCCAGGAAGATTGCCCAGCTGCTTACCTTTGCATACAGTAAGCCATCCCATTGGCTTCTCTRGTGCTCACATGCACCAAATTAAGCACATGTTTGAAGTCTTACAGGGTCAGGGCTTAAAGAGGAGTTTAGGCAGATTCAGAATACCATGACCTCCAGCTGCAACACCACCCCACAGAACAGACACGGATCCAGGTTCAGCCACCTCAGTGCTTGATCTAGTGTCTTAACACAGGCACATCTATAAACTGTATGTCTAAGCCAAACTAAAACAATTAGTGACAATTGTCCTAGCGTCACTGAGTACAATATTTAGGCAAGACCCTCAAGCTGCTTTGCTTAGGAAATAGAGATCTTTGCTACCTTTGCTACTAGTTGCTGTTCTCTTCCAGTTAGGTTATTTTAATTACAAATGTTTTTAACCTCCCTCCTATTATAGGAATCTAACACCTCTGGAAAAAAAAAAAAAAAAAAATCTTTTTTGGAGCTTTTGGGTTTATATTTTCAGTGTTCTGCTGCATACGCACACAAGGGCGTTTGGCTGGTTGCATATTTGTGTATTCAACATATGAAAGTTCTCACTTAGCTGTCACATAAATCTAGCATTTGACTCCTCAGCGCCATAATGAATCATACTGTCATTTCAAAGCTATTCACGTGCTTTGTAATAAAAAATGCAGAAGAAATTGATTCTGTAGGAGATATGCTATCTCTATCATTCAGAGGGACCATGACTACAGGAAGTGGGAAAAGAGAGTTGAATAAAAAATTTAATAGCGATCTGAAACAGAAGGCTAGCAGATTAGATAAAACATGAACCAAATTCTTCAGTTAAATTTATGTCAACATAAGCTCCTTGCGATACACGTAGTTATGCTTGTGCCTGTTCTGGGGTCCCCAGGGGAAGAATACATACATTTTACTGTTTTGCTGTGTAAATAGTTGTAAACGCTCRCTGTCAAGTAAGAAATAGATGTGGAAGGTTCTTAAAGAGCAGCTGCAATAGAGGAAAATATATTATAATTAAAGAAGAGATCTAAACTACTCAGCTTTCTCCAGCCTATTTTTGCAGATACATCCTAATTTAAAAAAGAACTTCAAAAAGGCTTCAAAAGCCTTGACTGGRGTTCCTTATCTTTCAGAGTTTGGGGCCCAGATTAGACAAATCTCTGGGCCAGATGCCCAGCAGCTACAAATCCATGGAATTACACTGATTTAAACAGATGATGAAATGGCCAGTTCTTTTGAATCCACAGCTCAATTTCTTCTATCCAGACTCTTTTTTTTTTTTTTTTTTTTTTTTTTTGAAAAAAAAAGCTGTGTGTAAATATTAGGGTGAAATATGATTTAAAAGATTGAGGTGATGTTATAAACTCTCCAACCAGATGCAAGATCTCAGCTCCACTGCTATGTAGTTCATAAGTTTATATTCAGAATAACGRTGTCAGGTTACTCTCATATATGGAGATATTTATGTTTCCACAAGTCAGAGATGGAAAATATTATTTGGTCATCTAACCCTGTCAATCAAATGATTTTTTAATGTATTTTTTAGTTCTTGATCAGTCTTTCTTTCAACACCCGAAGCAACAGGTTTCCACCTCTTTGTAATTTTTGTCTCTTAGTTCAGAGTCCTATCTTAAATTTATGAATGACATATTATATTTCTGCTTCTATCTTAAAGCAGTTTTAGGAGTTCATTTTGAAGTTGAACTTTATGCGTTGACACTGTCTAGGAATTGCAGCAGAGTAGTCAAAGACAACCTACTAAGCAGTTCCATCCTAGTGGAGCTAGTACTGCTCATACCGGTACAACCATCAGTTTTGAATGTCTACCCTGACACTGAAGGAAAGAAAGGGATGGCTGCTGGCTGAAACTTCCTGTCTAAAGGTGCATCGACAGACAGCAGAAACACATGCGTAAACAAAAACCAGGCATCAGGAAAAAACAGATAGAGTTGCCTTGCTTCAGATCTCAAACCAAATCAAAATTTTCCAGAGAGAAGATACTAAGCATTATAAAGTGTTTGTCCGGGAGGGCTGTAGCACTAATTTTGAAATCTGCATAATGAAATTATAGTGTCCTGCTACCATAGAAATGCATCAGGCACTGGTTTGGCATCTAATGGAGGAGCTTACAAAGCCAAGCCACGTGTAGGAGCAGTGCTCAATCACAGCTCAGAATTGAAAGGACAAGATGCATCTAAGATGTGGCAGCTGAACCAGAGCACGTCACAGAGACAGGTTCAGCATCTGGGAAGTCTGGTCCACAAAAACTAARCACACACTATGGGACATGGGAACTCTTCAAGCTCAAGATCTCAGCACCTCTCAACTTCATACCATCAGAAGAGCAGGMCATTTGTTGTACTTTCTTCCCTCCATCCAGGAACATAGCCTTGGCACATGGGCTGGAAAAAGAGTCAGTTTTCTCAAGGTCTCCAACCTACACTGGACCCCAGGCACCTTGCAGAGTGCCCAAATATTGGATAAAGCCACAGAATTTAGTTCACTTTTTTAAAGGCTTGCCTATGCAACATTGTAGAGCTATTTTAAAGCTCTTGTTGCCTTCAAATAGCTAACTTATTAAATTGAGACTATGGGCAGAAATTCTATGGCAATTGAAAGGGAAATTTTCAGCTGAATTTTTCCCACATACAAGCATGATGAGGAATACCAAATTAGACCACACTGAGGCAGTTTTGTGGTTCATCAGTAGCAGCAGCTACAGTCACACTTCAGATTACTCATGTGATTCCATGAAGTTAGAATTTCCAGGGATTTGTCACTTACTAGACTTTTTCTTGTGTGTGTCTATGTGACTAACAAGCTGAAAATATGGACTCAGAAATACATTCATGAACGCGTAACTCTTAGAGGCCTAGGCTTGAAGTGGTGCCAGTGGCAGCGGTAAGTTTAATGTCCCACCTGGACAGCAGACAAGACTTGAGCACAATTACGATGAAAGAGATGCTAAAGAGGCATTCATACACCCTCAGCCCTTCACAGATTCACACGCAGACTCTATCTAATGCCAAACTCCCCAGAAATTAAAGTCAAAGATAAAACTCACACTGATACCAGTAAAAAAAGAAGGCAACCGTGGAGACCCCAAAAATTTAAAAGTGATGTGCCCAAAATTTGTTTAGTTTTAGGAATTTAAATTCAAAGGATCCAGTTTTAATTGGGGTGAAAAAGTCATGTTTTCCAGGTGATGTTCAGAAATGCAATTTCATGTAGCGAAGACCACAGAGACTTTTTTCAAATCAATAGAGCAAAGAAGAAATAAGGTGATGACTTGTTTCATTGCTGAATTAAAATTCACAAGTCTTTCAACTGGTTTGATTAAGACCAGCAGAGAGATGTCTGAGGATCTCTTTGGCCTGACAGTAAATTATTTGGAGAAACTGGAAGTATGAACTGGCTATTCAGAATATAGTTCTGGACTGTAGTAACCTATGAGGTTTTATAAAGTTAATTTTCTCCCTAAAAAATCTTCAGTGATTTTATATCATTTGCAAAATGTTCAAAGTTATGTCACTGAACATGAGAATTCTAAAACCCTGTTTAAAATGGTTACAGATATTTTTAGCTAGACCTAATTTTGATGACATTTTCAGTCCAATAACCAAACCTAACAGGATTTGGAGGTAGCAAACTGATTTCTCTTGAGGTCAAGATGATTTCTCATGAGGTCAACATCAACATTTAGAGCATTACAGCTGACTGAGCTGAATAGCACGTAGCATAGCACTGCTGCTTGCGGGACAAAGAATTAAAGATACTTTGAAAGATATTTTGAAAATTTCTTTTTACATTGCATTTATATCCTTTTACATCTGATATTCCATATTATGACAGAAAGAAGTTAGTAAGGAGAAGGGATGAGTAAATTTGTATTAGCATGTAAGAAACCATAGTTTTGCCTAAGACTTAGTCTGTTTGTAGAACTAAATCTTGCTGGAGATTATAAAGCTTTTGTAAAAGTCTCAATATTTTTCTTTCCTTTATTTTTGTCTTTTTTGTGTTTCTAGTTTTGTAAAGGAAAAACAAATGCTGAGATTCTCATGAAATACCCAACTGTGAATTTACAGCACAGTTTTGTGGACTAGAAGAATTCAATTAAAATCAGATGTGGAAAACAGCAGCTCTAGGGAAGTGAATGGTAATGCAGTCTCCTACACCTGTTTTGAATTTTGTGCACTCAGCGAATTCAGATACACTGCCAAAAGTATTTTTGCCTGCAGCTCTTGAGAAGACAAGATTTTGCTTAAGAGAGGCTAGATCTTTCTAAACTCTTTGCGAGTGGAAATATTATTGCTGAGCTAATAGGAAATAGGACTGAGATGCTAAAATTCATTTTGTGACAAAAACAGAGGGAGAGGACTTAGTTGCCATTAAGTTGTAATTTTACACCGTTAAGATGTTCAAATAAACATTTTTGCAYGTTGTTATTGTTCATTTCAGTAGCACGTTTAAGCTCTGCTCCTGGACTGTTTCTGATACCGGCTCTACAAGCAGAGCAAAACAATTAAAAAAATTGATTCAGGCCCCAAAGTTAACTAGGCTGTTATTAAAAAAAATCTTTAAAATTCATCCAAATTTATTTTAAAAGAAAACAGCAAAAAACAAAAAAGATTTATTACAGTAGTATATTAATCTATTCCACGTATGTTTTCTTGCTTTCATGATTTTGTAATAATTTTTTATGTTTTTTTGTTTATTTCATCTCATTATACCTGCTRTTAATAGAAATTTCCTGCATTTATGTGTTTTATGTACCAAGCTTTTTTTTTAATACTACAAAATGTTGCGCCTGTGAAAACAGGCTTGAACAAAGCTCAGTATAAATGCTTAAAAGCGCTGATGAATTAGAATACCTGCTGATCAGCAGGAAACTTGTTTATTCATTATGTCATTATTGATCCTCACACTCTGTAGCCAGATCTGGCCAGTATTAATGGTTTTAAATTAAAGGTAGATATTTAGCTCGGAAGAAAAGATTTCCCCTTAAATACCAAAACAGAAATGAGACTGCATTTTTCTAGGATGTATTAATCAATGTTGGCATGTAAGGCGACATGACACAGTGGCATTTGTTTCAATCTAAGAAATCCAACATTTTCTATTCTCTTTTTAACAAAACAAACTGCCYACATCACAGTAGAGATCATTCCAGTATAAGTGCTTTGTATGCTTTTATACTGCTTCGCACTGGTGAACTTAAAAAGGCAACTAGAAATCCTGATGTACCTACTGCTGGACAATACAATTATATGGATATGGAAAACTGGTGATGAAATCCACTGGAAAAGTTTCATCAATTGACAGGGTTGTAATTATTGTCCACCAAGGTCTGTGCCGTGAGTGGAATTTACTTCTTTTAAAAGAAATTTAAATCCAAGCATGAAAGTTATTGTAGCGTCAGGTAGAAGAAGTACACAATTCAGATTAAGAGAACAGTTAGGAAGAAACATATCATTTATTCCTGGAAGCAGGTGAAAGCCCTTTTCATTTTTTTTCTTTTTTTTTTTTTTCAGGATACTAGGCATCAGCATGCTGACATGTCTAGTTCATAGCAGTAAAAGTGCTTCTTCGTCTCAGCGCATCAGCTCGCAGGCTGCATGGAATCCTGCCAAAGTTTGGTGTTCACTGACAGATTCAATCCATCTCAGAGCTAACCTTGCTTTAGCCTTACTGCTGTCTGCACCACAAGATTGATGAGATGAAAAAGAGGAAGTCTTCTATAGACTTGCAAACAGAGGAAGATGTCATTTATCACTCCAACTGCTGATTTTTCCCCACCCTATTCTTACATAAGTGGGCAAAAGAAAATTCAATTATTTTTAAAGAGGTGTTACTATAGTCAAAAGTGTCTACCATTTACCTAAAGGTACCCTGGGCAAAATCATTAAAAAAACTTCTCTTAAGTATTTTCTCAGTACTTGTAGAAAAGGGCAAATACAGCACATGTACCAGGGAACACTTGGGAGAGAAATATAGCTTGAAAGTCCTTCCCACCTCTGAAACTAAAAGGTCACAGTCTGCTGACAGTACGTTCCTGTARCAAACTGCATCCCTTACCAACTCGGGTGAAACGTGATGTCTAGGACAACAGTCAGAAGAGAGGAAGGTTTCTGCTTCAACTGCACTCCAAATGTTTGTTCCTACTGGCCCCACACTACAGGGTCTGTTCTCCCTTTCAGCCATGCCATTAAGAGGCAAAAAGGGCATCTCAAACTCCTGATTTGTTTAAATCTGATCTTGTTTTCAGAGTTTCAGCTCTCTGGAGGAGGAAAAAAAARAGAGAGAGRAGAAAGCATGTTTGAAAAAACAACAAAACCCAAGCAACTAATCCATTCATCTCCCCACAATACATGAGTCTTCAGTAGTGCAGAGAAACAATTGCTSTCTGTATAAGAAAAGATATCTAGCCACTGAAGAATAAATGAAACACCAAGGTAGACTCTTAATCATTGACAGTTATCTATTCAGCCTAATAATACTGCAASTCACCTCAGCACTTGATCTGCTTAGATAACAGACAGCAAATAGGCTTATAAATACTTACTATGAGACGAAACCGAAAGCATCTATGTTATTCAAACCTATGAGGGCTGTGATTTTCATGAGCATGACCAGATTTACAGTAGATGGATGGTATTCATCAGGTGAACTGGACTCATGAAGAGGCTGTAATGGTAGCTATATCTGCTTGATTTTGTCTTTAAGCTTCATGCTGTTTCCTTTCATAGTTGAACTTCCAAAAGAGAAAAAAATTAAATGACAAATGCTGACTYTAGTTAACCATGTTCTGTATGTCTGTATCTTAAGTTCTCCTTACAGCAAAGAAATTAGATGAAAAAACCAAAAATAAACAAAAACAAAACAACAAAAAAAACCTGCCCCCTCACCCTTAATAAATTATTTCACATTTTCATGGGGGAGGGGGATGATATAAAATGTGAAAAGGACATGGAGGTAAAGCTACTTGAATAAATACACCACCTAAATAATGGAACACAGATGTGAATCTTTACAGTGCCRCATCTGATTCAAATGTTCACCCCAGCTTGCTTGGACAAGATTTAGTGGTAAAGATCTTATTTTGCTAGAATAGCATCTACTTTTTAGTATCTGTGTGCTGTCCTAGTTCAAAAAATAAGACTTCTAGTTTATGATATTCTGTCATAAGGTATAAAACATCTTAATTACTTTACTGTTCCTCCAAAATATCACTGCATTGATATTTCTTTGGGAATTTCCTTCTGCTCTCATGAGAAATATGTCAGAATAATAGAGCTCCTTGGTTAAAGGTAAGTAGGTGAAAGATATGCCTTAATGACAAATAAAATCATTGCACACTCTAATAAATTTCATTGTACAGCCTTGAAGAGAGCTAGCAAGTAGATGCAGAAAACAGAAGCCAACATCCACCATTGCTGAAGAACATCAACCAACTGGATATTTGCATTCTCTGGATCTTACTTTGTTCACGAAGGAATCACGAGTGATTTTGGTGATAAAGGAGTGTGTAAAATTTCACTGATTACAGATGTGTGGCTAACTGTCTGATCCACAGGAGCCAAGGTTAGTTACAAATCTTTTAGCCAGAGAGAATGAGAGGAATTTGAATTACTGCAGCATCAAACTCTAGCAGTGTGCTTGAGAATACAAAATTTGGAGAGGACTAAATTATGTCATCTTTAGATCCACTGAAATTAGACACTTTTGACAAAGATAAGGACATAAGAATCTGATCCTTGAATACTTCTTTATTTCTTTATTCTAACTCAACCCSTCTTCTCCTCTCCCCCCCTCAAAATCACAGTGATAAGAATGTGTAATTAACTTAAATACAACTATCACACACAATCATGGGGAAAAACTAGTAAATGAACCTATTTCAAGCAACTAGCAAAATAAGTATGGCCTACATTTAGCCTATTAGACCACCACTTCATCAAAACTATTATTACTTCATCCTTGCAAAGGCTCAAATATCAAATGGAGAGAAAAAGAAGTGCTCCAAAATTTCTGACCAACAGGAGTATTTAAAATCCTCAGTTAYTGAAAATAACAGAATACTTTCAAGATTGGCATTTTTGCTTAGCTCTGAGATATTTTTGAAATAATGTTTCACTAAGCTAATTTCTGTACCCCTGTGAGCTTCAGGTAGACCTACCACAGTCAGCTGCATGGAAGGAACAGAAAGGAAGGAATGAACAGTATGGGAAAAACAGAGAAAGGTGGATCTCTTAAAAAATTGTATTGAAAGGGTGGTAGGGAACTGTGAAAGCCACCTAAAGAGAAAAAACACTAGGCTGTGTTCAGATGCCTGGGTGTCACACTTTGAGTGGCGCAGTTGGTAGACTGAACAGCAAGGATCCTGGGGATGGGAACAACATCACAACATAATACTTCCCCTGCAGCTGCCAGTACTGGAAGAGCCGATGGACACGTCTCAGCTAAGTACGTAGGGCTATATTGCCTAGTGCATGGAGGGCTTTGCTTTCTCTACTGAAATAAACGGATACAATTTTTCTGAGACCTACACATCAGCAGGAGAGAAAAGGAGAAGTAAGTAGTGAGCGTAGGCCGGTATGCAGGCCAGCCGTCAGACCAGCCTACCCTGTGGAGTATTTTAGTACAGTTGTTCCTCCTCTCGTTTCTGCTTTTAAACTGAGATCTACTAGAAAAAGCARTAAGACAACAAGTAGAGATCACTCGGTCGTCTGTTTGGCAAGCACCACAGTGACCCTAACTTGAGCTTAAAAATAAGGCATAAATAAGTATAAAAATAAAACCAGCCTTCCTTCTGATCCATTAAGATATTCTGGAGTWGCACTTACACTCTTCAGTCATTACCAGGCTTTATAAAACAATTCTGTCATTTTTCAGGACTGGAGTTACATTTTCAAGAGCTGAGATTTGACAGGAATGTTTATGGTATATTCCATGTTTGATTTCCTAGACTAATTTGTGATAGACTAAAGGCTGAGCATTCAGACACAGAAAATGCTGGGCCATGATTGGAAGTTCTGTTTTAACTCTTTCTGTCTGTGGTTTCTTTGCATACTTTTTTTTTGTCAAAATAATGCATTTCAGAACTACGTATGACTTGGAATTTTTGCCTGAGCCTTATGCACCATGAACTAAAACACTATATATCCTCAACAATCTAAATTGGGATAAATCTTGTAGAGTCAGTGTCTGAGGATTTATCTGGTATGAAGAGSTCCTTTGCTCTGCCAAAGCAAAGCACATGAAGTATTTGTAGCAACTGGCARGCAGGGGCCCGCGTTATGATATTTAACATAGTAGATACTTAGATGGGCCAATACCCAACACCTAACCACAGCTCAAAAAAGACCAAAAAATAACAAGATTGTAGGCCTGACTAAAATAAAGAGGAAGTGGGGCAGATCAGAAATAGAATTAAAAGACGTTTTCCCCAAGCAGATTTGAGTTCCAGAAAAACTAATATTATTACAAAAGTTMAAGGCCAAGCTAAAAGTCCCTGTGATTTCTGAAAAATTGGCTGGAGCAGGAGCTGATAACAAGCAGGAGGCAAGCACTGAGACAGATAAAGTAATTTCCTTGGAAACTAATACAAATAGCATTGTTCTTTCACCAGCCTTGTTTCAGGTAGCAAATCCCCATCCCTTCCTCCCACCCCCCACAAAAAAATCCTTTTCTGCATCTTTAACACAATTCCTCAAATTCCCTAAGTACTCAAACCTTAAAGAAGTCTGTGTAGCCTCAGGCTCACTGTTCTGAGTTCAAGCAACTCAACTTCCCAAATATTTCCCCAAAAGAGGGGGATTAAGCGAGAATGATTTATCAGCTCAGACRGAAATTTATTTTTTCTTGTGCAAACTGCTAGGAAAAATCCATAGGGGGAGGCCTGAATTTAGAAACAAACTGCCTCATCTTTTACAGAAGGAACATCTTCACCTAACTCCTTTTCTACTTCTCTTGCATTTGGTGCATTAATATGTCATGCTGACAGCAAACTCACTCTGAACTTCATAACTGTAGTCTTCTTGTAAAGCACAGCACAGCTAGTCCCCTACCATCGCTGGGAGCCTCTGAGTATTGCTGTAAGGAACATAACCCCCAATCCTTCTGCCCCCAATGCACGTTCATACAACAGGTAAATGGATGCAGGATTGGACAGAGCAATTGCCAAAGGGTCAGTCCCACCTAGTCTTTGGGATATGACTCATCTGCTGCTTATGTAAGCAATGAGAAGGTTTTACCCCAAACGAATCCCTATTTACCATTCTTATTACAGTATTTTTGAGCTCTGCTTGAGAAAATGTGCCTTGAGCATGATTTTTGTATGAAGTTCATAATTATTGACTAGTAAGGACAATTTCAGTTTTAGTTTGTGTTAATTTTGCTCTTGCTATTAGGATACCAATAGAAATATTTTGCTAAGTATTTCCTGTGGGCTTGGACTTTCCCAGACTTTGTTCCTTTCTGCTCCCACAGGCTCTTTGTGTGATGGCATTGTAAAGATAGATCACTTTCTACAGGTTGTGATGTGACTTGATTATCTATCTGTTGCAGGCAAAAGAAAAACTGCTTTGTTTAGCCCTACATTGCAGAAGAGTAGAAAGGGCAGTAAGAGAGTCAATAGCATTTCCAAGCAGCTAGTTGCCACCAAAACAGCTTTTGTGGAATCCATACATCTTCTGTTCCCACTGCATCAATTCATCTTATTTAAGTTGTTTAGAGTTTCCATTCTTGAACACCCTGCCAGCCTCATTTCTTCAACAATCTTAATCCTTATTCTGAAGGAGAGTTGGTCAAACACATATTTTTATGAAGCTGCTCTGTCCAGTCCCGGTATCTCACTAGTGCATGACCACATTCCAAAGGTGCATGAAATCCCTTTCTTTAGCACATCTTTTGCAGACTTCCAGGCTTCTCAGGAAAGATTTATTTGTTAAACTGCTACCTCTTGCAAATAAAGGAAAGAAATCTGTATCAGAAAGATAATGTCTCTCATGTTCACTTTTTGCCAATTTTGTTGTACCACTGGAAATCTTCCCATTTAGTGTTTCACTTAGAAATTCTCTCATACTGTTCCCTTTTTCTGGACTGCTTCTAGACATTCTTTTGTACTGAAGATTGTACAGGACAGCAAGGGTTCCTCTGAGTTTCTTTCCTTCATCTTCCATTTTTCATCTCCGCTTTGATTATTTTATTTCCACTCAAATTTCTCTGCCCTTTATCTTCATCATCACTGTTGCCAATATACTGAACTCTCCACCTTTTTAAGGTAAGACCAAGCAGTGAAGGCTTCATCATTCATCTAAGCTCTACACAGAGCTTTCGTCTTCTTGCTGCTCTTCTCTCCATATGGTATCATGATACGGAAGGTGAGGCAGGGAGAGGTAGAAACTATCCCATCTCTAAAACTGGATTCTTTCTATAGCATTTGAAGTCATCAATTTATAACACCAACAAGAACCAGACCAAGAGTTCTAGAAAGTCAACTGGAGTAAGCTATATTACAATTCATATAGATCAAAATTGTCTTATATAAATCACTAAAACAGAACTCCCAAGTCTATTTTTTTTTTTGAAATAATTAGTACAAGACAGATTTTCTTCAAGACTGCCTAGTTCACTCTGGCACTAAGATGAGGCTAGAGAGAGCAGCAGGAGGTTAAAAATATAATTCCCAGATCTGACAGGTCTTTGATGCGAACAGCCATCCACATAGATATTATGTTCATCCTGAGGTAAGTCCAGTCCTTTGGGACCCAGATCTTGCTGCCTGCTGGCATCAGGAACAACTTACATAAGAAAGTTAACACTGGAGCCAGACACAACAACAGCATAGCAGACACAGTGCCCAACGACCTGATCCCTCTGCGGTCACGTTGCTTAGACTGCACATATGGCCCAAGGCAGTGCTAATGGATGTGCAATGCAGGAGGGATAGTGGGAAGTCTCAAACAGGTATCTCTGCACACCTCTCCAACCTAACACAGGCTCATGTCAGTGTCCTCAGTGGTCTGAAGGAGAAGATAGATGTGTTCCCAGAATACTTTGTCTTTTCACTCTGACTTAGCCCTAGGAATTCCTGTAAATGGCTCTGATGGCAAAGGAATGTCCCACATCCCATCTGAGAAGGGAAGAGGTGGGCAACAGGGAAACTGCCACTGCAAAACCTGCTATGTTTCTGTGCAATGGAGTAGAAAGGTTGGCACGGGCCTGAAGCAAGGCCTGGAGTTAGGGCTCAACCTAAATGTCCACCAGTGTCTTGGCCCAACACCTGAGACTGTCCAGCCCATGGGCCTCAGGCCCATTAGGTTGCCTATACAGTGGATAGCTACGTCTATATATGTGCAGCAGAAAGGCCACTTAGGCCACTTGCCAGTGATTAGATTCTTCAGAGAACAGTAAAGGAATCCTATAAAAGCTTATGCACAATAGTCCAATATGCAGAAAACAAAAAGTCACATATCCTGGAATCACAGAATGGCTGAGATTGAAAGGAACCTCTGCAGATCATCTAGTCCAACCCCCCTGCTCAAGCAGGGTCACCTAGAGCATGTTAGACAGGACCGCATCCAGGTGGACCTTGAAGATCTCCAGAGAAGGAGACTTCACAACCTCTCTGGGCAACCTGGTCCAGTGCTCTGTCACTCTCATAGTGAAGAAATTCCTTCTCATATTCAGATGGAGCTTCCTGTGTTTCAGTTTCTGCCTGTTGCCTCTTGTGCTGTCACTGGGTGCCACTGAAGAGAGTTTGGCCTCATCGTMTTGACACCCTTCCCTCCCTTAAGGTAGTTGTAGACGTTGATAAGATCCCCCCTYAGTCTTCTCTTCCCCAGGCTAAACAGGCCCAGCTCTCCCAGCCGTTCCTCATAGGGCAGGTGCTCCAGCCCTCTCTCTCATCATCCCTGTAGCCCTACGCTGGACTCTCTGCAGTACCTCCATGTCTATCTTGTCCTGGGGAGCCCAGAACGGGACACAGTACTCCAGATGAGGCCTCCTCAGGGCTGAGTAGAGGGTCAGGATCACCTCCCTCCACCTGCTGGCAACACTCTTYCTAATGCATTCCAAGAGACCACTGGCTTTCCTGGCCACAAGGGTACATTGCTGGCTCGTGGTCAGCTTGTCCACAGAACTCCCAGGTCCCTCTCTGCAGAGCAGCAGGTCAGCCCCCAGCTTGTACCAGTGCCTGGGTTATTCCTCCCTAAGTGCAGGACCCTGCACTTGCCCTTGTTGAACCTCAKGAGGTTCCTCTCCAYYCAGYTCTCCAGCCTGTCCAGGTYTCTCTGAATGGCAGCACAGCCCTCAGCTGTATCAGCCWCTCCTCCCAGCTTAGTATCATCATCAAACTTGCTGAGGAGGCACTCTGTCCCCTCATCTAGGTCAYTGATGAAGAAGTTGAACAAGACAAGACCCAGGACCGAGAGCTGGGGACACCACTAGTTACAGGCCTCCARCTAGACTCTGTCACACTGACGACAACACTCTGAGCTCTGCCTTTCAGCCAGTTCTCAATCCACCTCTCTGTCCATTCATCTAGCCCACACTACCTGAGCTTGCCTTGGAGGATGTCATGGGAGACAGTGTCAAAAGCCCTGCTGAAGTCAAGGTACAYAACATCCACTGCTCTCCCCTCATCTACCCAGCCAGTCATTCCATCAGAGAAATCTCTCAGGTTGGTTAAGCAGGATTTCTCCTCAGTGAAAGGGGATCAAATACCACATACCAGCTCCCCATGGTGAGGAGCCTCTGATCTTTGCTACTTATTTAGGGACTGAGTCTCAAGGACAGTTAAATATCCTTCCCATAATGTTATCACCACAAATCTGGCTGTTCTATTTACCCATCTATGTATTCCCCTCTATCTTTGAGGATCAGGTATTACATTTATTACAGCCTTTCAGTGTGGTTTTCTAATTCTTCTGCGGATAGTGGTGTATTTGCCTGCCAGTTTAATATCATCTGTAAATTTAATATATCTCCTCCTTATCCTGTCCTTTGGGAAGCTATTGAAATAAAAATGTAAGATTTATTACTGACTCTTGCATTTTTAGCTCTTGAAATCTGTACATAAGTTCTACAAGAAAGAAAAGAAAGTTCTACAGTATCTTAATAGTTTTGACCAGTATGAACCAGCAYCTACAAACACTTTTCTCCTAGGAGTACGACTTTCAGAGATGGCATTCTCTGCAAGGAGAGTATTCAAGATTTTGTACAGATTATTTTTCAGAATTTCAAATAATAGAATCACTTGATACACTCTGAACTGCTTATTAGATACAGTAATAGAAATGTCAGTCAAAGAAAAGAAAACATATCAGAAAACATATCTGGGTAACATGTTAAGAATTATACGGAAAATAATAYGCACCAGGATCATATGAAAAATAATAGGAAAGCAGGATATTCTAGGTACAGCCTTCTCTCTCTGCTTYCCTTGGGAAGGTTGCAAAGTTTCCTTGCGCTTAGCCTCTCTTGCTACTAGCTCTTTTTCAGTTTCTACCYGTGAAAATATCACCTCCTGGCCTAGCAATCTAAGAACCCTAAATCCAGTGTTGATATACTGAAGTCCTTTAACATAGYCATCCTTCCTAAACCTCCAGTTTTGCAGACACTCTGGATTTACAGGTTCACTTTTTTCAACAGTGAACCCATATACCAATTAAATCCTTGTCAGAAAAAAATGCCCCTCTGTGTTTTCCTGCATACCCTTTCACCACTTACAGGCATTGCCTGGATTATGCCAAGGTGCTGTGTAGAGTCTGGCATCTTTCGTCTCCTCTATACATCTTTTTATCTACAGTGAGCCTCTTTATATAACATTGGCCACATACAAGAGCTTTAGTGTGCACGTTCCCCCTAATATAACCCTCAAGACTGCATGAAAATACCATACATAACACTATAAATGAAATTTGGACCCCATATTTTGATTTGTTAAAGCCAGAATCCCATGAAAACTGAGTGCTAGAAGCAATAGATCTTCTCTCTTAAGAAAAGGAGACAGATTCTGTCACCTCTGATCAATAGTCTTTCCACTGAGTTCAATGAGAGCACACCAAAATACATTTTGTAGAGCAGGTTTTTATCTCCTTGGTCAGACCTAACACATGCTTCTGCTTGGTCTGGGCTTTCATTGAATTAACAGCAAAAACTTTGCAAAGCCTCAGGCTGATGGTGAATTCAGCAGGAACTCAGGTAAACTACATCCCCCCTATCTGGAAGCAGTAGGCTCTTGGTCTATAAACCTGTCTCTCATCAGGTGATGGTCTGTCTTCTTGGCTGTTGGCTGCTGTGTCTTCTGCCCTCTGCATTAAAATTCCCAGACAAACATCCACATAGCCTTCCTTTTAGTAGGTTTTAAAAAGTTCATTAATAGTGCTTTTTATCCAGTGACTCATTTAGTAAAGCTATCAGGACCCCTCCTAAATATTTTTTTTTTATGTTTTGCAGTTCATTATATGTGTACTATTGGTATTAGTTAACTTGTTGCCTTGGTAATGGAGAATCTGGTTTTTGCCTTAACTGTTAGTGCCTTCTCCAGAAAAAGGSAGCAAATGCATGAGGTAATTTTACCTTTCATTTAAACTTATATCTTTAAAATAGGAGTAAAGAGAAGCCAAGATTTTCGTTTCAAAATATTCTGAAGACTTCTAATTTTCCCAGCCTGCCTGCAAATAGGAATTCTATTTGGATGTTAAAAACAATATTCAGATTAATCCTGTCAATGAATATCTATTTCTTCATACGAAGTTTCACACATTCAGTGATAAAGACCCACTATTGAGCAGTCAGTTCTTCCTCTAGCCCCTGCTTGTCTTCTTCCTCTTTACCCTAAATATAGCAAATCTACAAAGCCAGAAATCACAGGCAGAGTTACTTTTAGAGCAGTCACATGACTGGAATTTGGAGAAAAATAGCACAGTTATTGAACATCCTTACTGTGAATGCATCGTGGGAGAGAACCTTAAACCAGTTCTCTCCTTCAGTGGTATAGCTAGGAGAAGGCAGGAACTGGATTTAGTACATGACATACATAAACCTTAGAGGGACTTGCTTTAAAATTCCTCAGTTCCATAGCCGTATCTTTATTTTTGAAAAGAAATCTGACAGTGATATATAGAAGCACATGGGGCAGGGAATAAATAAATCTACCTTTAAATATAACCAACAAATTTTCAATTAGCACCCTATTATTTYAACACAATCTTTTAGATCACAGAGGAGTAGGACCTGAGAAACATCAGACTGTCAGCATCTCAGGAAGTATAAAAATTACAGTAGACCGATCTCTGTAACATAAGTGATAAGAAGAGACAACCTCACTCTCCTTTGCTTTGTAGACAGAGTGGGGTGAATGGATATCAGACTATATATATCAAAAATACAGTGGCTTGCCCTATGCTATTTTATGCTATATTTCTTCTTCATCACACAAAACATTAAAAGTATAACTGTTAGTTTTATAAATCAAAAAAAATTTTTTTGAATTCTTAGATAAGGATCTAGAAAGTTTTGCCAAATCACAAACTCTTCAATCTTGCAAAAATCAATGATGCATAAGAGCTGAATAAAATCACTGCTGAAAACTAACTTGCATTTTTATCCTAGCCAGTCTACGGATTTATACTGCGATGGTTATATGCCAATTGGTTTCAGGAGGAAAAAAGGAGGAATCAACACAGACAAGTATAGGAAAGAGTCAGTTGTTTGTCTACTCTGGTTCTGAGTCTACTGAGCTTTCAGAGACACAAATTTTTCCTACTTCTTGAAGAATTAAAATCTAAAGATCCTCTTTTTTCTCTATTCCTTTGGTTGTTCTAACTAGAGAAAAGATGGAAGTAATTCAAACTGGCAGCTGCAGGCAAATTTAGTGGTAAAAATAGGAACTAAGAGCTTGGAGCTGTTTAACACGATCATTTCTCTAGAAGTGAAGGTTCTGTTTACACAGAGCAAACTAGAGCTTTAATTCACTGGATGAGTTCTGGAAGCAATAATTCTAATAAGTGAGGTTGTTCATAAAAGCTATATGTCCAGCATTGTTACAAAAATCTTTGTCTTGCAACATCCAACATTCATAAAACGTACAAATTAATCCATTTGCCCCCAGTCCAAAGGCTGGCCTTCTGGTTTTTCCCTGCTCAGGAGCAGAAATTACAACAGATGAGAACTCAGTAGTGGAGCTAGTTGAAGCGTTCCAGAAATTCAACATGTTAATGAAAAAAATATATTTTGTGAACCTTATTTGATCATCTCTGCTAAGCAGAAGGGGCAGGACACTGGGGGTAATTCCACAGCACTTGTCTAATTGCAAAAACCACCAAGGCCCTGAAAACATTCCCTGAAAGGAGCTTTTTGTGCACGAACACTAAGCAGTGGACTCAGATGGCACAAGTCGGAGCACGTTCTGGGTGCGCAACAGAGAGCCCTAAGGCCAGGGAAAGAGCAGAGCATAAACAGAGGGTCACGTATAGGTGCAGCCATATGTGTGCTGAGGTTACACATGCACACAGCTGTTTGCAAACAGCTGGATGCTTCGGCTCTGCCTGATGCAGGAGCAGCTGCGTGCTGGGAGCAGAGGCAATAAGGAGCCTCTGTCGCCCACTGTCCCTTCCCTACTCGGGGGCTCACCTGAGCAGCCAGCAGCCTATGCCAGCCCCCTGATTCCTCCCCTTGGGGCTGGCAGCAGAGGAAAAGGGGATCTCGCTAGAGAGCAAGGAGATGGATGAGCCGACCCTTCTTTTCGCRGCCGCGTGACAGCTGCGCAGCACCAGGGCGGCTGCGCTTCTTGTAGGAGGAGAAGTTTGGCTGCTCGCCCTGCTCTGAGCACTCCCCCAGCTCCAGGCTCAGCATAGCTGGGCTGCCAGCGGSGCACAAGCTAGAGAGGTTAAAGCACATCCTGAGGTACCTCTGTGGCACTGAAATCTTCTGCCAGCACTGCAAACACTTGGAGGAACAGAGTAGTATGATGCCTCCTGCTGCAAGGGAGTGTTTTAATGCTGCTGTGCGACAGCTCCCGTTCTTCAGAGAATGCTCGAGAGAAACAGCCTCATCTTTAAATGGTTACAGCCTGCAGAGTTTGATTATAATAAACGTATTGCACTGGCTAGAAGTGCTGTTAGGAAAGYTCAGTAATGCGCAGTACAAAACTCATTTTCCATTATAAGAAATAACAAACTAAAGCTAATCATGTTTGTCAACAAAGTGGATAAAGAAAATGAACCTCAGGAGAGAGAGCAGGTGAAGATAGGGTAGATGGACATTACCCAGCCCAAGGCATGAGGAACTGTGAGTACTGTCTGAAGGAAAATATAAATAAATAAAATAAAATAAATAAATAAAAATTAAAAAGAAAAAAAAATCAATCTGAAGTCAGAAAAGTGTTGTATGTACCTAGTGAATTCATTCAGGGTTTGGGGATACACTATAAGGAATGCATGCAATTAATTATACTTTAATCCTCGACCTATTTTATGACAGTAAACCACAACTGCTTATGTTCACACTAAGCAGAGAAGTAAAATTAATGCTGTGTCAGCTTTCAGGGTGAAATACGCTACGTTTTTGTTGCCTTCACAAAAAGTCTGTCTAATTACCTCCTGAGGCTAAAGCCAGCAGGAAGGGTAAACTGTGATCCATTCTTGTTATTCATTATTCAGAGCCCTCAGAACAGAAACGCCTAGCTTTACACCAGCAAAACCTAACAGTCGTCTCCAAGCCCATTTACCGAGCAGTTCAGGCTTTCCTCCAGTCCTGCCCAGAGACTTCCCTGGCGCAGGAGTCTGAAATACGGGACCGACGCTGGAGCTTCTGACTTGAGACCAAGGAAATGTCACTGCAGATGGAGCACAAGAAAATGGTTTGACAGGTCTTTATGCAAATCTGCTAACTGATGGGAGCAGCCAAACGCAGGGGAGGCTGCGCAGCGCTGGGGCTCAGAGCAGCTGCATCCCGCAACAAGGACGCTGGCTTTCCCTCTGCTCCCTGCCGCTAAGTATTGTAAAGAGTCCCCCCACCTCCACAGGTAAAATTGTGGACTCGAGTCACCATTCACGGTGCTGGTTCATGGCTTTTTGACTCTCAGCTTAGCTTCACTGGAGAGATCTCAGTGGCCACCCAGCCACGCGGCAGGGACCACGATGTATTTTGTGCTCTCCAGAACAAGAATGAGCACAGCCAGTTCAGCACTAGCCCTCCTGCAAAAGGAGGACAGGAGGGCAATATTGCACATTAATTCTCCTACCAAACTGGAAACAGTTCAGAAGATCGGGCATTCTGCTCTTGCTGCTCCCCCAACAGGGCTATATTTATTATCTTCTGTAATTCATAAACTACCTTATTTTAAATTTGCCACAATATAATAATCACTCAGTTGTCAAAGAAAAGTTAGACCCACTGTTATTTCTCTTTTGCCATCAGCCCGAAACCAAGAGCAGGCTGTTTTTAATAAAGATCTAATAATAGTATGCCAAGGGAGCTTTTAGATATTGAGGAATGTTTCATGAGAGAAAACATGGTAACTTAAACCATTTTACAGCTCAATTGCTCTTTTCTACCCTAGAAAGTAACACCACGTTAAGAAAAACATAGCAATTAACGCTACTTCTAGTAGTAAAGGCCTTTAGCTATGTGGACGTACTACTTGCAGAAAATCTTTTAATATTATCATTTAATATATTATCTGACAAACATATCTCTACATTTTACAGGACTTTTCATTGACTCTTCCCAGGCAAAAAAATAAAGCACAATAAAATATCTTTAAATTCTAGGTTTGTGACAGCTGGCATGACAGACTGAGATTTTTATAGTTCTTTTTTTGATAAACATGGTACCGTAAGTCAGATACACAGCTTCTTAGAGGCACACACTCACAGGGCTATGCACCACCATTTCAATAAATGTAATTGTAATTTTCTGCTTTATRCATTGAAACCATTTTTTACAGGTGGATGGGAAAGGGGTTTGTAGGTGATTGTAGTTTCCTCCTCTTCCCTTTTCTTTTCTCTTTGGACTTCCTTGCTTCAGTCACTGGTGATGCTTATTCTGGAAACTTTAAATCCAGGCAAGTCTGGTTCTAGTGAATTTAATTTTGACACATATTTCTAAGAATTTCAAGTAAAGTAGTTTAAAACTTAGATGGCCATTTTCTCTCCTTTTCTTATTAAGGAAATATATAGCTACATGCTATACTAAAGGAAATCTACAGCTTCATACAACAGCTAATGAAACATTAAGGTTAAGGAATCAAACATCTAGAGCCCAACAACAGACGAAGGAGGAAGCCACAAATTCCTTCCTCTGTTCCTTTAGGTTCATTTTAAAAGTTGCTTTAATATGGAGCTTCAAGAGAGGAGTAATTAGATGGAGGTGTGTTTTTTTTTCTTCAGGTAAAATGCTCTTTGGTCAGTGTTCACAGTCGCTCTGATGTACCAATACTCTAATAGAGATCTCAGTTGTACCTTCCACTGCATCTCTCCCTCCCCATATCTAGGAGTGACCACATCTGTGCAGATAAACTTTTTACAGAGAATCCAATTAATATCAAGAATCAAAGTATGGTGAATTTTATATTTCAGAGCTCTCTTAGCAAGAAGTTTTCACTAAAATAAATATTTTTTTATAAAGATTTATTCATGTACCACCAACCACCAGATTTAGAATTGTTCATTATGTCAGTTGTAAAGCCACATTTTCATTTTACCATGTTTCCCACTCGTATCTTGGTACACATTTCACAAAGACACATTTGGTTGTAGAGGATAGTAAACAAACTTCATATGATGTCCAAAGCAGGAGTTTTAGATGTCACCTTAGCTAAATCTTACATATTTACCAAAACTGTTGTTATTTCAGTTCCTGCTCTGGCAGTTTTCATAACAGCTTAAAAAGTAAAAGCAGAAAGGGAGAGATGGAAGAGATGGACAGGCAGCAAGTGTTTGGGGTTTTTTAGAGCAAAGTGCACTACAGAAAATAATCCAGCCAAACAGTACCCCTCTGGGGTATGCAGAGGGAGGAATCCAAGAGAATATACTTGCAAAGCCAAGCCTGGAAATCATGAGCTCTGGCATCAGCACTTCTTGCAACTGCTGCTAAACTCTCTGCCCTCCGGAATCCCAATGTAATCAGCATTATGAGCTAATATATTCACCTCCTTGTAACATTCATTTGCTAATTTTTCAGAGAAAATTATGTAGGATTGTAACATGTACTATTTTAAAAATAGAGCTGAAAATAGAAGTTGATTGTTATTTAATGCAACAGCTGAYTCACAAGTTTGTCTTGTGGCTTTTCAGACAAGAACACCAAAAGCATCTTTACAAATAAGGTAAATCTGTAACCCYTATCACGCCTCCCCATCTCTTGGATCACATGCAGGGGTTTATGGGCTGGCTATCCCATCTGTTTGGAGCAAGTGAGGCCTTCAGCTGAAATAACAGACTCACACCATCAAATTGGAAAGTCCGAGACTCATTCCTTCCAGGAAACCCAAAGAAGTTCAATACTGCACGTGGAAAGCTGCCTTCAACCTGCTAGGCTGGCCACCCAATGCATCCTCCTAGCCCAAGAAGCCCGAGCAGCAAGCCCCAGATGCAAGACTATGAATTGCATCTTCTAATCATGCTCAAAAATAGGGTGTATCACCTTGATTTTGAGGGTCACATGTTGGAATTAAGAAGGGAAATGCAGAGATAYTAGATTTATCCATGACAGGAGGAGCTTTTCTGGCAGACATGGAGCAGCAAGTGCATGCCATAGATCAGATGAAGGACAGGCAATGCATCTAATGGTGGTAGTTAAGCATCACTGTTCCCAATTGTCCATTCCATTACCAAGGAGGGTGAGCAGGAAGGGAAGAGAAGGAAGAGAGGGAAGAGGAAGCAAGCCAACAAGGATCACAACCTGGACTTCAGGAGAGCAGACTTTGGCCTCTTCATGGACTTGAGTCACTGTTCAAGGTGCTGGTTCATGGCTTTTCAGCTATCAGCTTAGCCCCACTGGGGAGATCTCAGTGGCCACCCAGCCACATGGCAGGGCTCGTAAGATATTTTGTGCTCTCCAGAACAAAAATGAGCACARCCAGTTCAGCACTAGCCCTCCTGCAAAAGAAGGGCAGGAGGACAATGTTTCACATTAATTCTCCTACCAAACTGAAAGACTTTAGCCTCTTCAGGGACCTACTTGGAGGAATCCCATGGGTTAAGACCCTAGAGGGAAGKGGAGTTCAAGAGAGCTGCTTGGTTTTCAAGCATTACTTCCTTCCTCCAAGCTGAAGAGCAGTGCAWCCCAAGGAGAAAGAAGTCCMGCAAAGGGGACAGGAGACCTGCATGGATGAGCAAGGAGCTCCTAGCAAAACTCAGACAGAAGACGAAAGCACACAGAACATGGAAGAGGGGACAGGCTGCTTGGGAGAAATATAAGAATGTTGTCACAGATGTAGAGAAGGCAGCTAGAGCCCATTTGCAATAAATGCTGGCATGAGAAATCAAGGACAATAACAAGGGTTTCTCARTAGCAAAAGGAAGACAAGGGAAAATGTGGGCCAGCAGCTGAATGGGGTGGGAACACTGGTGATAAAGGATACAGAGAAGGCAGAGTTACTGAATGCATTATCTGCTTCAGTCTTCACTRCCAAGGGCAGCCCCCAGGCATCCCAAAGTCTGAAAATGAGAAAGAAGATGTGGAGAAAGGAAGGCTTTCCTTTGGTCAAGGAGGATCAGGTTAGAGATCTTCTGGGCAAGCTTGACATCCACAAATCCATGGGACCAGATGGGATGCACCCACRGGTACTGAGGGAGATAGCAGATGTTGTTGCCAGGCCACTCTCCAYCATCTTTGAAAGGCCCTGCAGAACTGGAGAGGTGCCTGAGGACTGGAAGAAAGCCAGTGTCACTCCAGTCTTCAAGAAGGGCAAGAAGGAGGAGCCAGGCAACTGTAGGCCATTCAGCCTCACCTCCATCCCYGGAAAGGTAATAGAACAGCTCATTCTGGATGGCATCTCCAGGCATATGGAGGAAAAGAAGRKGATCAGGAGTAGCCAGCATGGATTCACCAAGGGGAAATCCTATTTAACCAATCTGACAGCCTTCCCTGATGGAATGACTGGCTGCGTAGATGAGGGGAGAGCAGTGGACGTCATGTACCTTGACTTCAGCAAGGCTTTTGACACTGCCCCTCATAACATCCTCCTAGGCAAGCTCAGGAAGTGTGGGTTAGATGAGTGGGCAGTGAGGTGGATTGAGAACTGGCTGAAAGGCAGAGCTCAGAGGGTCATCATCAGTGGCGTGGAGTCTAGTTGGAGGCCTGTGGCTAGTGGCATCCCCCAGGACTCAGTACAGGGTCCCATCCTCTTCAACTTCTTCATCAATGACCTAGATGAGGGGATGGAGTGCCTCCTCAGCAAGTTTGATGATGATCCCAAGTTGGGAGGAGTGGCTGATACRCCAGAGGGCTGTGCTGCCATTCASAGAGACCTGGACAGGCTGGAGAGCTGGATGGAGAGGAACCTCCTGAGGTTCAACAAGGACAAGTGCAGAGTCTTGCACCTAGGGAAAAAAAAACCCAGGCACCAGTGCGAGCTGGGGGCTGACCTTCTGGAGAGCAGCTCTGCAGAGAAGGACCTGGGAGTGCTGGTGGATGACAAGCTGACCACAAGCCAGCAATGTRCCCTTGTGGCCAAGAAGGCCAATGGTATCCTGGGGTACATTAGAAAGAGTGTTGCTAGCAGGTTGAGGGAGCTGATCCTGACCCTCTACTCAGCCCTGAGGAGGCCTCATCTGGAGTACTGTGTCCCGTTCTGGGCTCCCCAGGACAAGATAGACATGGAGCTACTGCAGAGAGTCCAGCATAGGGCTACTAAGATGATCAGAGGGCTGGAGCACCTGCCCTATGAGGAACAGCTGTGAGAGCTGGGCCTCTTCAGCCTGGGGAAGAGAASACTGAGGGGGGATCTTATCAATGTCTACAAGTACCTGAAGGGAGGGAAGGATGTCAAGACAATGGGGCCAAACTCTCTTCAGTGGCACACAGTGACAGCACAAGAGGCAACAGGCAGAAACTGRAACACAGGAAGCTCCATCTGAACGTGAGGAAAAACTTCTTTCTGGTGAGAGTGACAGAGCRCTGGACCAGGTTGCCCAGAGAGGTTGTGGAGTCTCCTTCTCTGGAGATCTTCAAGGTCCGCCTGGATGCGGTCCTGTCTAACATGCTCTAGGTGACCCTGCTTGAGCAGGGGGGTTGGACTAGATGATCTCCAGAGGTTCCCTCCAACCTCAACCATTCTATGATTCTGTATTCTGTGAAKTTTGCAGGATGTGGTATCAGTATAGAAATACCACGAATAAAAACATATTGTATTTTCCATACAGATAGAGATAGGTATTACATGGTATCTGATTTTAATATTATTCTTGCTATATAGATAACTCTAAGAACACAGAAGTAAAAACAAATAAGATATCTATATATTTTCCATCTACTTGGCCTAATTAAGATATCCATTAATTTCATTTGTTGTAACTTAAATCAATATTTACAGTTACATACTGCCCTGCAAAACAGAAGAAAAGAGATGATATAAATTTACTTCACAGAATCACAGATTTCTAGGGCTCTCTAATATCACTTTGTTTAAAATATGCTTGGTCTATTACTGATGTATTCCACATTGTTTATACAACCTGAATGCAAATTTTGATAAATTTTTAGTTTGGCTTTCCTATACCAGGCCTGAGTCTCCATTTAATGGTTAAATAAATGAATGAAGAAAATTAATGGAAATCACTATCACTGAAAAGCATTTTAACCAAGTATTATTTTTCCAGAAATGTACCTACATTCTATAAAATTACTGATGCTTTAGAGACTGGAAATTAAAATGAAAATTGCCTTGTATTCAAATTGCAAAGTGCCTTACCTGTTTACTTTATGTGCTAAGTTCTCTAGCTGGCCAGCTTCTCCACTGATATCATGCAGCCAGGAAGAGGGCAAAATGCCCTATCATTTTGAGACAGGGAAAATACTAGATCTAAATTAGTGCCATAGGGAATGAAGTTCTGGTGCCTATAATCATCATTTGCCTCAACAGGTGGGATTTCTTACCAGACTGATCATTCACAATAGAGTTATTTCTTATCCTCATAATTTTAATAGCTCTTTGGCAATTTTACACCACCTAAAATCTGATCCTTTATCTCTGCATTTGTTGCAAAGGGATGTTGTAAAACATCCTGAAATTTTATCTGTTTCCCACAGGTYTTTAATAAGCATATGCTTGTCTTCCTCCCACACACTGTCTCCTGCACGAGAATAGGAATCATTCTTCAAACGTTTATCCAAAGCTTGAACTGAAATAAAAGCTTTCTAGTTACTTTTTGATATTCTGAAATATATAAAGAAAATATTGCAAACTCAATGGCTGCTGAGAAAAGGTCCTTTCTTCCTCCTCCCTGTTGTCTTCCTTACCTTGCTGGACATCTGCATAGCCCTTTAGCGTTACCATTACCACTGACCTGGAGTCTTTGAGAGTTTGGGACCACAACGGTCAACTTCATTCTGAGCAAACAGCGCTCTGCTGAACCCCACTGAGATGAAAATCACCCACTGAATRCCTTTACCAACCTCTAACGATTGTGTTCCTTCTCCCAGGATCAGAGGATTCGGCATCATTCAAGGTAAAATAAAAATCAATTAGGAAAACTCTCTGAAATGCTTTGCCATCTTTTTCCTTTCTTTCTATAGACTAGAAGGGTGTGTAGCCCCCATATGCCAGCATCAAATATCTACCTTTTAAGTTACCAATATACTTCTCTTCAGTAAAAAGACCTCAGAATAAGCATGGCTGGTATAGCTCCTCTAAGTGAAAGCTGTTTGATATTTTCCTAGAGTGCCTATTTCAGAACAGTAAAGGGAAAAGCACAGATCTCTTCCAGCCTCTCCTAAAATGACCAAGTCGCTGTGTAGCTGTGCAATGACCTAGCTCCATACGTGCTAAACCAGGAATTCCTTTCCAAAAGTAAAGTCATCTGAACGTTATCAGGCAAGTCTGCTGCAGTCACTTATCTGCTATCACTATTTAGCAACTCACTGTTTAAACACTATAGTCTCATTTTTGCTTGGAGGCAATACCATACTGTAGTCAGACTGTAAATAGAAACAAAATTCCCCAAGAGGACCAAGCCAGGACCAACACCTTGCTTTTAATTATTTGTTAAAACTAACCAATTCCTACTGTCTGGRATTTAATATCTTATACTAATCCCTTTGAAAATTCACTCTTCTCCACAAAGGTTGCTCAYAAAAATCACATACAAGTCTGTTTCCTAAAGTAAAATAATTCCTAAGACTAATAATTGATAGGATATCATGTRGTGTATTATCAGCTGGCATTTTCATTACTCTATACAGTACAGTGTTTTATTCTTAGCTTTTTTGAATTTCCATTAAAAAATTCATTTGGTCTATGAGTATGGCATACCTGAGATTCTGAATGGTTTGAATTCGATGAAGTAGTTTGTCCCTTATTTTCCAGATTTCTTTGTGTGAAAACAAGTGATTTAAGCCTATCCTGGTGAGTTAATTCTATACATATGTTCCTGCTATCATACCAAGATCCAAATATCTAAAGATATTCCAACCTCTCCTTTACAGTACATGGCTCCAGAGTTTGATATAAATGCACGTTATCTTTAAAAGYGACTCAACTATACTTCAAGTTTTTTTGCTAGATATCTTGGAAAAACTGGGCCAAGTGGTAGGACTGCTAACTGCCTAAGTAACTTTTGAAAAAGAACTTAACCATTCAGGTCATTTAAAGTATGAAAATCACACATATGAGAGTTTTCAAGTGTTCCTAGAAGTCAATTTCAGTTTATTTCAGTGAGGGATTAAACAACCTATTTGCATCTATCTACATCTAAATATTTTTTTAAATCTGACCACTAAGCCATGCAGCCTAAATTCCTTAAAAAATTTGGTCCTAGAGCCATAATTCTTCTCTAAGCCTTGGACCGGTTGATCCCTAGTCTCACAAGTTTTCTTACCATATAATCACATAAAAGGAGTCACTAAATACAAATCAACTCACTCAAAGCAAGAAGATGTTGTTCTCCTTGCTGTATCTAAACCACTACTTGAAATGGCTTCCTTCTGATAACTTTGGACAATCTTTCCTTTTACCTTGAAAAATATCATCAATGAAAAACGACGAGGATTACACAGAAAAAGTTGAGAGATTCCCCCTGTAGTTTTATTTGTGTGCTTACAAAGAATGCAGTTTGCCTTTTTCTCTTATGAGGTGACCATGGGACCATAGGAGAGTGAAGTGACTCCTTGAAGAAAGGAGGAAAAAGGATTTTATTTTTACCATGTGTTAATATGTTCTGTTTATGGCACTCAGTCATTTGAACACCGAAGAAGTAAGAGCACAGCACAAAGCCAGAAAACATTTCTGGAGCCTATTTCTAGCACATGGTGAAAGTTCACAGGCTAGCTCAAATAAAGGCATTTACTTACCTATTTCCAACTGTTTAACATAGGCTTGTCCCTGCCTACTGAATCATAGGCASATTACTCCCACTAGAAATTGGAAAAAAAAAATCCCCCTTAGTACTTCCATTGTGTCATTGCAGGGGATAATGGGAAGGCACAATTCTTTTTTTTAATCTTCCTGTAACTAAAAATACCTTAAACCAAAATAATAGTTGGAGACAGCTTTTAAAACAGTATCTCTAAAATAAAGCTTTTCTTGGCCAGTTACTGATGTTATTTTGGTTAGAAGAATGGAGTTTTTATTTTCATCCTTTCCTCTACGTGTTTGAACTAGATTACATGAAAAAGGTCTTTATTACAACCAGCTATAGGAAACACTGTATAAACTCACTCTGAACCTTTTGAAATTAATGCATAAATTTCTATTAATCTCAAAGACTTTGGCATAGACTGCATTAGTTCCCTTTCTATAAGCATACTTTTTAAAAATGTGTGCATAGAATTGCCTATCCCAAGTAGTCCTTTGGGCCTCTGTTGAAATCTAAAGCTGTTGCTCCATCACATTACTTTCTCCTCACATTTGGTRTCATAACCAGATTCATCATTACAGATGCATCCTCAGTGGACATTCTGGTATTTGGTTTTGAAAGAAACACAAATTCTCCAGCAAGGGCCCAGGCTTCTAACATCAGAGCTCCTTTCATTAATTACTATATATACAAAAATCCAGTAAGCAGTCCTTACATTGTGTGCCATTAATTGCAAGTGCATTTCTCACAGGTACACACTGATATCCTTCCACAGAAGTAAACGGAATCTCACTTTTTGAAACCAGATAGTTTGGCTCTGGTTTACTCTTCCTCTGTGGTCTGACAGTATAAAATTGTCTGTGGTATAAAAGAATCACCATCTTTTCCAAGTTCAGAAGACAACAGAGATAGTAAGGAGACATTTAAGTATTTCAGAGAAGCAATAGCATTGTTTAGAGCTATGGCATCAAAAGTAATTTAAGGGGTTTTAGCTAAAAATAACCTTCAGTTATTCCCTCAGAAATAGTTAACAATATTCACATTGGCTAGTTTCAAGGCTATTCAGCCTCCAGATAGGCATCAAGCACTTACAACCCCTCTTAGCCATCATTTCAGATGTAAGGTTCAGCCTCAGCCATTAGAAAAYGACCAGCCTCACGTGACTCATGGCTGTAACTTTTATGCCCAAAAAGGCTGGAAATTGTACCATAACTGCAGACATTTATATCCTGGATCCCAGTTCTATGGAAGAGGTAAAGGCTGCATCATGCTCCACAGGCATGGAAAGAGAGGGTGCATACGGCTCTGATCTTACTTTGACCAACACCATCATGTGTAATACTATTTTGTTTCTCTGTAACACACTATTATCCTCAATGCCAGGAGCTTCAGTTCGATGCAGATGTCCACATGTTACTGCATTACAGCAGCAGGGGTTCTCTCTCTTGATTTGCTCCCTGCTGCTCTTCCCCATTAGCCTTGTTGCTCTAATAGCTCTGCTCTGTTAGGTCTGTATTTCTGTCAACTTTTTATCTCTGCTAACTCTCTTCATAAAGACAAGACCAGGAGATTTTCAAGACTCCCAATCTTTGAATCGCAGCATGTAGGAGGTGTGAGAAGAAGAAACAGTAGAGAGCTAGATTAGCACAGAGCGAGCAAAAATGTGACTGGAAAATTGGCCAGACTGAAGAAAAATTCACTTTGTATGCTCATGTCTCCTTTCCATTTAGAAGCTCAATGTATTTTTTTCAGTTGATATATCAGATCCAGCTTAGATGATGAACTCGGCTCCTAACATCTAGACCACAGTTCAACAGAACAAATAGACAAATAAAGCTTTAACTATTTGATATGAATGCAGCAAAAAAACTTGCCAAGCCATATCAATATGACTGATGGCAAACCAAGGCTACAGTTGTTTAAGGGTTCAGAAGACTCAGACGCAGGATTATTTCTGYCTTAGCAGAGCAAAGGCCTCAGCTGCGAAAAAAACATATTTGAAGAATTCAAAATAAACTCAGTTCATGGTCATGTAACTAAATTGCTTTAATTTTCATTATGCAGTGCAGTTTTGTCATGACAAATTTTAACTGTTGTTAGGTAGTTATGTATTTTGATGACTAGAGGTTTGTGTCACCTGATTAGCACAGGAGATGGGAAGTTGTAGGTAAGCAAGTTAACTATCCTGTTTTTGCTAAAATGTTAAAGAGCCTAAAAGTTTTACATTTTACATTTTATTCATTCAGTTTTGTTAACACATTTTTGTCACTAATGTCCCTAACAGGCATGATTCAGTTACTTGATCATGAGTAACTTGTAAACCTAGGAAAAAAATGTATACATTTTCACTATTTTAATTAGTATCTCAGATAAAGATGAAATCTAAAAATATATATTTTTATTAGGTGAAAGCTAACTAATCCAGGAAGAAATGGGCAAGTCATAGCATATACCAGAGTRTGAGTAGAAATTAGGGCCTATATTGCGTGAAAGGCCACCCAAGCTGTTTTCRTTCCTCCATGAGGCAACACGCTTGGAGTGGTACAAGAATTGACAAGACATTACCYGGACACCAGCGGGAGAAATCATGATATGAGCCAAAGTCATGGTGATGGTCACTACTTATCAGTACTTATTTTCCCTCATTTAGCAGAGACTGAAACATGGTGAGCAAAGTATCTGTCAAGAATGAAATACTACTGATGTCAGTAATGAAATACTATTGATGTCAATAAATTAGAACATTGTTTAACACTGCCTAAATAACCTCTGAACAAAACATGCCCTTTCTCTTCTGCCTGTATGTATATCTTGGCCCACAGACTTCTTTTTCACTACATTTGACAGACTGATCTACAATCTCTCAATAACATGTAGGAAGGGATTTGACCTCCCTGGGCAAGCGAGGGAACAATAAACAAAACAGCCAAAGCTGAACTTTGGAATTACAGACATTCAAGCAGCAGTATGAAGCCAAATACTGCAGGCCTTTAGTGATGTCCGCAAAGGACTACAGACAGTTACATCCAGAAAGGAAAGAAATGAAGATAGCTTTCCAAACCTCAAAAAAAAAAAAAAAAGCAATCAGTCAACTAAAAAAGTCAGGGATTGGCTACTCAAAACTAACAAATTTAGTTTCAGAGGCCACAAATAGAATTCCTTTTGGTACAGAGCAGCACGGTCCTTAGAGGAAATGGAATATCTGGGCAGTGATTTTGTATTAGTAATTCACTTGCTCATTTCTATTTCATTAACAATGCTAAATGACTAATGTGCCAGCCTCTCTCATATGCTCCTTGGTTGTTTTGCAGACGGAGTTTCATACAGATTTCCTAATTTCTGTAGCCACTTAAAAAAATGTTTTTATGATTAACCTTTTTGTATGAGGAACTGAGTTTTAAAGTTGGGCCCTAAGGTACCACACATGCCCACATCACCCAGTAAGGACAAGCAACATACAGTTTATTCAGTCAGTCCAGTTTTGACAACACATCTTAATTTGAATTCAACTTCCACAGCATGCTTTTGGATAATCCACAAGCAGAAAGAGGGACTGTGTTCCTCAGCTCAACTTTTAAACAAAAGGCAAACTGAAAATAAACCAAAAGTTCCATTGAAAGAAAAAAATATATTTTTTCAGAAGATTTTCAGAGGACAAGTATACGCTAAAAGAATCCATCCTCCATTGCAAAAGACTCCTGTATGAACTTCATGTGTCCAGACACAACTGTATACAGAYTGAGGCATTTATACGTATCCTTGTGTTAGACCTCATTTAAAGCAGTGCATAATGTCTGACAGATGAAAATTCAGTTTCCCTGCTACAGGCAAGAAGGGACACTATTAACTGCTCTACACAGACTTGATTTCTTTCCAATGTTTGTTGTCAGCATGAAATCTAAAAAGAAAAGGGAAGCTTGAATAGGCTTGATAACCAGGAATTCTCATGGACATTACAGCCCAACACAGACAAGGTCAGAAAAAAAAGTCAGACTGAACTTCTGTTGTCAAATCTTGAGTTTAAAGCATATTGATCCTAAGAATATAAGACACTTACAAGCCATTCGTGTGAATTCAGGCAGTAACGGCTGTACCCCTTATCAAAAGCGCTCCTTTGAAGACTCTAGTTGGAGCTCAGCTTTTGCTCATCACTGGGGGCAGGGGGAAAGTATTTCCTGCATGGCAGCTGTGTTACACAGAAGATCTGGCTACGAATATGGAGAAAGAGTAATGCTGCTATGTCCACTAAAGAAAAATAAAATGTGCTAAGTGGTTTTGCCAGAAGACAGAGACAGATGCTCTCTTCAGGGCTGTAGCAAGGACCTGAAGGCTCTTTGGCTGATCCGTGGTATGCTCTCCATTGGCAGCAAGTCATCAGGCTACAGGAGGCGCTGCAAGAGGATACTTGTTCCTCATTATTACCTTGTGTGCAGAAAATAGATTGACATGCTCTAAATAGAGAATTATTAGATTCATCACAGAATTTTCTATGGTGCTCTTCACTAAGATATCTGAACACTTCAGAAAAATATAATTTATCTTCCCATTTCTACTGACAGGAAAAGGGGAGAAGGATGAACTTTGAAAGGTAGTGGTGCTTTCTCCAGTTCAGAGATTGACAACCAAACCATACACAGGAGCAGTCTGGAGACCTGRTTACCCGTAGTATTTGATTTTTCAGAGTAGTTTGAATTCTTACAGCTATTTCTGTGCAAAAGTCTCAATTTCCAATGGCTTTTGTAGCAGCTGTGAAAGTTTAACACTTCCCTTGAAACTCTGGCTTATAGTTAACAGGAGCAAGTGAGACTTGTCATGACAGAGAGAAATCTCCTACGCAGGAGACCTTGCCTGCTTTAACTGAGGAATACTCTTTTTCTCCCTGTGAGCCCTTGCCTCCTTCTTTGGACAACTTCCAGGTTCAGAGGAAGCAACTCTGAATTTCTGCACCCATAAATGGAGCCTAGTCCATGCACAAGGATGATAAAATGAATTTAATCATTACAGTTACCAATCTAAATCTTACTATTTTACATGTTTCATTATAGGGTATCTGCACTAAAAAAAAAGTATAAAGCATTTTTGCTTTGCAGCAACAATCCTTTTGTAGTCTTTATTGCAAATAAAGAAATCCATACTGTATACAGAACAATAAGAGAAAAAAAAATGTGAATGCATTATTAGATGTTGGATCATATGGGCAAACTCAGGCTCAGCTTTGTGATGTTTCACAGAATTTAAAAGTACAAACTTAATATAATTATGTGGCAACACAGTGACTTTGAATCATCAGTGGGGTCCATTACCTACTATCAAAATAGAAGATAGCAACCTAAATAGACCTTTGGTCTCAGCTAATATGACCCATCTCTTTGTAAGGAAAAATCTTTGAAGATGAGTGCATTTTTGCCATTTTGTATCATATTTTAGTTATTTTAAAGTATTCAGGGTCATGACTAGGGACAATGCCCAAAGATGGAAAAACTGAAAAGAAATAGCTTATTATTTGAGCAAAACTAAATAAATGGATATTGCTTGACAAAAATTATAGAATTAAATGGCAAAGATAGTACTACTCAGACAGATAATGCCGATGTTAGATAGGAATGAAGCTGTCAAATTATTATTACACCTGTAACAGATGGCAAGACTGTTAATCACTTTGTAGCAATATTGAATTTATTGCCCACAGCAAAATGTATTGTTCCAATTTGCCTTGTGTTCTTGTAACAATAATAATCTCATTGAACGTTATTCTCAATGCTCTTTGAAGATGTTTTCTTCTCAAGTCCTTCCTTTCAGGTATTTGAATGGCTTTCTATTAGTTTTACAAGAGAGAGAAACACTAAATAATGTGACCACATTCACAGAAGTTCATTCTTCATGAAGTGAAGACTGCATCTACATTCAGGAAGCAAAGCTTCATTCCTAGGCCTTATTCCACTGAGAACACTGGAACTATTTATCCCAGAAAATAATCCAATCATACATATCAAAATTCCAGTCTCATGACCTCTGAAGCCATCACAACTAGTAAGGCCAGATCATCAGATGGTATAGATTTTCAGAGCCATAAAATCATTTGAAAATGGATCAAATACAAAAATGGAGGATGTTCCAGATTTGCTTTTCACTAAAAGTTAAAGTTATGCTGTCATTTTCTGTTTCCATCTCTCAACATTTCCACTGTTGTASGTGTCTGAGGGTCACTAAGAGTTAATGCTTTTTAACTGTGTATTTTAACATTACACAAATGACTAGGTTTCTATATACCTCTGTCACATTTCTGCTTGAAATTAGGCAAAAGTAAGCTAATGCTCTCACTAAATTAAATGTCCATATGTCCTTTTAAAAGCTTCTAGAGTCCTGAACTTTTTATCTATTGGCTCTCATAACCAGGTCCCAGCTTTCAATAACAGCTCATGAACCTCTTGATCTAGAGCACCCCAAAGCTCTATGCATAGGAGTGAGGGCATGTTGCAACTCACCTGAAGGAAGTGGAGAGGTCAGCTGCACACAGCTATGGGCAGCAAAGATATGAAGACATTTTGAAAGCAGGTTGGAACTGCCTTGTATTGCAGTCCATCACCTAGACACTGGGTGAACTTCTAAATAATGCTTTTGCTATTTCTCTCATGGGGATTTTCTCCATACAACCTTCTGAGTTAAGAATTAAGACCCTTCCTGGATACCATCAACTTCTGTATCTATCCCTGCCACACTAAGTCTGTAATGGATTGTTTTTCTATCCTAGTCTACTAGGATAGAAGTAACTTTATGCTATTTATTCACTCTTGGTTTGAATTGAGTATCACCTAAGTTTGAAGTTATTTTCCAATTTCCTGGAATTTGGCTAGGTATAAAATCAGATGAGGAGCATCATCCATCACATGCTGCCATGCAGTAGCTGTGCAGGCCCCTACTCAGATTTGCTTATTAAACACTGGCTACTTTGCCTACTTCTGACCTGGAAACAATAAAACAACCTTTTTTACATCTCACTTTATATTAATCATCTTGAGCATGGATCTAACAACAAACCTAAATACTTTTTAGCCTGTCCACAAGTTTGCACTACTGATGCATTTCCCATTTCCCTGTTGCAGTGCAGGCAGCTCACTGCAGCTGCTGCACAGTGCCATTCCTTCTCTGCAGCTTCCCCCAAAATAGAGAGCAGCTGCAGTGCTGCTCCTGGTGTGCTGCACAGCATCCTCTTCTCCTTCCCATGCTTACCAGTATCTCAGGTGTATCACCAAAGTGGGATGTGGCCTCATGGGGGGACAAGAAATGTGTGTGTGAAGAGGGGATGACGCAGTCATCCTTTTAGTATCAGGACTACWTATGTCCCTGGAAAACACTCAGTTATGTCATCCTGAGTTTTTGTAGCTACACCAGCTCCCCTGTTTGACAGTATGTGCGCATACATCCAGGCACACATGAGTACTCGTGAATGCACACACTTGTGCTCAGTTACACCAAGGCTCCTCTCCTCTTTTGGAGTTTTCACCAAAAAAAAAGTCAGTGTCAAAATTCTCATCATTGTAGATACTTTTTTTTTAAAAAGGGTAAAAGCTAAAGCACAGTTCTTTTTCAGTATTACCAAGGAAGAAGAGCTAAAAATACCCATTTCTTTTGCACAGCATGATTTTCTCATTTAGAACTGTAAAACCTAGGTCTCTGCCTTCATTTTAGTGTAATGATGCCAGTTGCTGCTCTTTAATGTCCTCAAATACAAACAAACAAGGCAAATTTCAAACTCCTTGCTCAGACTTTGCCTCTGTTAAATTCTGMAGACAGAAGAGGGTAAAAATCTTAGCAAGGCCCTAGTCATTGACTCAAAAACTCTCTGAATGAGAACAGTTTTAGGTAGGTAAAACTGATACAGCTAGCGAGCAGAGTCTTGCATTCAGAGAATCTGACACCTCTGAATGACTCTYGCAATGCAGTAACCCTCTCTGTGACAGAGACCATGTGTTATTGTCCACAGGACCACCACTGTGCTCAAAGCCATTTTGAATCACACTGCTCTGTTTTCAGCTCCCAGAGTCATTCAGCCCGTGCACCACATGCTCCTTTCGGCCATGACTGGATTAACTTCGATGATTGCATCTGTCCCTGCTTCTTCTCTGCTCTAAAAGCAATCAGGCATCTGAACTCCAGCTAAGTGAGGCCAATTCCAGAAGGTCAGGCATAGCCCAGAGAAAACTGCTAATCTTATTTTCAGTGATTACACAGTCTACTTAGAATAGCACAATTTCTAAACTCCTGAAGTGGTCAGAACTCATGGGAGTGCTACTAGCTTAATTTTTCCCAGATCAATCATAGTGATCACTTGGGTAACTCCTGTTAGTTAAGTGTCCCTTGACAGCTCCAGGAGGATGGAGCTATTCTTCCTTGAACTTTTGAACTGTTCCATGCCCAACTTAAGTCTCAATCCAAAGGCTGTATCAAGAGCCATTTGTCTCATTTGATTGAATAGTACCCAGGGGCATGGTAAAACTCCAATGATGTGCTATCGCACAGCCTATTGCACAATTCTACTAGCCTAGAATAAGTGCCTGGATGCCTTTAGCAATGTGGGAATGTGGCTAAAAAGGGGAACCTTCACAACTATATGATATTTCCACCCAAAGAGAGGGCCTTTGCTCTCTTAAGCAGTTTTAAGAGACAGAATGAGCAATCCCCAATGAATTCCTAACATATTAATCGTATTAAACYAATTGTAAATGCTGACTGAATCACTTATTTTCCACTTTCTGTCTTTCTATGGGCTCCTGGAAACAACTTCAGGACATTTTGGCAATCTGTAATATCAAAGGTGAAAAGAATTCAGGCTTTCTCTCATTAAGAAGTAACTACTAAGATTATCATAACCTCAGTACATTGTCCTGTTCTTGTTAAGTATCTCCCAAAGCCACAGTCCAAAGCAAGTCTTCCTGAGGAGGTCTTATATTAAATAACTTCAACTACATCTATCAGTAGGATTTAAGCCTCGGGAGATATACACTATATGGTTACCTACCCCATTACCTTAGAAAGTAAATACTCTCAAGACAGAAAAGTTATATACCAAGTGTCAGGAGTTCTCCTGCCTTACCTGAATCCTCATTTAGAAGTGCTGTGAGAAAACATCCCATCCCCTTTCTACTGTAGTAGATGCACTGGCTACAAATACTGCTTTTTGTGTAGATCAGCCCAACCCCTCTCTAAAGATAACTGGGTGCATCAACAATTTAGTAGCAACAGAATTGACCTCAGAAGGGACAGAGTACATCAGTGAAGTAAGACCCTCCCTCTGATAAACCATCGATTATTCTACTCGCTGCTTGTTCTTGAGATTAATATTCTATATAATATTCATTAATATTCTATATAATATTCATAAAACTCCAGTTGTAAGAATTTTAAAAATAAAGACCTTCTCAAGAATTCATTCTCAGTCCTCCTCTCCAATTTCAGTAGTTAAAGTCTCACCAGTCACGTGATAAGTCTCAGGTCCAAACCAATTGAGCAATTTAGCACAAGTTTGATATAAATTGCTAACATAATTTGCAGCAGCCACTCCATTTCATAGTAGGTCCTACATCATTTCTGCAGACTTCTGGGCTCACTTGTCTTGAGGCTTTGAGCTCCCTAGCCTTGTTCAGAAACTTCCAGCCCCCATAGCTGTGCTCTGTAGCACCCGATCCTCTTTTAGTCCCACTCTGTAGTCGCCAGCACTTTTCTACTCCCTAAGATACTGCCACTACAATGAAGTTTTTGCCCCACTGCAGTCAGCCATGCGCCTGCCTCCTGATCTCTACCTTCTCGCTTACATGCTTCTTCCAGAGGACACAAAGCCAAGTTCAGAACGTTTCTACCTGAAAGTCTACGTCTGAAAGGTTTTCCAGTTTATGATTACACTACCTAGACAAAACTATCATCGAGCCCATGACTGAACATGGATGCCCAAAAGAGAGTGAAAAAGCAGAGAAGGCATGTAGTAACACACCAAATACCTAGTCTCTATTAATTTGCAGGCTAGAGACTTTCTGAGTCAGAGATGCTGTCTTTCAAGGGCCCACAACAGACTTTTCTTCCATAAATTGATGTTTCCAGGCTTTAAACCTGTGTGCAGTCTTAGCATCTATAACATCCTGCAGCACAGAGTTCCCCAGACAATTTTCAAGTGAGGTTTGATGAAGTGTATCTGAACAAGTGTTACACTAGCCTTCTTTGTCACTACCCCCTAAACCACTTAGGGACCACATGCACCTGCATGTGGCCTATTCTAGTCAATAAGACTACCAACAATAAGGTAGGTGTGCACCCTGGAACAGAAGAAGAATATGTAATTCGATTAAGACGGGGGGAGGGGGGGGGAGCGGAGAGGAAATGGATATTTTAAAGTAAAGCTGAAAGAAAACTGTGCTTCCAGAAACCCACTTAAATATGGTGCTGACATAAAAAGACTCGGGAGTAGCCAGAATTTCTAGATGGGGATTCTCTCTTCCTGCAGAACATGCCATATACTCTCACCTCTTTCACCTTTTTAACAATGCTTGATATAACCCTAATCCTTTAGGCAGACTCATCCCTCTCAGATTGTTGCTGATTGATTTTTCCTTATTCTTCCATTTTGTATTTATACAGTGTAAGACACAACAGCATCAAAGTTTTACGAGACCATTCTCCTGTCAGTCTGTCTACCCCTGCTTAACAGAACCGATAGATTAGAGGCATTTGTTTAAGCAGCAGCAAGTGTTAAATTAGACCTCCCCAGTGCAGATTGAAGTTGTCAATGAAGCACTTGGCTTACCTTCTGTCTTTAGAGAATCTCAGTGCCTAAATGACTAACATGCAAGAGCTGCCAGCTTCTCAAAAATAGCATACAATTGTCCTGCTTTATTTAAAACAGAATTATTTTGAGTCTAGTGAAAAACTTAAGACATACATTATTACTATTTTAGATGGAACTAATCATATGGAACCACACACAGCAAGTACTGAATAATTTAAGTACAATCTTTTCTGTTATATTTGTCTAATTCAAATCTTTCAAAGAGTTTGATGTTTTTACAGCAATCCAGCTCACAAAGAGGAGCCACAGACTTCCCTTGGGTTAAGAGGATGTAAATCTGCCACTCAAAGTAAGGAACAGTGGAAAAGTGCCTTGTACAGATTAACTTGTTATCAAATACCATGAAACATTTAGAAGCCACCAGTTCCCAAATTAGCAGATGCTTGCAAGGTAACCAGAAGAAACAAAATATACCCTAATGCTTATCCATTGTTTGTCAACCCTTAGATAGAAAGGAGCCTTTGAGTTCCTGGGTTATCTTGCTGAGCAGCAGCCATCAAAATATTATCTAGAAGTCCTTACAGAAATTCTTTATACGTTCCTGCCGAAATTATTTTTATCAGTGAGCTAGAGTTCAAGTTGATGCCAATGTCACTGTTGTCTCTAGGGAGGCCAAGAACCCTCTTTGTTTTTGTAGGTGTGGGAGACAGAAGATAACAGACTTTGGAATATCCTATCTCACATGTTTACTAAATGTGACAGTTTTCAGTCCCCTGGATGCCTCTATATGAAAACATGATATATAATTGCTTTTTCTTACTGCCACTGCTGACTTGACCCTCGCACAGCTAGCTCTTCCAGCCTTCGTAAGACATCTAAACAAATCAAACAACACAAAATCAGGCTGTCTCTTGGCAGTGTTCCAATAAACTCACAGTTCCCTTCCAACCTGACTAAACCTAATTAATGCATGCCTCAAGGTACAACATCAGTAGGGAAGTACCAGGAACTCCAGGCATAAGCATATAGAGGTTCATAAGGAAGTCTGATAACTGGAATTTTAGACAACAACCCAGGCTTGTAACATCAGGGTAGTAACCATTCCCACGGAGATTAAGAATTTACTGAAAATTCATTAAGAGCCTTTCATAATCTAGGTAACAAAAGATTTGAGCAGATGGAGAACCCTAAGCCTTTGGGGCAAAATTAATATCATCTAAATGGATGTACTTCCCAGACCACTGGATGTCCTGAGAGATCTCCTAGTTATTATTCTGCCATTTTATTTCAGGAAAATAAATGAACTCTTAAAATATTTCTAGGTAGGGAAGTGGAGGAAAAGTGAGGTAGCAAGCTGCGTAATACACAAATTCCAGTCATATCCAGAAGTTTCCATTTCTTTTTCTTCCTGAACTTTTATACTGCTCTAATTCAGAAGCCATGCGAGTCCAGCATGACAAAGCAAGTTGATCACAGAGAAACAGTTTTCTGCTCTGCACTATCATATGGCCAGCACAGACAGCAATGTAATTCTCCACACACTCAAAATAGGAATAATAGGACCGGTAACCTCRGGGCCTTGTCATAGAGGTTATTCAGGGAAGCACTTTGACAAAGCTCGAGAGCTTACATGTAAGTTCAGTCTCCATGCACATCTCAGTCTTTTCTTTTTAAAATCTAAACCAATGTTCATAAATATCTAAGATGAATGAATGAATGAATGAGATAGTAGGGTTATTACTTAAAAAAAAAAAAAAAAAAAAAAAAAAAAAAAAAAAAAAAAAAAAAAAAAAAGAAGAAGAAGAAGAAGAGATCATAGTTTAAGTGGCCCAGCACACTGAGGCTCGCAGACTGCAGGAGCCCAGTGTGTTATGGCTGCAGTGTCTCTGCTTATTCCTTCCTCCCTGACTCCATTCCCAAAGAGGGAATGGGGCCATCCTAGCCCCTGTACATACTAATCCAGGAGGGAAAAAATGATATTATTAAAATCATGCTAACATTAACTTTTGGCTTTTTAACATTTCAACAGCAGTATTTTAACATTAACATTTTAACACCACGGACATGCTTCATACATAAACACTCAGTTGCCTGTAGAACACACAAATAGTGTGGGAGAAATTCATACTACAGTGGTCTCCCCCTCAGAATTGTTAATTCTCTACAGCATTCTAAAGGGTTGGATTTTATTTTTTTTTTTTAACCAGACACAAAACAGCTATGTAAAAATGGAATTAATGTCAATTCTTGCTCTGCCACTTGTTTAAAGTAACCACATATCTGGTGCATATTATCATAGAGAAAAAAAAATCACCTGCAATGATTTTCCTGTTATAGCTACACATTGCTGAATAACACTTCTATTAGCGTAGTGTGGAATAACACTCCAGTTTTTCTAAATGACATCATCATAGACATAAACTTCTAAGATTTCTTCACCAGAAAGTACATATTTTACAAATGTAGACCTAAGAGGAACTGCTGAATTCCTTTGACTTCAACAGAGCAGTACTAGTTTATATCAGAAAAGAAATAGCCCAAATGCTACAAAAAGCTAGTGCTTTTTGCAAGTATAGTGAAGGTTYAGGTTACACATTCACATTTTTTCTTTTATAAATATGAATGACTGCATTTTCTGTGACAATTTTAGATACTGAGTAACAGCAATTATTGAGTTACATAAAAACTATGTGGAAAGAAGCTGCTTGCAAATTGAGTAGTTTCATTTTTTTAGTATGAGTTGGGGCACAAGTTTATATGAAACCTGCATGAGCAAGGAGCACATTTCAGTAGGCATGCCAATATTCAGAGCAACTAATATTTAGAAAAAGTTTCCAGCCTTGAAATTAGACTACTCAGCCATAGGTATTATCACAGGCACCTTATATCTCAGGGTTTGACGATAGATGACATTCAAGGGAGTATTCATTTAAAGTCTTTTTTTTTTTTTCAATCCTTTACCTACAAACTCTGTGTGTTACTTTGCCCTTCCCAAACAGCTCTCTGACGGGGGCGTCATCACACCCAGGGAGACGCATGGCTCTGCTGGCCGGGAAGGAGACCACCCTACACAGAGGTCAAGATGCGTTACCTTCCCTTACCTGGGCATCCCAGCACACGCGAAGGGCAAGGCCGTTCCAGCTCTGTCTACGTTAGCAAGTAGCGCAGGCAAGTAGGAATCTTCCTATCATGTTCAAAAAAGGACAATTTTAAACATGTCTTCTTTAAACATGCCCCATCCTAAATTTCACTCTAATTAAATCAACTGCCAAGACCTTGGACGACTAGCTATTACTGACAGAAAAATAAAAGAATGGACTTATTTACTGTTAAACTCCCCCCCACACACAATTCTGATAAGCACAGGAAAGGGCAGACCCTGCTGCTCCCTGGGGCTCCTTCTGGCTGCGGCAGAAGCCTGCCCTGGCTGTTCCCTGGGGAACAGGGCAAACGCTTGGCCCAGCCCTCCAGAAACCGGAGCTTGGGACATCAACTCCTCCTGCAGTTCCTGTGCATTACTGACAGAGATTTTTTTTTTTCCCGCTAATAGGATAAAAAAGGACTAACCTAGCAAAAGGTTCTCTCTCTGTGCACTGTAAGTGGGGGGGGGGGGGGGGGGGGGGAATGTTTTCTGTTTTTGTCTTAAGGAACGAGCCTTTTATACAGAAATTGAAATCCGTTGTCACTCCATGCACAGCACACGCCAAAGCAGGAGACGGTAGGAAATGTATCCCTGTACCATTTGAGATTGCAGCTCAATACTTCCATTCTGCATTTAGGGTTCATTCATGTGTGCTAATATACATACTCGTCACTCCACAATGCTGGCTGCCCTGTCTTCTGCATCTGTTATTCAGAGCATCTCCTGTTCTGGCTTTATTGTGTCCTGGCCATCTTTGCACAGGAGAAAACAGTTGCATGAGATGCGAGACACCCAACAAGGACAGACTACGAGGTATGCCCCCAGATTCGGTGCGGAGTCAACCCACAGCACTTTCCATAAATCCAGGACATCTATTCTTGACAATGACTTCTTGCATTGGACAAGATACTTCATCTTTTTTGCACATCACCTTTCCCACATCTGTTTCCTTTTTGCAGAGTCAGTACTTGGAAATACTTAAATAAGATAGTGTATATGCCATTTTTTTACATCAACTTAGTACATTTTCTGCTCTTGATCTAAGAGAAAAACATGGGAAAATGCCTAGTGTTGAATGCTTGATAAATATAACCCCCATGAGTAGATTTTTTCCATCTGGATTAGAAAAATCAGAGTAGCCAGGGATTGCCCGGTAACCAATCTATAACAAAATTGTAGGGTGCATTTGATTTTACTTGGCTGGTACATGATGATTTCCAATCCTACTAGTAATCCATTGCTACTGATGAAATTCCACAATGTGGATGCTGAAAGCATTTCCTTAAAACAGAATTTTAATTTCCTAAAGTTTTGTATTTTGATGTTCTTTTTCGTTACTACTTAGAGCTTAACCTTTTTTAGGGAAAAATATTGGATTACTTCATTCGGACTCTTGCATTAAAATTTTATAAAGTTAGATGCATCTTAGCCCATAATAGAATTTTCATAGTAAGATACAAAGGCAAATGAATTAACATTTCAATGTAAAAATCAAAACATGTTTTTTCTGGCAAACATTTTGGTCTTACAAGTGAAACTGATTTAATAAAACTACATTTTGAAGTGTAAACGTTCTTTTGTGAAAGAAAATATTGACTATTTCTAAATATTGACAGACAAATCAAGCAGGATAGATTGTTTGCTAGATTGAATGCTAGATCCATTGACCTTCATATTTATCGTGTTTTTCAACCTATATTCAAGCACCTCGCAGCAATACATTTTTCTTTATTCGCTGTCAAGGCAATACCTGACACACTGTGTGCACTGTTGTCAAACAAAAGAGCGGCTCGCTCCCCGGAGTGTCGCTCGCAGGTGGGAGGGGAAGGCAGAAGGAATGGCTGTTTTAATTTAGTTCTCCAGTCTCCCTCAGACAAGTTACTTCGCTCCTTACAAATTCATCGCCGCACAGCTCAGCGGCTCCTAGCATGCATGCCGCCTCCCCAACGTGATTATGTCTGGCTGTGACAGTGGAGTGACTCTGAATACCTCCAACTCTTCCACCAGAGAAAGTCCAATGGAATATTACACCATCTTCTACATTTCCTAATAGCCCTTCCTTAAGCTGATGAAGCGATTAAACTCAAATGCTCCACGACCCCTGTTGCAGCAAGCCCATGTTCAGAAAGTATTACTGAAATTAATCGCCCATCTAAGCCAGAGAGCTCTAAGGTCCAACACTGCCTTTTAGATTCTTACTGCCACAAGAGCGTGTCAGGCAACAAGGACAGCTAGTGAGGGAGGAAAAGGCAATCAGCATTTCCTTCTGAAATGGGATGAACGGGAAAAAGCTAATACCTAAAGCAGAACTGGTTTGCTCCACCCCATTCGACAGCTCCCTAAAGCAAAGTACTATTGGGTTACATTTTCCCAGTCAGGGTGTTCGTTTGAAATTCTAGAGCTATCTAGACAGGATTAAATAGGATAAGACTGTTCCCCATGATAATAAATGTTAAATCCAGTGACTGAATGGACGAGCCTGCGTGTGCGCATGTGTACGCGCGCGTGTCCACGTCTGATGGCCTCTGCAGGCTCGAGCGATTCGATTGCATCTCTGGCACAGCATTTTATTCTGCCTGCACACAGTCATCCGCGTTAAATATTTATCATTGCGGAGCAGAGCTATGCGGCGTGTTCGGAGCGCTGGTAACGATCACATCCGAGCAGCTCCCTAATAAAGTACAGACGTGGTTTCGAAATGGAGCAGAAGTACTGGGCTCACGCACACACACACACAAAATCCAGTGTGGGTTATTTACATTATGCCTGCTATTGATTATCACCAGATGGGAGGAGAAAGCGATAGCTGACAGATTAACCATATGGATCTGCTTTATTTTACCCTGAGTTACAGGCTAGCAGTTCTCCCTCCTCCCTTTTTGGCTCAGAAAGCTGTGATTAGCTAAGGAGAAAAAAATGTAAACTTACTGCAAGGAGCACATTTCTACCATAAGCTTCCCAGTGCTACGCTCAAGGATTAGGGCATCTTTCTCTAAGGGAACTGCAGTTCTACCACCACTTCCTAAAGCCACAGCCAGTACCAGAAGTGAGAGATTTTTTTAACAGACCAATGAACAAAAAGTGTTTTAATGCTGATGAGCCTTAAAGATGATAGAAATACTCTAACTGAAGAAGCTTTGTTTTAGATTTTGCTTTTTACAAAGCCATTTCAGGCCAGCCTCATATAAGGTATTAAAAAAAAAAAAAAAATTTCCAAAGATTGAAGATGTCAAAATTTCAGTCTATTCTGAAAACTGGGAACCCTCAGCACTGCTTTGAGCTTCAAAGCCTGGGCTCAAGTGGCTTTCTAAATAGCTGCTCTTCCTACAAGTGTCTGACAGATATAGCAGGAGCTACAAACTCTTAAGGCAACAAAGGAAAACACAATCTCCCCACCCAGCTGTGACCTTCGGCAGCTTGTGCATTATGCATTAGGAGGCTAGAGTGTAAATGGATACTTCAGAAAGGTTTAAAACAAAAAAAAAAAAAAAGCCCCTAATTAAACAAAAAAAAAAAAAAAAAAAAAAGCTCTTTGGTCTTTCTGCTAAAAGTGGATTTGAAACAATGTATTTTATTTTCTGTACAGTTTAGCCTTTAATTTCTCTTGTGTGGATTTGCCAGTACCTCTATCCTGCTTTCAAGGGCAGAGGGCAAACAACCCTCTATTGCTTGTAAACTTTATTTAAATATATATGCACCAGTATAGTTAACTATCCTTGCTGCTTTTCAAATCCATCACTTCAGCCTACTTCCAAACCAATCCCCATAGATTCTGCAGTGCTCTTCACATACGTTTAAAAAAAAAAAACAATCTAAAATAAGGGGCACAAACATGAAAGTAGCAGCATATAGAGCCACAAGAGAACAAAAAGGAACAATGCAAGCTAGGATATCAGCACAATAAAAACATGTAAACCATGTTCCATTGTGCTATCCACCTCTTCTGAGGGCTGCAGGCAGATCCTGGCCTTTGCTGGCGTCAGGAGACATGAGAACATGCTTCTCGCTACTTGAGGTAAAAACAACTGCAGTAGCTAGAACTTGAGATTCATCAATTTGATCTCTTAGTTTCATGACCGATTCTGCTTAATCTTGGTTTATTTGATTCTGTTTTCTCACCCCCAAAATGGGAATAAACACTAGCTCATGCAGGAGAACTGCTAGGGGCACCTGTAAAGCATTTTCAGCCCCGCAGTTGAAAGCCATGCTCCAGCTACTCCAGCTCCGTCTGGGCATAATTCTGAAACCACAGAGAACCCGAGAATGTCGCCCTCAATCTGGTAAACCATTCTCAGCTGAAAATTTAATAGCCTACTGGAACAAATCGCAAAAGCTTTACTGATTTTAACACAGTTAAAATTTCACCCTCCTAAAAAAAAAAAAAAAAAAAGTCATGCACTTCAAACATTTGCAGATTACAGCCCTATATTTTCAGCTTCAGAAAAGCATTTTGTAATTCATGCATGATTGCTGCTCTACAAAAGAATATTAAACAAAATACCAGAATTTAGCAAAACCTGAATAAAATACAGTGGTTCACATTAAAATCACACTTTTTCTAAACAAAGCTATATTGAAACTCAATGGCTGCAAGGGCAAAAAATTTATTTTCCATTATCAGCTGTGACAAAAGCTAACATCTTAATATTTTGCAACACATATAATCAATGTCCAAAGACATGCTTTAGAAAACGTAAGTCTGGTTGTAGCCTTTCCTCTTCCCCAGACAATAAGTGTGAAGAGTTCAATTTACTCATATGCTACTGCTTCACCTAGCAAGCCTGCAACAAATCCAGGATGAGAGTTTATAGCTTACAAATCCTAACCCTATTTGTTATCAGATAAACCACAGCTTCCTTTTGTGCCCATGTTATTCTGATGACAGATAAGACTAGAAGTAGAGTTAGAGCTACTACTATTTTACCATAAAAGAAAGAGTTACAGATGCTTCCCTGACACTGAAAAACCAGGAGCGATCTGCGAGCGCTCCTCTCGATAAGGGAAGCCCTGCCAGGAGAGGACTTAACATGCCCAGGACTTGTGCTTGCAGCTCTGAGGAGAAATAGGGCAATATCCTGGTGATCATATTGACCATTTCTCAGAGTGATACCAGTGTCCCTTAGAAGAAGGTGTTGCCCCATCTTTTAAAACATTCTCCTCTGGAGCAATCCTTCTAGACATGTAGAAGGATTAACAGGATACAGGGAAAACTTATTTTAATTTTCATTCAGTATTATGATGCAGAGGAGGGAAAACAGACTCAGTTTAGAATATAAAATATATTTAAAGAGGCACTGCGGGAACTAGGGTTAAAAATCTTTAAATTTCAGCCATAAAGTAGTCATACTTCTAATGCTTTTCCCTAACAGAGTATGGAGAATCTGTGTTCTGTGGTAAGCAGCTTGGAGGGCAAACTCAGTGCAGCACACACTAAGGTGTATTTCTTCCAGCTCTATAGATGTGCAAAGCCAAGTATTCACCTTGAAAAGTCAAATTTAGAAATGCTAAGTTTCACACTGCCTGAACCAAACCATAAAACATAAGCATCCCTTGATACACAGCTTTACTCCAAAGTTTTCCCACCACATTTTAACTCAATGAAAGTTTAGGGCATACCAAACAAATGCAATTATTGTCTAAATAACCAGAATATTAGATAGGGATTTAAACGCCATGTTGAGACAAGTTTCCTCACATCCAGTACAAGCAGAGGCTATGTAATTTGCCCATCTGAGATGCTATATCCAACATAATCACACAAATGTTCAGAATATAATTGTATTGATAGAGCCTCAGAGTCCAGTTTGAATTTATTCAGGAGCTCTGCTAGGCTTCTTGATTCAGCTCCTTGATCAGGAAAGAATAATACTTCTTCTGGCATCAGGCAAATATGTCGCTTATATGCCAATATACCGCTATATTATGCAGACTTGTGAATCTTTCTTATAAAAAGCTACATAGGAAATTCCAGTTCTGGGCTCTCCAGTACAAGAGAGATATGGAGCTAGTGGAGAGAGTCCATCGTAGGGCTACAAAGATGAGAGGGCTGGAGCACCTGCCTTATGAGGAACGGCTACGAGAGCTGGGCCTCTTCAGCCTTGGGAAGAGAAGACTGAGGGGGGATCTTATCAATGTGTACAAGTACCTGAAGGGAGGGTGTCAAGGGGATGAGACCAAACTCTTTTCAGTTGTCCCATGTGACAGGACAAGAGGCAATGGGCAGAAATTGAAGCACAGGAAGTTCTGCCTGCATGTGAGGGGGAATCTCTTCCCTGTGAGAGTGACGGAGCACTGGACCAGGTTGCCCAGAGAGGTCGTGGAGTCTCCTTCTCTGGAGATCTTCAAGGCCCGCCTGGATGCAGCCCTGTCTAACATGCTCTAGGTGACCCTGTTAAGCAGGGAGGTTGGACTAGATGATCTCCAGAGGTCCCTTCTAACCTTACTGATTCTATGAATTAGTTATACTCATTAAATCCAAAGGTGTGTACCTGATGTTTTAAATACCATACTTACGCTGTCTAAAGTCTTAGCCTAGTACTCTGACACATTTGTGACAGCAGATTAAAATTATACATCAAAGTGTCCTCCACACCTTCTTGACAGATGCTGCCAGACAGGGACACTTGATCCACTTGTGAATCCCGAACTACCTCAATTTCCAGCCTGATATACTGATGTAGATCTAAATCAAAGTTGTGGGCAATAACTACTTTAACCATCCATTTTTAATCCATTGCCACAAATCCACTGGATACCATTGAAGCAGTTATATTGTCCAAAAGTCCTTTTGTCACATTTCACACATTGAACCATGATAAACTATGCTGGCAGTAGCACTTTTTTTTGCGAGTATAACTGTGATTCCATTAGCAGGGTTTTGTCGGGAAAGTTATCCAGTAAAGCTATCTGCAAAGCCTGGCCTTTCACTCGAATGAAACTGCTAATGAGTCTGACATTTAAATTGGCATCACTGGCCGGCAGAAAGGAAGGGACAATTCACACTTCTGAGAACTACTGCTGCAAGCTTTTTGCTCCCTCCACACAATTCATGTTTCTGAGGTTTTCTTTGCAAGCAGAGCACTTAAAAACATCATTTATTTTCCTAGCTTCAGAAGACAAAGCTACTACTACAACTTTGCTTTGCTTCCGGGCCTTTCCTAGGCATTTACCTTCAATAGCCTGGAAAGTCCTCTGGGTTACATGGTAAGTTCCCAAGCTCCTGCTCAGCACAAGGAAATGTAGAGACTTTACTAAGCAAAAGGACAAGCTTATGGTTAATGCTCAGGTTATCCTACATGTTTTTAACAAGTATTTTTCTTTTCTTTCCTCCAATTTGCTTGCTAGTGAGGAAGGACAGTTCTCTTCCTCTTCCATGCTTACTGTGATGGGGCTACAGCTCCCTGCAGTGACACAAAACACAGGGAGAGTCAAAAGCAGGCACTTCCACCTTCCAGTACAAAAGACTTTCACAAATATATATATGTGTGTATGTATGTATGTATGTATGTATAGCATAATAATACTAAACAAGATGCTGCTAGCAAAATGACTATGAAATACATCAGCTGGACTCCTTTAGATGCTGCTGCACTGGTTTCAGTCTTTTTAGTTGAAAGCAACAGCTGTGGATGTCAAGTCCTATCAGTCAACTGGTCTTCTACATAAAGCTACAGCCAAGCAACCAAAGAGGCCCTGCTGCAGGCACAAACTTGGAGCAGAGAAATGGGACCATAGCAGCTCTTCTGGAAAGAGGAGACCATGAACACAAAAACCTGAGAAGGAAGCAAGGTGCATGCTGACAGAAAGGTATTCAGACATGGAAGGAAAATAGCCCTGACTCGTCCAAGGGTGCTCTGGGACAGCTCCAAGTTGCATCCAAGTCATGTGATGGGCTTGCTGCTTTTCAAAAATCAGGACAGCTTCATTTGCATTGGGTTAACTGCTTCACATGTCTTTGGCCTACATGTGATCTGATGTAGCTGTTTACTAGGATGCTTATTTTGTAGAAAAATGCAAAAAACTCTTTAAAAAAACCCACAACTCCAGGGCATTTGATTTTTTTTTTTTTAAACCACAGTTTTCCAGAATAATCAAAGCCCTGGTTTCTTTGGACTTACTTGTAAATATAATAGACTGCAAATTACAGTGGAGGCATATTTCCAGACTGTGAAAAGGCCTTCAAAGTGGGTAGCTAATAAATAAATGTAGGCAGCAAGAGACAGCTCTTGATTTCCAACAGGAAAAGAAAAAAGGCTCATGAAGAGGCCCTGCCTTCCTCTTCCATGGACACAAGCACAACAGAATTACAGTCCAGTCTCACTTGCAACATGCAAATAAGGAGTAGTGTCCATGAATGAAGCTACCCTAGCTCAAATTCTTCTCTGCGTGCTTTCATCAGCAGCAAGGTGCTGCTCCCTCCGAGTCTGAGCACTGCTACGTAATTGATGGCTGTTCATGCTCTGAAGCATGATGACCTGGTCGGTAACTGTATTCACTGCAAGCCAGGAAGCCAGAGATTCTTGCTAAATAAATAGGACCAGAATTACAAGGCAGGCCTTTTACCTAAAACTAGATGTTTCTAATGCATAATTCTAACAGCTCATTCACTTGCACTAAATGCTTCAAGATACACAAAAACATATATGCATTTAAGACTGAGCTGGAAGCTCTGTGCCATCAAGACTTTCTGAAGCTGCACATTTACAGTGGAAAAGTTAGTATGCTAACTTGGTATCATATATTTGAAAAAAAGTTTGTTAGAACAGGAAAAGAAAACTGTTTTCATTGCTGCCTTTCATTTTCCAAGATGATACAAGCATTTTTGGAGGTTTCAGAAAAAGATGGCAGCAGCCTTTTTTTAGTATAGTTTCATCTAAAGCTAAGTTTTGAGAGCTATGATTGCTGGAGTCAGTAGAAACTTCCAGAGGAAGGGCAGGCATAAGACAAGGTAAATTAGAAATGCAGAAGACAGGTCAAGCTTACTAGAAGGTTTCAAGGAAAACAGAGAACACTGTTAAGCTTTATGTTTTGATTTCAGTGTAGCTGTCACAGATCAGCTATTTGGTCTGATTTCACCCAAATGTGGCCAGACAGCATTTGGCAGCTTCACTGTGAGAGCCTGCCTGTAGTCAAATTTAGAGCAAACTATAGTGACATTCTCACATTCAGTTCAAGAGCTTATTTCTCAGACCTTGCTCAGATAGTGAAGAATCAGGCTAACAGCACAAATCCACAGGAATCAAAACAAAGGAGGGAAAAAAAAAAGAAAAAAGACACACTCCTGCAAGTCCCCCCCCCCCACACACTTCTTTCTCTCAAACCACATCTGCTGGTTTTGTGCAATGCACAAGTCAGACTGATTTAAAAGCCTTACAGAGATGGCTCCTGACACTTGAGCAGGATACGCCTGTGCTCATCTCCTGGGACAGCACCGGGCGCTCCTCGCTGCCTAAGCCAGGACAGGGGCTCCTGCTTACAGCTCTCCATATAGTGCATCTGCCTCTTAAAGAGCTACATGGCAATACACGCTCTGATTTTGGAGGTTTTCAAGCACAGGAGAGAAAAATGCCATAATGCATTTAATTATTTGCATTACCAGGCTAACGCAAGAGGTACCTCTTTGAGGTAATTCTGATGAGTAGGCCAGCTTTAATCACTTTTTCTTCTTTGGCTATGTTTTCTTCTCCCTGAACCCAGACTAACCTAGAAGCATGGGTACCTAGAAGCGCCTACATACCCAGGCGAGTGGGTAAGGGTATGGAAAAAATGTTTGCTCAGCTCACTAATGATTTGAGCTGTTGAGCTCAATAACAGACTTTGGATGGGTCTGAGAGTTACTGTAGTGGTAACTGGCCCATGTTACATCAGAATAGTTTCCATCTAAGCTTCATAGCTTATATTAACCTACCTTGGTTCCTAAAACAATATTTTTACTGTGTGGCACTTGGAACAAAAGAGAAAACAAGCAAAATGGTTCTTTCATTTTCCACCAAAGCCAATAATACAATCAGTTTGCTAAACTATGCTGAAGAATAAATCATATTTTTGTTTGCCTACTTCATTTTCATAGATTCATGGAAATTTGAGGGCTGAACATTCACAATTTCTGTACCTATCAAATAACAAAATTTTCCATAAACAATCTCTTGTTGGTAAAAGTGATACTCATAGTTGTACAAATAAATGAGAATCAGACTGTTTCAATCCTCATTCAAAATAAGAGATTGCACCAAGGAAAACATTTGTGAAAGGATAAAAATCTCCCCTGGTTTACTTACCTGGTAGTATTTAAGCCTAAAAGTTATTTGTTAGGTGCATCTTGTTCTTCAAAATGGTTTTTAAATGTTACAAGTCAGATATTAAGAGGCTCTGAGGTCCTTAATTTGCTATTCCAAACAATTAAAATTAGAATTCTTCTTTATAATATTCATTCTCAGATATTTAAGAAGAGAACTTGCCTGTGGATAAACAGAAAAACAACAAAAAAGCTAGTATATGATTTCCAAAGCTCCAGCCTCCCACCTCAGGTTCAGATTAGACTAAACCATCTTCTCTGTTTGGGTCATTTTTTAGTGATACTGGTTCTTGCAACAGGGTTATTGCTGCGAGTTCTTATCAGTCACACTGTCCACTTGTTAGGAAATCCTGTCTTTAGCCTGTACAGGCAGCAGCCTTTATCATGACCATTGCCATTATAGTTGGGTACAGGGTGCTCCAGTAGTACCTTGCTGCCCCGGGGCCCTCGCTGGTGACCATTGTGCTCAAGATCAGCCCAACACAATTGTTCAGTAGGACAAACAATTTGTTCCTAATGAATAGATCTGCTGGGGACAGCCAAAGTTGCAAAGAATGAGTTGGTCCTCCAGATCCAGCCATGTCATTAAGTCCTTGTAACTTGCCCAACATTAAAAAAAAAAAAAGAGAGAGATCAAGTTCTTATTCAAAAAGTGTTTCACCCCAGTCACTGTTGTCCAGAGAAACATTTCAGAGACAACTTCAAAGTGCTTAGATCATTACAGCAAGCAGGAAAGTAGCCAGACCATAAATCTCAAAAGTGTACTAAGTAGCTCAAAAATTTACTCAAGTTTCTCAAGTGGGATTCATAACCTCCATTAAGCATCACAAATACACTGCTAACAGTACTCAAGTTAGCTAGTTTTAAAGTTAGCTTAGATAGGCCTATATGAACTGCAGTTAGGTAGTGAGATTTTTAACAAAAGAAGAAAATATATTTGATAATATACTGAGCAACTCAGATATACTTAACAGCATCTGCATTGGTTAGGACAATGGCACTCCAACTTCTGGCTGAGATTTTAATCACAAATATAAAGCAGTTAGTAAAAGTTACTTAAAATAGGATATCAAAAACTGTTAAACAGATGATTTTGAGTATGCCCAATAGAACCACAGCTAGCTGTCTTTGAGTTTCATTTTCAGTCTTTGCAATATTAAGACAAGTAGTCCTCAAAGGATGTAAAACCATACATCCCTCACAAAATGAGACTGCAAGGTCGCACAGAAATTTACATATATGCTCTCACTTCATTTGTCACTTTTGCTCTTATTGCTTCTTCCCTTTAATTTTTCTGTTTGCTCTCTTGCAGTAACTTTCCCTTCCCAGGCAGTCTCTATCAGTCCCCACATACCTTCCCATAACAATAATGAGGGGATTTTTGTCTTATCTGCTGAAATCACTGCATTCAGTTATTTCTAGCACAGAAAATTTTAAAAATAAATAAAAGGGCATAAAGGCAATTTTTAATTAGACATCATTTTGCAGTCCATTTTCTTCCTTAATTCAGATATAACTTATTTTTCTTCACAGGTGCTTGGACTACATTAGCACTTTTAGGAAACATGTCTTCCAAATGAGCCAAAATCACGCCATACGGCAAACTGAAATGCGGCAGTGAACCACATCTTCCATAGATATAAATCAGCAAAATACCATTTAAGGCAATGTAATTACCTTAGTTCACATCTGTTGAAAAAGTAGTTCTGCAGGGGGAAAGTTTCCTCCCCTCTTGCATCCTTCCTTCTCTCTCCCAATGTAGGTGGCCAAACTCCTATCCTCTTACTACCTCTTTTTGACAGGTCTGGTATGACTTTGCTAAAGCCAGAACTATTTTCAGAAATTTTCATAATTCAGATGACACTGCAAATGGGGTAGATGGGACAGAGAGGAGAACCTATATATTTATGCATTAGCTCATAAAGCAATTAACTAGTGTAAGGTGAGACTCAACAGACTGACACACAAAAAAAGTATATATGACTAATGGTGCGTGACTGTATCAGGAAGAGCAGTCTGCCCACCAGAGAAGTTAACACATTACTACATAAGTAACTCACTTTGAACTCCCATTTTCAAACTTGCAGTTATCAACTTTTTTTTCTTTCTTTTTAGTTTTCTGCTTCCTTTTCTCCATAATTATTTTTGACAACTCTTTCCCTCCTCCTCAGCATCAGTGCAATGCAGTGGAAAAAGTGTTGCATCCACACCAAGTAAATGAGTAGTTGTGTATTTCCTTGTCCCTCTACCCTTCCCCAGCTGCCTCCTCCCCAGGTAACCCCAGTCCTGGGCGTTAACAGAGACCAAGAGCAGAGCAGCCACTCTTCCGGAAGTGAGCAGCAACACTCCTCTGCACTCCAGCGGTAGCAGTGTCTGACCCGAAATTAAAGCATTTCTCACCTCCTACCCAAAGTATCTCCACAGCATAAAATAACCATCTCAGATTGATCCATTTGACAGTCGCTTCTCTGTGGTTGCTTAGGACTGCAAGATTGGGCCACTTGCAGAGTAGTGCCGCTTTTGGCCAAACCAGGCCGTATCTACACTAGCTGACAAGAGCACTGATTTCTACAGGGCTGCTTCTAGCCACTGGTGCTGCCTGGTATTATTGTAACCCTGAGAAATCACTATAGGCCTTTGGAGTTTGCCTCAGCAGGTTTTCTGAAAACAGGACTTGTGGCCTTAGTAAAGAAGTGGATGGATAGTTAGCAAAACCCTGCAGGACCTCAGGCCACACAGCAATCCATAGGCACCCCAAATTCAGCAGCACTATTAAAGTTATTTTATTGTATATTTATTGTTATTTATTTTTAATAGCAGAACTATTAAAACTAAACCAGCTGCAAATTCAGCAGGTTATCCATCTTTTACTTTCTTCCTCAGAGGACTACACTACCTGTGGTACATTTTATATCAACTTTATATTACCTCCCTGGAAAATAGTCTTGGAAGCAGATCCAGGACTTGGATCCTGCTATGGCACGCTTTTCTATACATCAGAGGTTGAAGGAAACTATATAAACCCTCTTCTGCTTCCTTTTCAATAAAGGAGAGGTGACTTTTCACAGATGAGCAGAGGAAGGTTGTGTGTCATACTTTAGATATTCATACGGACATAATCTACATATTGTATACACATAAAAGAAGTTGATAGCATTTTTGAAATGTAAGGTCTCCAAATCTAGCAAATGAAAGACAGTTAACTACTGACTATTAGGTTTCTTTCTCACACAATTGATAGGCTTCTCACATGCCTAATTACATAAAAACACAGTACAGGAAAACTGCTGCAGAAATCTGATACATATTAAGGGAGTGGAGGAATTGATGAACAATACAAGAAATAGAGATTGATTTCTTTAAAAACAACTGATGAGGTCATTCGCTTATGAAACAGCAGGTTGGACAGCCAGGATCAAATGTCCCTCAACCAGTTTCTTAAGTGCAGGAGACCACTTAATCTTTGCAGGAAAGCAAAGCTCTGGAGCACAGAATGAGTTGGACTGAGTGGGCTTGTCATGTTCTCTCATACTGCTCAGAGCAATCGTGCTCATTTTATCCTGGGCATTTCGGAAGGGAGGGGAAAAAAAACGCCACAAACAACTCATTCAAAATATAGAAAATACCAGCCCAAAACAGCAAAGTAATTAAAACCTAAGGCCAGCTTAAAAAACTTCTTGGAAGTCATACAGCTGCAGCCTTCAAAGGCTTGCTCTTTTCTGGAGAGGGGTGGAGGAGAAAGCTTTGATTTAAACACCACCACAATGGATCATTTGATCTTTTGGTTTCTCCTGTTTTATTTTAATTAATGTTTCTAAGTACTGATTTAATGTCAATCCAGTTTTATTAAAGGTTCATTGAAGGACTGAGAGAGATTTGAAACTGAGCCCAACAGAGTCAGCAGAGGCAAGTTTGAAATGGCCACTCAGCAAATAAAGTGTATCATGCTGGCTGTATTTTGAGCACTCAGACAATAAAATGAAGCTGCGTTTCTAAACACTTCCCCCCCTCCAGCTTGAAAATATTTTAAACTCCTCGTTAATAGGCCTTTGCGCCACTTATGAAACATTCCTTTTCATTTTTAAGAGTTCATTAATTCCTTTAAGATTAGTGCTAAACAGGATTTATATATATATTATTTATATATATATATGAGTGTATGTATATCTCAAGTACACAGTTATTACCTGAGCTAAATGTGTCATATATTAGCAACCTCATTACTACCATCTAATTCCACCTTTTGCTGGTTTTACAGGCTCAGGAACAGTAAGATTTCCTAGATGAAGGGGATGCCAAGACTCTAACATAATACCAACTACACATCACTCTCTACAAGCAACATAAACAGGACACAGAAGGGAAAAGTCCTGTGAAGACAATGAACTTTAAATGTCTCAGAAGCAGTAGCTTTTTCAGTATTTCCAGATAGGTTGCATTCAGTTGACAGCCCCTCTTGGTGGCATTAGGACTGTGCTCAGGAACTTATTAGTGTTTAATATGGATTAGGCACCCCCTCACACTTATTTCACACCACGTTGGATGAACAGAAAATCTGGGATCCATTATGAAAAACCCAAGTTCTGCTTGCCTTATTCTCAGATGCCAGATGGTTGAACATGGAAGAAAGCCTATGCTATGAGGCAGAGTGTACYCTTCTCCCTTCCAGAGATTTCCTCCAACTCATACATCCTGAGCTCCTCAGTCCAGATCTATCCCACCATCTCTGCTCAGTGCTTCTGCAGTTTTTGGAGACAATGAGGGAGAGGCACAGGAGAACTTCACATGAGGTCTAATACTTTGGAAAGCAGCATTCTCTCCTGCAGAGACCTCTCCATAGCAGGGAAAGAGGAAGTGTCCAGTGGACAACCTGGTCCTGAAGCAGGCAGAGTGGCTGGAGACAGCTAATAGCAGAGCAGCATGGACAGTGGTGCTGCTGTACAGCAGGTCCAAGATCAGCTAGTATCCTCTGCTTCAGTTGGCACAGCTAGTCCCCCTTTCATTCAAATAGAGATTAGCTCCAAGGCTCTGAGGTCTCACAGCTGCAGAGGTATTAGCCTAATTTATTCTCCCCTAAGAGTGCATCTACAGAGGGTATCTGGGGACTTCCAGTGCATTAGTGGTGCTACCAAAGCAAGCCAGTATTTACAGAAATGCATTTCAGTTCTGAGTCTTGCAGACAGGCTTTGGTTAGTTTTGTCCACTTAATGAGAGAATAATGTAAGGCCCAGCTGGCATAAGTGAGCACAGAAGTGATGAGCCCAAGGAAACTATGCCAATTTACTTCAGTGATGATCTGGCCCAAGGGATTCATAATGGACTGAGATGTCTAGTCAATAAGAGGTTAGAACAGCTCAAAAAATGTCTGCATTTATCCCTCACTTTCACATTTTATACAGCTTCTGCCAAATGGTATGAGCAGCTGGAGATCTCTTTAAAATCCATATTTAATTCCCTAAAGCTGCATTGAAATTAAAAATTCTGCCTACAAGAGATCAATATATTGTACTGTTTTAACTTCACGTTGTAATAAATAGGGAAGATGTTACCACAGTTTAAGGAGAAATCAAATAATCTAAGTTATAGAATCTCTAGCCTGAAGAAACCATGAGAATAAGCATTTTAAAATATTTTACTACAATTTATTGCTGTGATGTAAACAATTTATCCCTATTATGACATCTCTTTAATTAATATGGGGATGAGTACTAGGAAAAAAAGACTTACAGTTTCAGAATCAAAAGAATAGTGCAAACTAAAAGGGAAAAAGACGAGTTGCTGCCATTCAGAACAGTGCCATCAATATGACTAAATGAAACTACTGGAGTCTGGATCACGTTATTACTTACAAATAGTGTGTATAATCTTTCTACTAGAGTTTTCTCTTTCACCATAAAAAATTACATGAATTTCAAGTCAATGAAGAACCATAACTATGGATGGAAGAGGTCAGATAAATTCTGATTTAATTTAGTTTCCTCCCTTTCTTATTTCATGCAGAAGCAAGTCCTTTTCAATCAAGTTTGGTGCTAAAAACTTAATCAAATATAGTTGAGATACATCTAAGTATCTCAACTAAGGGATACAGGAAAGGATAATCCTGCCAGATAATCCTAATAATTTTGTTAGGACTATTTGAATTATATGAGTGTACCTCACACTATTGAGCAGGGCAGAATCCACATAAATTTCATGTCTTGGATTATACTCAAATTTTGGTCTTAAGAATCTATTTTGAGGTCTCGTGTTGAATCTTCATTCTTGTTAAAGAAGGTGTTGTAAAGACTAGTTCCACTGGATTTTGTGCACAGCCTTGATCAAAAGCAACCTGAAACCCTCAGGTTCCAAAGCAGCAGAACATTGGATAAAAGTCTAGTTTAGAATATAGATATTTCTAATATTTTTGCTATCATCAAATACAACATTGCAGGAGACAGGAGAGCCTGATCTTCACTCGTGAGTCACTTTTTAAAATGAGCCTGTCTGTCTTTATACTGTCTCTCAGAGTAAATCAGAATAAGGAACTTGGTCCTTCTACCACAGAGACACAAGCTTCCATACGCTCACCTGAGATAATAAAACATTCTGGCTTATTTTCTGGATGGATCAAACTAAAATACAAAAGAATCCAACAATCCTAGAATCAACAATTCTAGAAATCTTACCTTCTCTCTTAGTCCCTTGAAATCTGTATTAACAATAATTTGCCATTTTAAAGCCTTAAAATGATATCATTTTTCTTAAAATGAAATTTTTAAAAAGTCCATCTCTAGAAATGAACATGGGAAAATAAGTTTTCAGTGCAAGAGACTGAGTTTCTCAATTAGATGCAACTACACTGATACATGCTGCAATCAAACAATTAACATTTTGAAACATTGCCAGTAAATAAACTGTAGGTATATTGTGCTAAAAAATACCTATTACTACAGAACGAATTAAACATAATGGATTGAAGGGCTTATATAGGATACATGTAAGGTAAAAATTTGCTTGCTTTTACTACAGAATTTGGTACTATACAGACTACCGTGCTTCGATTTGCTATGCAAGGATTTCCTTGGACTGCGAGAGCTGTTATGATTTTGAAAGGCAAAGCTAGCTAACCATTAGGGAATGAGAAACCAGATTACCTGCCTGACAAAGCTTCAAGGACAACATGCACCCTCCGTTCCAAATTAAACTTCAAAAGAATCCCATAATCAAACAAACTGAACATGAGAGGCACCCAAGGACAGCAAAACAAAAGGTGGTTTTGCAGGGACTGATAGAAAGAAAAAGAATAGGAAATAATATGATCAACTCCCATGGGCAAACGAATGCAAACTGAGAAAGGAGGTGAAAAGAAAGGAAACCAAATATATCAGAACAAGAYATAGATTTTGTTTTTTTGCTTTGTTTTTTAATTAGTTGCATAATGGAAAGCGTTGGGCATCTCTTGCCACAGACTGACCAACCAACTGTCCTGCTAAAGGCTTCCTACATAATTTAGAAAATTCTTGCGTAAGAAACTGCAGAGCACACTTAAAGTCAAAACAGTATATATAGTCAGTTTTCTACATTTTTGCTATTAGAAAAGCCTTTTTATGAAGAACAATAGTTTTTATTTATTTAGCTTACATACACAATTAACAGGTCTAGATCCTAGTCCTATTCTGTACAGTAGTACTAATTTAACACAGTGCAAACTCCACTGAATTTTTAATATTGAATCAATCTGTTTTGTTGTCCAATCAATATGAGCATGATTTTAAAAGTTTGGCATTTCTGATTTTGAGGGAAGAGATGGAGCTGATAATGTATGGAGACTGGAACTATAATATCTGCTATAATTGGGAGAGAAGGGCAAGGAGTTGGCAAGCTGTGTGGAACTAACATGTAAAGCAAAGCAGTTGGTGCTGAGCACCTGCTGTCTACAATAAGTAGACATCAGTAGAAGGAGGGACTAATAGAGGGAAAGGAAATAGTTCTCTGGACTATCTCTAGCTAGTCCTCTACTAGTATAGCTGGATCTTGGAGCACATTTTTCAGTTTATTTTCCTCTGAAAAGATCCTAGTTTGCATATGCCAAACTCTATGATGCAAACAAAATAACAGCTCATCTTCCTGCATGAAAAAGTGGAGAGATCACAAGAGATCAGGGAAGGAGCACAAGGGCTCAAGCTTAGAAGAGAGAAGGAAAAAAGACAGAGTTRGGCAGCACCAGAGCACAGTCTCCTGCTGAGCTTGGAATGAAACTAAAGTCTCTGTATTCATTTGCTATAACCCAATAACTGCACAGGATGAAGCTCTCCCAACCCTGGCAACCGGTCAAAGAAAGAGGTAAGAGCCTACTTCTGTTACCATAGGTGGGAAAAGATCTGTGTGGTAGCCCTAAGGATCCAACCTTGCCAGATAAGGATGATCTCATGTGAGGCAATGGGAAGCGAAATTCTAGAAAAGCATAATCAGAGCAACTGCATCCAAAAAATGATTTGTCTGCCAGCTGAGGATCTCCAAATCCAATCTGAATGAGTGCTGAGCACTCCTTGTGAACAGAGGTCAGTGGGAGCCCTACCTAAACATGTTAGTCTTTTGAACTTAAACATCTCCCTCAAACCAGAAAAAACAAAGCCAAGAGTCTGAAGACCACATCTTCAAAAGGAAGATGCGTGGGTGTGGGTCAGGTATCTTCAATGCAGGCCATATACAGCTCAAGAACATACAATATCCCTCTTCCTTCAACACCAGAAAAATCTAACAGCTGGAGATCATTTCTCTACTCATTCTTCCAGACTGTTCAGCCAGAAAGCTCCAGAAGCTCTCTGCTAAGGTTTTCTTCTCTTMGGAGACTGCTCCAAGCACCTGGCTTGTGCCCAGTTATGTGCATATCTGCTTTTTCTTTTTTGTTCTTTTGTTGTTTTTGTCTCTCTCCAGTCCCATATTCCACCACTCAAACAAAACAAAACCAATAGTTGGCCCTTCCCTTCAGCCCACACAGTCTAAAGTCCTGAAAGGCCTTGGGCATTTCTTTAGTTTGGAGACTAGTGTCATGCCAGAAAGGAATTTAAGTATTTGCACTGAGGGTGGTATTTATATTTACCTGCTGCTGTGCGTCCTAGCCTTCACGATTACAGGAGTGGGTATTTAGAGGGGGTTGAGCAAACACTTGCATAGCCTTTAACAATGTTGGGCTAGATGGAGCCCAGGCTGCATGGTGCTAAGGAAGCTTCACAGTTCCCTCAGACCTCCAGTAAATATCACCTGCATGCAATATGGAGTATTCCAACAAATTCTGCCTAGACTTCCAAAGCAACCATCCATATTGCCTGGCTATGTCTTAAACACACACACGCTCTTAGCCACTCAGTCATTTACTCAGAAGAGGCCTGGCTCTGACCGTACAGCAGACAACGTGAGTTGAAGAATGAAGGCTAGTAACAAAGAAAAAAAATGGTCATTTCCTCACCATGTTGTGCACCGAGTCAGAAATCACATCAGAGGAAAACACTACACGATCATTAGTTCAAACTTAAGTCATACTATGTATGAGCACGTATTCAGTGTGAGTTGAACAGAAAGGCTATATATAGTCTGTATATTTTCTAACTTTTGATTTAGCTTTATTTTGCAAACAGGATTTTATGTACGATACATATATTTGAACATATATTTTGTATACATTAGTATATCTGTATATGTATGTGTTGTTTGTATATTTTATCTGTTTAACATATTTTGTTAAATCAAGGAATTACTAATGGAATGTGATATATTTAACAGTTAGGTTGTCAATTAGTAGCTCAAAATTTGCTGACACCCTTTTGTAGGATAGCCCTAGAAGGGGCTGATAGCCATATTCCATTTTCTCACAGCTGCATATTTGCATAATTAAGTCAGAATACAAATAATCATTTGATAATCTCAAGAATGATACCAAAGCTCACCAGAGAATAGAAATGGTAAGAAAACTTCAAAGTCAGAGGGAGAAAGTAGGGAAAAGCATGAAGGGAGGGACACAAAGCAAGTAAGCAAACAGACCAGAAATACAATTATTTTAAATTATTTTAAATTATGCCTTGCCAGTTGCATGATATCTCTAATGAGAGGAGCAGCTAAGTAACCTGGCCAGCCCTCCAGGTTGGAGATGAATACGATGAGGAGGAACATGAACTGAGTGCTGCTGCCCTTTTGTAGCTGTTCTAAGAAGTGACATAGCCTCCCTTCAGGGCTAACTAATCAAATAATTTTTGCAACTGGTAACAAGACGCACTTGTCATTAATGAACTCAAGGTAGTGGAAAGAAGCAGACCCAGATCCCTCAAGTCTATAATCATGATTGGTATTACTTCATCCGAGCACCTTATCCTGACAATTCAGCAGCATGCTTAGGCACAAGCTAATCTCACTTCTATTCTGATGTGGAAACATTAAAGGATTTTTTGTAAGTATGAAAGGATTTTACATAGCCCAGGAAAAAAAGAAATCATTTCTTTGAAGTCCCACATAGAAAAAGACTGGATGCCATTGACTAAATTAGTTCAGAAGGCAGTAAGGAAATGACCATTTTTAATTTTCTCCCCCYACCCTTATCATCAGTTGTCCATGTTTTATTTTTTAGAGGCAGAAGGCTGCTTTTGAGGGATTCTACAACAACCTATTTTTTAGTATCTGTGTGAACAACTATGGTGTAACTACAGAATATCACAGTCACTCCCTATAATGTCATTAGAGGTCAGGCATGTCAAGCCCATTATTAGCCAAAAATAGTTACCTTCCAGTACAGCTGCTATCAAATAAGAGCCAAATAATTTCACTTCTCTGCTTGTATAAAGTGCAACTGTCAATCTTTAGGTTTTGTTCAGAATGCACAAAAGGAAAAACACAAGAGTTTAACTACTGAGCAAACATTCGTATTAGAATTTAGCCACCAGATGGTTTAGTGGCAGTAGACCATAGTTTAGAGGTCAAATTTCAGACTTTTTCTTTGACCTAGTTAGAAAGTGGATAGTTGTCTCCAAGTGACAAGATTTCTACCTGAATGGATTTGAAACAGAGCCAAAGGAAGTGTTGACTGCATAAAACACAGAAGAGATACTGCACTGATGCCTTCTTTGTAAGGAACTCAGAGGATGTCTTAAATAGAAGGGACAACAGACACTACAGTGCAACAAGCCAACAAAATATACAGTAGTAAATCAGCAGGATTAGAATGCTAAATGATAAAGGAACTCGAGCAAATATCTGAAAAAGGCTGTAGTTGGTAACCTCTCACTTGCATTCTGTTTGCCAACTTTAAGTCCTCAGATGCAGGGATGATTCAGGTTTTTTAAAAAGAAATACCACAGGGGAACTATAACCTTCTAACTCTGGCCATATCTGTGCCAGGYAAGTTAATAAAAATAAGAAAAAAAAAAAAAAGAATTAATGGAAATGCAGATAAAGATGATATATTGTGAAAAAATAAGTTTTTTAAATGGTCCTGCCTGGCAAACCTGTGGGAGTTCTTCACAACGTAAACAAGTAAATCCAGCTGATATAAAATACCTGGCTTTCCAAAGTGTGTGTTTTTTTCTTTTTTTTTTTTTTTTTTTGAAAGAAAAAGTYTCTCTCCAATGTTTTAAGGAAACTTAGTTATGACATTGCGTGACAAACATGTGGTTAAAGGCAAGGAAACAGAAGGCAGGGTGAAAATAGAATGGAAGATCACCACAGAGGTCTATAAAAACCCGTGTTGGGACTCTGATGTTCAACACATTGATGACCAACCCAGAAAGGAAAAGAGCAATGAGGTGAGAAAGCTTGTTGACGATACCGACTGATACTGAGTAGAAGCTGTACAGAATGGTGGTGAAGAATTGCAGAAGTCCTCCACAGACTGGCCAATGAAAAGGCAGAAGAATTTCAACATTGATTAAAGTAATGCACATTGGGGGAGAACAATCCTAAAAACTCCGTATATAAAACAGTAAGCTCTGAGCTGATAATTAACACTCAGAAAACAGATCTTGGGGTTCCAGTACATAAAGTGCTAATGATTATTAGGAATGCAACTGGGAAGAAAACAGAGAAGATCCTCATGTTGTCATACAGATCATGGTTCTCCTACACCTTGAGCTATGCAGTTATGGCTCTCCATCTCTAAGGATGTGGTTGGAACTGGAATAGATTCAGAAAAAGGATAATAAAAGTATGAAACAGCTTCAATATAAGGAATGACAAAGTAGACTAAGACTCTCTTATTTGGCCTGGTAGAATCCTGGGGAATTAAGATAAGGTTCTGTAAAATCACTTACAGCATGGAGAAGGTAGGGAGATTGACCATTCACCTTCTCTTCTAATTTAAGGACCAAAAAGCTATTAAGAAAAAAAAATCACATGAAAGAGTGGGCTTCAGAACAGAGATAGTGCTTCACTCTGGGTGTGGTTAAGTAGTAGTTAACTAGCCTTGCCAAARAAAGCTGTGGCCCCCAAGTTTACCTAGGTTGGACTACTTATTAAACAAGTTCACACACGAGAAATCCTTCAAAGATCACTTCAATCCAGAAACCTTATCTATCTTATGTGTTTTTCAAGATATCCAAGAAATAGCTGTATTCCTCCCTTGATCTCTACCAGCTGGCCTGGAAGTTGGTAATGCACGGATCTGTATGAGAGGCCTCTCCCAGAGAGAGCAGCACCAGCTGTAAGAGGTTTTGAACATCTCCAAGGAAGGAGACTCCACAACCTCTCTGGGCAACCTGTTTCAGTGCTCAGTCACCCTCACAGGAAAGAGGTTTTTTCCTTATGTTCAGACAGAACTTTCTATGCACAGTTTGGCGTGCAACAGCAAAGTAGAGAGACTGTGATATGCACTGCTTTAAGATTGAAGCAAAGATGTTGGAAATCTGGATTTGTGATAAAACAAGTTGAATAAATGAATGAACTCTGAGGACAGTAACATTTTCTTGGAGGTTAAGGGGAGACGAGACAAGTTCCTGGAGAAGTATGAACTACATACAAGTCTTGTCCTTATATTCTTTGCAGAGACATCTATTAGGGGTTACAGCAAATAGAGGCAACTTTAGTCTGATCTGCTACAGATATTTTGTTTATCTGACCTCTGTTTTCATAGCATTATGCAAACAGGCAGTGCCAGGGCCTAAAGCACATCCCCCTGCTTCTGGGGGTTAGCTGCCTGGGTTCAGATAAAGTATTTTAGACAAAGTATAGTTGGCCACCTTGAAGAAAGCTGTTGAGAATTGAAAGTTAGAAAACTAGGCATGGGCTGCCCCACTTCCCTTGGAAGCTGTTTTTAGCTGAGATCCTCACTCTTGTCCTCCACTGGAGCCATGTTCCAGCTGCATTATAGTCCTGTCTAGCATGAGCCATGTACCCCACTGATCTAGACTCACACCTGGGACCAACTTTGTTACCGCCACCTTGCCCCATGATCGCCAGCTCCTGGCTTCCCCCCAGCCCCACTCAGCTGTGCTGGTTGTAGTGCTTCAGGACTGTACCCCACCACRCAGGGCACAGCCCTGCCAGCCAGGTAGGCATCCACAGCCCTGTTCCCAGCCTTCAATACAAAAGGTGCAGCCCCCAAACCCCCAGTACGGGGCAGCAAAACAGGGCCTTCTGCCAATATCCACCCTGGATCTGAAGAACACGTCAATAAAATATGAAACTTGAATAGCCAGGATGCCTGGGACAACCTCTTTCATCTTTAAAAGAGTTATCCAAGTACATTGTCATAATTCAGAAGCGTTTCATTTATACAGAGATTTCTACTGTGAAATTATATTGATTGCGTAATACATTTCCATTCTGAATCAGCAGCTAATACATAAAAAGCTCTTTATCACAGAAAAGCTCTGTTCAAAGTTAGTATACTGGAAAAGTGGAAAAAAGGGCTAAATACAGGCTGTTCTGCTCTCTGTTCTTTTAGCACAATGTTCCCATGTCTGTCTCTCTGTAAGAAACATTATAAGAAATAATTCAAACTGCCTGGTCTAGCAGCATAGCGGAACTGAGAAGTTCTGCCTCTGAACACAAGTACGAAAGCCAGGATGAAAGAAGAAAATGAAGGGGGAAAAAAAAGGCACCCTCAACTGAAGTTTTCTTCACTGATGTTTTACATGGTTCATTGAATTAAATAGTCCCTCAAAGAATATACTGAAATATGTTTTGAAGTACTAGATTTTTTTGGTATTTGTTGTTGCATTCCATTTTTATACCTTCTAAGATCATTTATTTGATTCTTTCCATTGTGATTACTATGAATACTAGAATTTTCCTTTTTGTTCTAACACTGCAATCTTAATTCATTTATTCAGCTGATTCCAGGAACTGAAGGTTTAAGTAGAACATTAAACTTTGAAAAACTAGCCATAAAACTGTATAAAATTTGGCAACAGTGGCCCTTGCAAGGACTTTTCTTTTTAGCTCTTGAAGATTTATGGTTCTAAATCAATACATTTTGATGATGGAAACAGTAAAAGACTACTTCTAATGCTGGATGCCCAGACCTCTTCTCTTYAGACTAGAGCTTCTACAGAATAAGACAAAACAGCAAAAAGATCAAGAGCATTTTAWACAGCACACCAGCTCCACATGCACTTTATTCCTAACCATGAGCTTTACCTGTCTTGCTTCACTCTCCCGCTCTCCTCATTTACTTAATTGTCTGCTATCATGCATAATGAATATGGCTTTGTCCAGAAAGAATGTAATGACATTTCTAATGGTCTAGGGTAACAGGCTCACTGCTGTTCCTACTGAAGTTAATGCAGGTTTTGCTGATGACCTATTGACTTCAGTGTCTGAAAAGCTAGGCTCTTTTTCTCTCAGTAAAATATGTTCTTAACATAGAGTCAGTAAGTCCAGAGTTCAGGCAGACTTTCCCCCCTGCAGCCAATTAAAAACATTAATTCTGTGAAGCCAAGTCTACATCTTTTATAAAAAGGGAATGTTTAAAAATAAAAATAGAACACAAACATTTTCCACTCCACTCAGAAATACGTTTTGTATTCACAGTACAGAAGAGCAACTATTAAGAGAATTGGAGAAAAAGACAGAATTCAAGTACAGTCTTAAACAAAGGACAGACTATTTTAATATCTCAAAGTTTACACTACTAGCTTCATTAAATCCTATCAAAACCTCAGAGAGATTTCAGGAAAAGCTTTCTGAAATACCTATGTATATCTAATTATGGTAGATTCCATAAAAAGAAAAACTGAGTTTTTTATTAGCAGACATCACTCTCCTTCAGGCATAATTGCAGAACAGAAGAATTCAGACATGTCTGGGCTCAGGGAAAGTCAAGGATGATAAACCAGGTCAGGTACACGTTTTCCATTCCAGCTACATTTAAAGGCAATTTTCCCTGCCTTAGCAACTTCCCCCCTCCCCCTTCTTTAACAGGGAGGGAGGTCTTCTGTATCATGTTTACTAAGTAACATTTGGTGCTTTCCTTCATCCTGCCTTCTCAACTAAAATAAAAGTAAATAAATAAATAAAAAGGGGCTAAGCAGGCTTAACCTCTCCAGAGTATTCCTGCAAAAGGTAAGCAGGTAAGCAACTGAGCTTACCTTGTCATCTCTTTGGAAGGAGGAATTTGGGCAGTGTATTTCCCACACTAATGCCAAAACCCAAAGGTTATGCCTTCCAGTAGTCTCCCTCCTGTAAACTACACATTCACATGACTAAAGGTTTYTTTCCAAGCAAGTTCTGGAGCATTTTGGCTTAGGGGCTGATTTCTTCACGGGTAGTAGTCAATACTTTACATAGTAATTAATCCACTAAGGGAGAAAAATTAAGCATTTCCCCAACTACTCCACTTCTAAAGGATTCCAGCAATTTCTGAGTTTAATTACCTACAAGTTTAGATATGTTGGGAGATTCCACAACTGTTTTTATATACTTTCCCTTGAACCTATCTCACCAGACTTTCTCACAATTTTTCATAAATTAAAGCCCCAATTGTTTAGATTAAGTTGGAACATTGTGTTTATGTCCATACAGTGCAATACTAAACATAAGCAAAAAAAAAAAAAAAAAAAAAAAAAAAAAAAATCACATGAATACTTTTGGTATGAGGAAAGATGACAGAGTCCCAATTTAACTCTACTGTACCACAGAAAAAGTAATTCCTCTTAAAATGCAGCAACAGTATTGCTATTGAAATTTGAATAAATTATTGCAATGTAAGAGAACATGAATGAAAAACATACCAACTTACGTTTAATGCATCAAGGACTTTTTGCTGAGTATTCAGGATCAGCACTAATCCTAGAGGCAAGATCCCAACCAAGGCCTGGCTGAACAGACAAGAATGMTACACAAACTGGAAAAATATGGACGTATCAGTTTATAAATATCCATTTTTTTTTCAACGGGGGGACATCTGTGTGCACAGAGGACCTTCGATTTTGAAATCAGAGTTCCCAGCTACAAGCAGCTGATGGACAGGTTGTTTCTTTTTTAGTCACAACCTCTTTCAGCTGCTCCTGGCTTATGGGCACCATAGCCTGAAGTCACAGCAATTGTTCAAGAAAAAGGTAGCTGCACATTTGTGTTCAGCTGCAAAGGTCACATGCTCAGGCTGAAGAGATCCAAGGAAACAGCTGAGCAAGAGGTTCATGGCCAGAAGCAGTGTTCTTGAGAATACTTTGCCTTTATCTTAATTTCAAAATATCCACAATAGAAACATTTGTCTGATTTTCTGATTAAAAACACTTTATTCAAGCACAATTCTCAAAATTAAAAAAAAAAAAGTATGACTACTAAAAAATTCTCTACTTGCACAGTTTTTCCACACACACAACTAAATACCTTCCCACAAGTTCTAACTTATCCCTATTGTCTTTATAGACAGTCATCTTTTTTCTTATTTAAATAAAAATGATGAGCACAGGAAGATTAAGACTAAAGAGATAGTCAACTGCAAAAAAAAAAGAAAAAAGAAAGAAAGAAAGAAAAGAAAACATCAAGAATGATTTGTTTCCACCTTCATCAGTCCTTCTGTCTCAATTGTGGTCTCAGCAGCGATCACATTTGTGTTCACACTTTGGTCTCATATTTTCTAATTTGAAACTCCAAAAAGCTACAATGGTACTCAAGAAATTAAGTGCTCATCTTAGATACTTGCTGATTTACCTTAACCAGTTAATAAATTCTCAATCRTTATTTCTTATGGGAGATGTTGAAAGCTAAGATTTAGTGTAAATTTATATAGCTCAAATATARTTCTATTTCAAAGACGTTACCATTTGCTAATGCCCAAATACTTTTTCATTACAAGGGACAAGAATTCTGAACTAAAGTCTTTTAAAGTCATTTAATAGGAATCGCACCAAGTGTTAAACAGACAAGTTAACACTCAAGGATCTCTAAAACACGCACATATGCAAAAAAAGAAACACCTTTTTAAAAAGAAGTTTGACTATTGTCAAACATTAAAAAATATAAACTAAAATATATACTATACATATATTTTATAATATATCTATGAAACAGGGCTATTACAAAGCAACAAATAACAACTGAGTATGAAAGGATTGCTTGTTGCAAAAGGGAAAAAATTATTTGCACTCTCTACATTCTGATGAACTTACACGGATTTGTAATTCATCTCTGCACTCTTGCAGATTTCCTAGTTCAACCCATGACACCAAGCTCCAACATCCCACCTTCCGTGGAAGTCCAAGATCTGCAGATGAACCCCACGAACCCGTYTGGAAGCACATTCGTGCCTGCCTAAGCATGTCTCAGATTTAATGAGCAGTGAAAAATTGGTGGCACGTCGGCACATTTTATAAACTAGCATTTGGGAATTTACACGCATTYGAGGCAGTTCTACGCTATTATTTGAAAGAAGAGTAAACAGACACCAGTATGTACTTCCCCATGTAAAATAACATCGAGTCTGTCAGATGAGGTGTGTAAAAACACCATATTCAGAAAATATCACACAGCAGAGAACTACAYACACAGGCAGTTTTTCTCAGGAGCAAGCTTCAGACACTAAAGGCAAATCTTTCAAGTAGAGTCCACCTTGCTCCAGAATTCAATCTCCATTAACTATAAATGGAGATTTTGTTTATATTTAATGTAGGTGCCAGTTRTTTTGTGAAGCTGAGCTGCCTTCAGCACAAAGGCCTAAAGAGTAGAATCAAATTGCCTGGGAAACCACCATTTCAACAGTCACTAGCAGTTAGTTTATTCCTCTGTTAATTTCTAAGACAATACATTTAATATCTTGAATGCCAGTAATGCCAGCACCCTCTCTTAAGAGGCATTAAATAGGCCTCGCCATGAGGAGGACAGGGCCAGACCAGAGGATGAAGTGTCTTAGCTTGAAGCACATCAATTACAGATGGAGCAGATGTAAATGATGGGCTGCGGAGTTGATACAGGTGACTGGGGTGTGCAAGAACAAACACTGAAGAGGACAAAGCCCCCTGGAGAAGTTAAGTCGGGGGCAGGAGAGGAAAACAGATGGAAAAACAGCACAGTCAAGTGAAGGAGATAAGAAAAGGATTAGAAATGTAAAACTGGGAAAGAATCCTCTATGGGAGTTGGGGATAACAGAGGAGGATTTTATTTTAATTCAGAGCAGCACGGTCATGTTCTTTCTCCTTTTTTCATCCCCATCAATAATATGAACTACTGAACATTGCATTGTACCCCTACGTAAACAGAATACCTAAACAGAAATAAGAGAAACAAAAAGTTCATGCTACAGAGGGAATCCAAGTTACTATGCCTAGATTATTCAGAATACACTGGGAAGAACTGAGCAAAGTAGACTTATGCTTAAACAAAAACATTTGGAACTCAATATGATCTCGGTTTTGAGGTTATGCTTAAGAGACTCTAGCATTATAACCTACACTCAGCAGCAGTTTTCCTTAGAAGCAGCTTACTTACAGACTGCTACAGAGAAGGATCTAGTCAAAAACTGGGCAGAATCCAGCCTAAAAGAAGTGCAGTGGGACATTATTCTAAAACCTCTATATCCCAGGGAGCAGTAATATCAAAATAATAATAATAAAAGTGCTGGTTGGAAGTGAGGCAGAACTCAGCAGTGAGCACGTACTGCAGGAGATCTCAGCTATCCAAATGGGAATGGGTATTTGCAAAGACTACAGAGGGCAAGAGATGTTTGTACACACACCACCAGAAGGTTTCCTTGTTCAAAACAAAAGGACAGAACAGAGACAGGAAGGAACTCACAGGGACTGGCTTGAGTAAGAGCCAAAACACAGTCTCAGATCTGTATAAATGTCAAGGTATGGGACAGAGGGGGAGAAGAGCTCAAACACAGTGTTCAGAGATCAATTCTCCAATCAAACAAAATAATGCGAGAAAGGAAAAAGTAGAGAGGAAGGGGCAAGTACTTTGAACAAGAGTGTTACTCCCAAAGGATACACTTTCCACCTGTAAAAATAAAATCTAGAGCGCTAGCAGGGCCAGGAGGTACAAATAAACTGCAAAAAACTAGCTGAAAAGGGGGAAAAGTAATATGATAAAGAAAACATAAAGCACAGGAAGAGTATTCAGAATAAAACGTGATCAAGTGGAGCGCACAGTCTCTATGGAAAATTTAGGAATTGCTTCATCTTTCAGTTCCCAGACATTGGTGCATGACCAAAGGTCATCAGAGAAGGATAAAAGACAAAACACTAGCAAGTACTTTCTGCAGCTTTCACTTAGCATAATCAGAATAGGGAATTTTTAATGACTGCCCAAGGCAGCAATTAATGCAAGCAGGCAAATTATTTTTGAAGAAACAAACAATATCTGAAGGAAGTGAAATGTGAGAAGCTCCACAGGTGTCAGAGTGCAGCAGATTCCTGAATTTTCTGGTTTTCTTTTTCCTTCTATCTATTGTTACACAGAAGTACTTTAAAGCTTTGCTCGCTAACTACACCCATGCTGCAACTCTTCTGCATGCAGAATTTGTCAGATACTAGGAAGAAGACTGACCTCAAATTAAGTCATGATCTCTCACAAGAAAATTGTTTTGTTTCCATGATTATAACAACAAAGTCATACTGCAAGGTCAGAGAATGGTAACTGAGTAACTATTCAATGAACATTTATCACTTGATCATGGTGGCCCTCAATAATAAACATTTAGAAACAGCCATTTCCTACAAGACCAGGCTATTCGTGTTGCACAGAAAAATCCTCCAGAGCAATTCTTCTGCATATAGCCACTCTATTTTTTGTTGACATAGTATCCTTACCCTATACATATATATATATATATATATATACATACATACACACACACACACCCCTACTGGCAAGGGGAAGCAACATCTAGACATGAAGAGTAAAAGAAGTACTAGAAATAAATTATAAAATGAAAGCAGAAGACCTCTCAAATTCACCTGCCATTCAGACTTCCATTCAGTGTGCTTTCAGTAAAGCATACTGAAAAACCCTTCTCAGATTCATTCATTCACTTAGCAGCAAGTATCTTCAGGAAGAAGAGGTTAATTAATGCTGGCCATCAGTAACTGCACTTGCTATCACAACCAAAATACACAACTCTTGGTGGAGTCCAAGCACTGTATTTGAGGTGAGAATTTTTGACAGTGAACTCTTTGGATTTAGATGAAAAGTTAGGCCATTGATTCAGTATATCTAAGGTTTCATCCTCCTAGCATGCAAGTACTTATGCTGTAGTATATATCTCACCTCTCATTTCATCTGCTGCTTCCACATAGTTAAAAAAAGGAGGGTGACAGTTTTCAGCTTTTACAATACCTCCAGAAGCAAGAAACGAGATTGCTGAGTTGTGTACTTAAACTATCTAACCATCTGATTCAAAATAGGAGCTATTACTRTCAGCCTGGAGAGACTTCATCAGGAAGATGAAATCATTCCTTTTCAAAGCATTCACAACTTCAGTGGAACAAAACCTGTATTGTCTTGAAAAGGAGCTTACATGTACGTTCTTCCTTTACAAGCGCAGGGATACAAATTGCCCAAGAGCTAAGAACCCAGCAGAACCCGAGCTAACTGTGAAGCTCACGTGGCATGAGGGTACGCTCATAAGCTTAGTTGCTTACGCAGATTTCCTCTGTGAAGAAGTTTGATTGATCCTCACCACCAGTTGCCTAGCACAATGCTTTTCATTGTTCTGAAAAAGATTGACTCTGGCACCATTGGAATGACTGTATTGCAAACCTAAGCTGTACCCAAGTAAGGGTCCAGCTCTGGCCCTATGTTTAAACCAAAACATAGGAACCTTTCCTAGCAAAAGCAATACAAACTCTTTTGTCAATTACTGTGAAAGAAAGATTGACTTTGAAAGCCTACAAGTGAGTTATAGAACAACCCACTCACTGCCAAGTTCAATTATAGGCTGAATGAACTTCACGTGATGGAAAAGAGGACCCTAATTTTCTGCTGCCTTTCACTTCATACAGGCACCAACAGATAACAGCAAAATATGATTCTGCAGCCTTCTGTGCTTGCTTTTTCTCTGGTAAGAAAGTAACATATAATTAGTTGTACAAAACAAAGAACAAACAGGGCAGGGGGGAAGATCAGGGTTTTCCACTCTAAACAAAAACACTCTCAAATCCTCTGCTGCAAGCACCTATAAAAGAATGAGATGTGGACACCCTGAAAGGTCCTGTTACCTGAAGGGATGCATGTCTTTGCCATCCCATGAAAGGTTGAGATACCCCGACTCCTTCTCTGCAAAAAGGATGTACCAAACTTTTCCTAACATCTCTAATGAAGCATACTCAAGTTTACCTACAGAAGGCTCATTCTGATCAACTTTACTTTACCTTGATCTCCCGAAAAGGGTTCTTCCAATGCCTAATAATTGTAGTATCTAAGGAATCCTTTTGACAGCTGAAAAGGAATAAATGGTCTTTCCTAAATCCCACATAACAAAATACACACACACATGTGAATATGTGTATATATATATACACACACACACATATATAAATATAGATAATCAATGACTTCTTTCACTGTGAGCAGGATTTGATATTATAGAGAACTGAAAATGGACATTTAGGGAACTATTTTCCTTTTAATACCTATTGAGCATCAACAGAAAAATGCAACATACTATGGGAAAAATAAGGATCACAGGATTTCAATCTCTTTTTCATCTCTTGCTGACATGMTCCAAGTCATATGCCTTTATAAATTCTTACTGATCTCCATCAACATGTCTCTTTGATGTTTAAAGTCTCAGCTGGAGTCACATTTGTAAGCCAACAACTCCTTTCAAAATATTTATGTCCTTCAACTCAAGGTTCAAAACAGGGCAAGATTCTTTGTCTAATCGCTCAGAGCAAGCACAGTATTTCTGCTATACCAGTCCCAAGAACAGACGTGGCACACTCTCAAGAGCCTATACCTTGTGCAACTTCTGGCAGCAGCATCAAGGATGTATAATCTTACTAAAGCGCAACAGTAGGCTACATGCTTCTCTCGTATTAAGCCAGTTCTGAGCCTACTGAAATCAACTTCACTGAGCTACAAGTCTTGCACAAAGAGAATCAAGCTCTCATAATACTCCATAAAAATAGAAGTTATGTACAGAGTGTACTGTAGCCCCTACATATGCCTATGAAAAAATCCTATGGAATGTGATGGGGATTAAGTCAACTGGGTTCATTAGAAGTTAATCTTGAAGAATTTAATAAAAAAAAATGGCATTTCTTTTCCAGAATTTTTTAGCCAACATCTACTTTCTGCAGCAGGAGAGAAAGTAAGTGAATTTCAGTTTCCAGAGCTCTGTACAGAATATGGATTTCATGCATATTACCCCAGATTTTGTTTTGTGAGATTTCTAGATTTATAGTTCCAGTGCCCTTCTGCTTCTCAGGTATTCTTGGCAAGGGGTAGAAGCCCCCCTCCTGATGTCAGCTCTTTGGCTGTCAAATCCAGAGAGGGAGTGCGAGACAGACAAGGAGGAGGAGCCGTTCCTGTGCTTCTCAACAATTGTGGAGCTTGTTCTCCCTGGGCTGGAGGGCTTGGGCCAGCTTCTGCAGAAGGGATGTCAATTACCACATAGCAAGARGCACCCCAAGTCATGCCGCATTCTGTTTTCCAGATAGTCATGTTCTAAAAGCAAGAGTCAAGGAAAGCTTACATTAAACATAGGCGGCAGTTTCAACCTTTCTACAGCTGAGCCTGGCTGCTGCTGCTGCTGCCTTCTTCATCTCATTTGCATCCTCCCATCTGTTCTTGCTTCATTTCCTGCCACCCCACACAAATTATTGCACTTCTTTCTCAGTCCTCCCCCATCTCTTTCCTCCTCCCATTGCAGCTACTGTCACTGCCTTCTCACTTGCCCCTGCCTTTCCCCAGCTGTCGCATGTCCTCCTCCTTGCACAGCTCCAGCCCTCACAAGCCTTCCCCTTCCTTGCTCTGCCTTCTATGTCCCACTGGTAGCTAGGGCAGTACCAGAACAGAGGCCACAGCCCCACGTCAGGAGGAACCTGCCGACCTTCTCCTAAACGCACCTCCTGCACAGACACGGCAAAAATGGGCCACCCTATTAGCCTAACATGATGGCTTTTGCCTTGTGACAGATGAAATCTCAATRCAATACATGATCTTGAAGACAGTACCATAGATATAGGATGTCTCATTTAAAGTCCCCCCCGCCCCCTTCAGCTAATTATTATTCTGTGGATAGCACAATGAAATCAATCTGTGTGCAGTCCCTCAGCCCAAGGAATTTTGCAGAAAAATTCTGGAGAGTTTTAGGCTATGCTATATGAAGAATACAGGAAATGACCAAGGGAACCCCCATGAAATTTTTTTTTTTGATATTTTCAACTTTGAATCTGAGAACAGTGCACCACACATGACAACACTACTAGGTTAAGACTGCCTCAGGAAATAATACATGCCTTCACCCCTCCGCATTATAGAAATGCCCATTAAATGGCAGAAAGAAAGCACACGCACAGTTTATGCTGAACTGGCAGAGAACGGCATGACCACTGAGATGCCACAGCAGCTCAAAGCACTAAGACCACCACCATACATAAAGGGATCTTTACACTGCCAGGCTAAGGGAGCTGTTGCCTAAGGAAAGGACTAAATAGGTGAATAAGAGATTATTTTGCCATACAGTGAGGTAAAGCTTTTGACCACAGAGAAAGTGGACTGACAACTGCAATGCTAGGGTTTGTGGAAGTCTAGAAAAAAAATTTTAATTTGTTAAACGTAAACTCCTTAATACAAAGCATAAAAAAAAAAAAAAAAAAACATTCTGACCATCAGGCTTTCCTTGTACCTGTGCCTAAACAGGGTCCACTTCTCCCTCCACTCAAGCCTTTCACCATATACATTTGATGCAATTACAACAATCCACAGGAGAGTTTTGTTTTCAGACCCAGCTTGCGCTTTACTTCTGCAGCAGCACTCTCACCCTCTTAAARGGGGATGCCGTGAATACACTCTCACAATCCCACTGACAAGCTGACAGGGAAATTTGTCTGTACTGAATTTTCCTAAGATATTGTGGTGAAAGATTTCATGAGGATGTACAAGTTCTTCATGACTCATATGTCTCATTTTCCAGCAAGGACAAATCAATTCTGCAAGTGAAAAAAATCTTTAAGAAAGCATTCCTGTGATGCAACGTGATATTGCTTTATTTCAGACAGGCTTACTATCTTTTGATGCATCATATAAGGTTTAGTGGACTCATGCTCCACAGAACATGAGATGCGGAAAAGAAATTACCATTAAAGTGTTAAATGAGATGTACATTTTTTTTTGCTCTAGAGCCTGCAGTACTATCCCTGATCTGTAGGGGCCTAGCAGTCAAGATGAGCTAATCAGTTTGTTATCCAGGGGATCTACCCCACACCAGGATTTTTGGTGCTCACCGAAAACAGTTGAAASTTATTGCTGCACATATCTGACAATCAGACTATTTTTGTGATTGCCTTCTGCCAGATCAGCTATGTAAGAAGACTTAACTATATTTTCAGTAAAGAGCAGCAACTTAGAGTACCAAAGAAAATTTACTTCTCTGTACTGCCTTATATCTGTGCTTCACTAATCTTACCAGACTGTAACCATCAGCAAACACTGGCTTTGACCTAGGGCTTAACAAGAGTGGGCTGGACCCACCTACACAGCTCATCAGTGAGTTTGATGGGTTTTCCCACTCAATCAAGAACTGAAAGTATGTAGTTTACAGCTGGTCATATTTACAGCTCATGGCCCCTGACTTGGGGATTTTGTTGTGGATACTACTTGACTCTCCGCTTGGTACAAGGCAACAAGCGGGAAAGTTGCCCTTGGAGAAATAAGATAGCAAAAGCATCTATTTGTACTAGATTGTAGCACAAGTCCTATTCTCTCAGTGTAGCCTTGAAACAGTCCCACAAGAACTGTGTTCTACTTCAGGATCTTGAATGCTTGGTTTGGTTTCAAGGGGAGAAGAGAAGAGCCACAGACACGACAATTTGACTATGTATGCTTCACTCCCCCTCCTCCAAAAACCACCTTATTTTAGATCTTTACTTTATATGCCAGATTGCATAAATTTATTTTATATCTGCAATATCTTTATTTGTTGTTGATACCTAAACAACAATCTCTTCCTGCATTTCTGTGGACTATTTTAAGTAAACAACTCTCCTTTTCTTTTTAAAGTTACCTTTTGTACAAAGAGTATTTGCCCTGCAGAATACCCAGTAAACGAAAGAATGCTGACCAAAAGATAGATTGTGTATAGTGTCTTCCTACTTGGCGACTTTTCCACTATTTTACAAGTGTGAGCCATGAGTCATTTTGGAGGGCTCAAGAAGCCAGAATTTCTGAAGCACCAGATTTTACACAAAAATTTCAATAGGCAGCTAATTATGTAGATATGGTCCTTTCCCATCTCAAGTTCTTTTTCCACTTTGGTTTGTGGACAACTTTTAAAGAATTCAAGCACAGTGGTAGATAATTTTGAAGTAGTTTTGAAGTCCTGGTCTAAAGCCTTTAAAGGATTTTGAAGATAAAAACACATAAATAAAAACTTCTGGAATTTTTCTGTTTCTGTACCTAACCGGTTGTTTCAGTTCATTTTTCTTCCTTATTGAAAAACTTAATAAAGAGGAACTGCAAGATCCTAAGAGGCCTGTTTAGATTGCTTCTGCCTAAGGCTATAAACCAGCCCCCACAAGMATGTGATCTATAGAATTAGCAGAGCTAATAGAATCATAGAATCAGTAAGGTTGGAAGCGACCTCTGGAGATCATCTGGTCCAACCTCCCTGCTCAGCAGGGGCACCTACAGCATGTTAGACAGGGTTGCATCCAGGCAGGCCTTGAAGATCTCCAGAGAAGGAGACTCCATAAGCTCTCTGGGCAACCTGGTCCAGTGCTCTGTCACTCTCACAGTGAAGAAATTCCCCCCTCACGTGCAGGCAGAACTTCCTGTGCTTCAATTTCTGCCCATTGCCTCTTGTCCTGTCACATGGGACAACTGAAAAGAGTTTGGTCCCATCCCCTTGACACTCTCCCTTCAGGAACTTGTACACATTGATAAGATCCCCCCCCCTCAGTCTTCTCTTCCCAAGGCTGAACAGGCCCAGCTCTCACAGCTGTTCCTCATAAGACAGATGCTCCAGCCCTCTGATCATCTTTGTAGCCCTACGATGGACTCTCTCCAGTAGCTCCATGTCTCTCTTGTAGTGGGGAGCCCAGAACTGGACACAGTACTTGAGATGAAGCCTCATCTGTGCTGAGTAGAGGGGCAGGATCACCTCCCTCCACCTGCTGGCAACACTCTTCCCAATGCACCCCAGGATATCATTGGCCTTCTTGGCCACAAGGGCACATTGCTGGCTCATGGTCATCTTGTCATCCACCAGCACTCCCAGGTCCTCTTCTGCAGAGCTGCTCTCCAGAAGGTCAGCCCCCAGCTTGTACAGGTGCCTAGGGTTATTTTTCCCTAGGTGCAGGACCCTGCACTTSCCCTTGTTGAACTCATGAGGTTTCTCTCCGCCCAGCTCTCCAGGTCTCTCTGAATGGCAGCACAGCCCTCAGCTGTCTCAGCCACTCCTCCCTTGGTATCATCAGCAAACTTGCTGTCTCACCCAGGTCATTGATGAAGAAGTTGAACAGGATGGGACCCTGTACTGAGCCCTGGGGGATGCCACTAGATACAGGCCTCCAACTAGACTGTCACACTGATGACAACCCTCTGAGCTCTGCCTTTCAGCCAGTTCTGAATCCACCTCACTGTCCACTCCTCTAACCCACACTACCTGAGCTTCTCTAGGAGGATGTTATTGGAGACAGTGTCAAAAGCCTTGCTGAAGTCAAGGTACACAAAGTCCACTGCTCTCACCTCATCTACCCAGCCAGTCATTCCATCAGAGAAGGCTCTCAGATTGGTTAAGCAGGATTTCCCCTTGGTGAATCCATGCTGACTACTCCTGATCCCCTTCTTTTCCTCCATATGCCTGGAGATGCCATCCAGAATGAGCTGTTCCATCACCTTTCCAGGGATGGAGGTGAGACTGTAGTTGCCWCCTYCTTGCCCTTYWTGAAGACTGGAGTGACACTGGCTTTCTTCCAGTCCTCAGGCATCTCTCCAGTTCTCCAGGACCTTTCAGAGATGGAGAGATGTCTGGCAACAACATCCACCAGCTCCCTCAGTACCCATGGGTGCATCCCATCTGGGCCCACAGATTTATGGATGTCAAGCTTGCCCAGGTCTCTAATCCTTTCCTCCTCAACCAARGGAAATTCTTCCTTTCTCCAGACTTTGGGATGCCTGGGGGCTGCCCTTGGCAGTGAAGACTGAAGCAGATAACGCAGTCAGTAATTCTGCCTTCTCTGTATCCCTTGTCACCAGGGCCCCCACCCCATTCAGTAGCATGCCCACATTTTCCCTAGTCCTCCTCTTGCTGCTGATATATTTGAAGAAGCCCTTCCTGTTGTCCTTAACATCCCTTGCCAGACTCAATTCCAGCTGGGCCTTCGCCTTCCTCGCAGCATCTCTACATACACTGACTGCATTCCTATAATTCTCCCAAGTAGCCTGTCCCCTCTTCCACATTCTGTGTACTTTCTTCTTCTCTCTGAATTTGGCCAAGAGCTCCTTGCTCACTCATACAGGTCTCTTGCTCCCTTTGCTGAACTTTTTTCTCCTTGGGATGCACAGCTCTTGCGTTCGGAGGAAGTGATGTTTGGAGGAAGTGATGTTTGGATACTAGCCACATGGATTTTTAGCCTAGTAGTTCTTTGTGCATGATTATGCTTTTGAATATTTGTTTTCCCCTCCATTTCCATCCCTCCTTCCCCTGCCCCTCCCCCCAAACTTGTGTTGTTCCTCACTGGACTACATGCCACTCTTGCTCTTTTCCTGCCCACCTTACAGTTCCAGAAAGTGCAAGTCCTCTATTCTCTTCAATCTTGACAGGTGACATTAGTCTTCAATTAGCAAGCATTTCTGGCAAAGAGGGAAAGGGGACAAGTCTGCTTGCCTGAATATGGTGAAAAAGGACTGCTTGTTCTCTTCCCCCTCCTCTGGTCACTAAAGTGGCAGTGGACAGGCATCCTTGGCCCATCCTTTGGGCTCATCACAAACACTGTCCCAGATTTTCCCCACTTTGAAAAACTGTACATCCTGTGCTTAATGAGCAGGAAAAGAAGAAAGACATGAAGGCAGCCCTACACTTAGGGGAGGGCCAGAGGGTCGTGAAAGCTGCAGACAGATAGCATTTTTGTTCCTGGCCAAGGAAAATCTGCAAGAGGGACAGCCTACAAGCAAAGACAGAGCAAGTAGCAAGAAGCAGAGAGAGTAAGGAAGGCTGTTGGTCTCCAGAAGCAGTTACCAGGTAGATTTTGTGATGAACATCTAACAAACAGAACATGCAAGACCAATGTCACAGCCGAAAGCACAATCAGCAGAGAGCCTAGATGAGAAGACAAGGTGCTCTCTGGCAAGTAGTACTGATCTGTGCTTGGTGGTTGTCAGCACATATTCAGACTAGAAGTGACAATCCAGACACTAGCCCTAGAAGCCTGGCCTTCCAGAGTCACCGTCAGAATTGCTGTGTTTTTTCTGCCCCCAAACCCCTAAAAAGTTGCTTCTGGAAGATCTGTGCCCTTTCACAGCAGCCAGACCAAGTAGGGGTGAGCACTGGTAAAGTATCAGGAACTAGAATCCACTACTTCACACGCTGCCTGTCTCAGCACAAAAACACAGCTTAAAATATCTGTCAGTTTGTCAGTCTAACATATGATAACTTACCAATACTATAATGATAGTCAATAATGGTATTTACCAAAAATCTTATTTAAATCTAAGGGCAGGGGGGGAAGCCCTAGGTGAGGGGGAAGAAAATAACACATTTAAAAGTTATTTTAGCCATCTCTAAATTTAATCAACTTTTTTCAAGTTTTGTCAATCCTGCCCTGAAGTGTAGCTTCCCAGATATATATTAGCAGACCCTATGCTGTGAAGTCTGAAAGTGCAGAGATAAAGCCCGCAAGCACATCCAGGCCCTTAACACCTCAATAAAAACCCAAGAGAGTTATGGGGAAGACAAAGAAAAACCTGGAAAGATATGTAAGGAAATGCTCTATTTGAATAGCTCTTGGCCCTTTTCCATCAATAATTTAAGATGATGCATTGACCTGTACATAGCTTAGCAATAGAAATGTAGCATGCCCACAACAGCATCAAAGCTCAAAGAAAAGTATTGGACCAACTTCATTTCTAGTGCARCTCCAGGGAAGCCAGCATGGTGGCACTAGGAATACTCCCCTGCCCAACTGTCAGTTGTTTCTTTCAGGCTGCACCTCAAAGAAGCTAGAGCTTAGTCTCCAGCACTGAGGTGGCAAGTGATATGACATGACTCACCTTCCCAAGGCTCAGCTTTTCCCTCCCTCACAGAGCTGGATGGCCTCATATATGAACTGCTCACTGTGAGCAGCCCTTTGCACATAGCCTCCCCCAGCCATATCTGGAAGTATGCTAGCAGCCACAAGTCAAAACAGGAATGTAGCTATAACTGCACTATCAAGGGCTAGCACCTGAGCCTTGGCCCAGTCTGTGAGAAGCACRGATGTAGCCTTACTGTCCTGCTTCAGAAGAGCACCAAGAGCACTGCAGAACTGCAGTGGGGGGGGGGGGGAAGTGAGAGAACCACAAGAATTAGTAGAAATTGGTTCTACTCAATTTAAAACTTGGGGAGACAAGCTGTGAAGCAAGGGGATGCTATTTCCATTATTTGTTCCTGTGGCAGGGTTGCTGTCATCATTCTGCCCTACATGCCAAGTTCTCAAAATCAAAACAAACAGGGCCAAATGCGCAAATGAGGTCTGGCACTCTGTCACATACTTCACTCCGAGTGCATTTTTCCCATGAAAAGTATTCTGCCTGATGCAATAAATGTCTTCCCTCAAAGGCCTTCTGTTGCCTTGTCCCTGTCAAATACTTTCAACAAAAGCAAGAAGGGGCCAAAGGGGGTGGGGGAAGAGCTTTATCCAGAAGCTTGTTTTTAGGCATTTATTTTACAAACTTCAAAACAAAGCTCTTGCTTGTCATTGAGACAAATGGGCTAACCTTCTTGTAGATACTCAAAGCGTGCCTTTTAAAAGTTGAAAGCATCAGTTCCTAAAAGTATCTTCATTAATACAGTTAGGTGGAAGAGAGTGTCATACACGTTATCTCAGAAACTGTACAGCATCATATGGATTTGGAATGAACTTCTAAAGTATGCACGCTAGTGTAAATAGGATATACAATATCCTATATCATATACAATGTGCAATTCAATTACAAAAGAGCTAAATGGCTCTGTTTTGAATAGCTTAACATTTCAACAGGAAGGGCAGAAAAGGTATAGGGAACAGTTTCAAGATTGTATCTGTTTTAAATATCACCGTTTTTCTTGAGTTTTCTTAAAGTCAATGCTCAGAAAACATTCTTACTGTTTCATATATGGGGGGGAGGACTGGGACCCAGTCCACACGTACCCCTTTCTAAGGTTGCTCTGTACCAAACAAAATAGAAGTCCTAGGGCCAAGCAGCTTCTTGCATCTGGAAGGCCATACTTGGACCTGGTTTGCAATTATAAGCGCACTTCAATAAACACAAAAAACTTGGAAGGGACAGAAGCAAACCCTGAAACAGAGATCAACTCATATGGTCAATACAACCTCTTGATATTAGGAAGGCACTAAAAACTACCCTAAATGATTMCACTAATGGTCAGATGCTGAGCTGTTTAGATTTAGTGGTTATCCCTTTAGTACATAGCTCAAAAATAAAAATGATTAAAGTGGTCTTATATTTAGAAGTAAGCTTTGTTGTTGGTTTTACTCAAAACTGCACCATCAGGTGTCACAAAAATCCCTCTTCTTTTTCTTTTTGGCAAGTCAAATCCAGACTGTTGTAGCATAATTACACCCAAATACATTGAGCTCAAAAAAAAAAAAAAATTGCCCCTATAATGTTGATCTTAGTAGCAAGTTTATTCCAGCTGAAGAGATTTGAATGGAAACTGCTCTAGAATGAAAAATGCCTCTAGAGCATTCCATTCACTCSTTTGACTCCCAAGATGAGCCATGGCAAGTGCTGACACTATTTCTTTTCTCTCCATGCACAGAACCAGCTCAGATATTTCCCCATGCACTAACTCCTTAAGTAAGGAATTCTTTTCTATTGACAATGCATCTCTTTGTTGCTTACTGATTCAGTGAAGTGCTTTTAAGTAAAGTTATTCACATACAATTTCTTTTCCTTATCTCAACCTCAGATAAAGTAACATGTCCTTTACCTTAACAATTGATATTAAATGTATTTTTAGAGAATCTTCACCTGAGTCTAGGAAAAAGTTATTATAGTTGCCTGATTAATTCCCCTATAAGTTTTTGCCATTTCATCTGAGACCTTTACCCACTAAGTGCTGGAGATTTAAGTTTTCTATTTTTTGTTACTGACGCAGTCTGATTTTCTTCCCTGACAGTTATCTACTATAGATCAGGCATTTTGAAATATGAAGGGAAGAGAAGCCTGGAAGGCTTTTTCTAGTGATAAAATTATCAAACCAATTTTCTCATTCAGAGTTCTACTCCATGCTTTGGAGTAGAAACTGCAAATTGACGAAGCAATGGCCTTAATATTAGGAAAGTGTGTCTTGCCAATACACACTCAAAAGAAACAATGCTGCAATCATCTAGAGGTGGGAAAACCTCCAGTCTTGCATAGATACAGTAGAGATTAACTAAGGTTCAGGCTAAAGCTGCTTACAAGCTTTTCACTCATTAAATATTTCCAAGTCTCCCTCAGCTTCTGCCATTGATCTGGCTAGATACATACATGCTATTTTTACAGTCCAACTGAGGATGTGCCAGACAGGATTTCCAGGGAAAAAGGAACACCTTCCTTGATGTGCTGGATCCCACTTAGGGAACAAGAATCTCCCTGACTCCCAGGCAGAGGGAGAAGAGAAGATAGGTCAGCACGTGGACATGACAAGAAGAGGTATCAGGAGGAGCAGTAAAGCTGAGRCTAAGCAATGAACCTACAAACCCTTGAAAAGGCCCGGGGATAGGTGAGACGGATTTGATGAAGCATGTGGACATGAAGCTGACTGAGCAAAGACAGTAGGACACAGTTCTGAGAGACTGAGAACAGAGCTGAGAGGAAAAAGGAACAAGTAACTAGCAGCCAAAAACAGAGCAGAGACGTGAAAGAGACAGAAAGGCGAGACTAAAATTGTCAGAATGATGCCATTGAGCTCTTCTCAAATGAAAAACGCAGGAGAATGGTGAGTAAAGAGCTTACATATGAAGGAAGGAATAAAACATGCTTTAGTCCTGTTTTGACTCTTGTACCCATATGCACAATAATTAGCCCAAAATTCAAAATGATCTTACAGAAAATGGAAATAAGTTGAGGGAAAAGCTATTCCAGTGCCTGAGMAGATGAGTGTTTAAAAGGAGAACATAAAGAATTAGTCGCAAAAGTAAAATTGCAGATTKCAATGTGGCAATAGAAAACAGGAGACCATATGAGGACCAGATCATTATGATTATGCATTGTGGGGTTTTGGTTGTTGTTCCTCCCGCAGTGACATCGCACTATGCTAGCAGCAGGCAGACAGGGAGGATCCGTGTGAAATCCTAGTGCTCCTGAGCACTTGAACTCATTAAAGCATCCTGCCATATGAAAGGCTCCTTTTTTCAAAGGAACCTGGAGAACAACGGGACAGAGCTTTGGCAAGCCACACAAAGATGGCCAATTCGTGCAATTATCAAACTCTACAGGCTGAACTAATCTGTGATAGAATAACGATAGAAAAAATCTATGCACTCAAGTGAGACTGCTTAGAGAAAGCCCATTAACTCTGAGGACTAAAGATTGGTGTATGGCTAGCRAACAAGCTCGCATCCAAAATAGAGAATATAAGCAAAGCAGACGAAGATATTTCAGAAAGCAGAAAAAGGAAAGCATGGAAGTTTACAAAAAAAGGACAAAGGCAGGCAAATACAAAGCAGAAAAGATTAACAAGACTCAGATCTATGGCTACTGTGAAAAAAAAAGAAAAGATAACAATGAAACACCCTTTACATTGGGTCACATGCAAAAACTCTGACAAGTCATTATGCAAAGGATTGCAGACAAGAAAAAAAATGCCCCCATATTGAGAAAGCAAGCAGTGACTCAGATTTTGCATGTGTGACATCAGTGCAGTCCAAAACAGCACAAATAAATGGGGTGTGAAGTTCAAACTAGCACCAGATGCAAAGACAAGGCAACAGAACACAATAAGAAATGGGATGCAGATAAACAGTGGGCATCAATGTGCGGGAAAGGCTACAAAGACCTCTTCAGAGCTAAACACGAGGAGAAAGCAAAATAGCAGGGCCAAACTAAGTTGTATAACAATATCACCACAGTATCACAAAGCCAAATAAATTAAGAGAGAATATCAAGCACGAAGCACACAAAAAGCTCAGGTAGAACAAACATTAAAGAAGCATCCAGCAGAAACAGCAATAGTTTTTAATTCCATCACATTAAACCTACATCACAGATAATTCCTSTAAGAGACACAAATAAAAGCCATGTCCTCTGTGGTCAGTTCACTATTGCATTCATGCCAAGACTGGGCATTTAAGTCAGCAAATTGACTCAGATGCAAATAATAAAAATCAACTCCCCACTCCTCAGAACTTAAAAACATGAATACTTTTATCTGTTTGTGTTTAGTCTTTGCTTCACATATCACAYATGATATAACACTGAATTTCAGAAGACTGCATGAGACAGGTATTGGGAAGCTAAACACATTTGCACAAACCTGAACAAGTTAAGTAATTCACGTGTTCACAACTAAAGAATCATTTTCTGACACACTAAAGCAAAATGATTCTTAATATGATTCCAAAAATAAATATATGCTACTAAGCGAGAACAGCTACCTATCTTGGTAATTCTACACAACAGTAAATTAGCCTTTTAAGTTATCAACACAGCAAAATATGCAACAGCCATTTGCTATGTAGATTGTTCCCTTTCACTTAGAGGCTCAGAAACCACCCAGGAATGAACAGGAGGCAGAGGAGTACACCATAGGCAAGGACATACTGCATCAAAAGAACAGTCCTCTGCTGCCACATGATCTCCTAGGTGCCAAGAGTAAAGGGGCTGAGCCAATATGAGAAGAGGTTTGGGAACTACATGTGCATGAATTAGAGGTACAGCATCCAAACCTGGTGGTAGTAGAAAAACTTTGAGAGGCAGGGGGGAGTTTTCAACATAGGCAGAGGGGGAAAAAAATAGTTATGCTGATAAATCATGCTTTTCACCATTTTATCAGTTTTGATTACAGACCAAGGTTCATAACCAGTTGTCTCTGGACTCATGCCTGCCAGAGAGGACATGAAGCAGGTGCTGCCAAGGAGTCATGGACAGACCTCCTGGGAACCAGCACTAATGCCACGGATGTCATAGTCAGCTTATCCCCAGCAGCTCACTGGAAGCTGAGGCAGAGCACAGCTCTGCTTCAAATGCCTTCCAGAAGACACCTGGAAATAAATCAAAGGTAGATTTAAGAAAAATAAAAATCACTGACCCCAGTGCCCCCCTTGGGGCAGGGGGATTGGCCCTGGGGCCCAGACTGGTTGGGAGCCCCTATGGCATCCCAACACTGGCAGGTGGCTCCAGTGAGATGGCACTTGGGCCACCTCAAACAGGAAAATCCCTAGCTATTGCATCCAGATACCTAGGAAACAGCAGGTTTCCGCAGCAGCCAAGTAGGACAGGGGCTCAAGAGATGGTAGCACTCCCATGCCAGCTTGTCCTCTCCCTGTCCACATCCAGTCATGCTTTGGGGAGCAGCACAACCCAGAGGGCTCCTCATGGCCAACACAAGCCAGGAGTGCTTGTAGGGAACGGGAGAGGAGCATCATGTCCTTGCAACCAAGAACACAGATCCTGACCCATTTTATTTCCCAGGACAGATGTGGCCACATAAAGGCCAGCTGAAAAGGAATACCTTTCCATGCCATTCCTGTGGAAAAAGTTCAACCTGCCTGTTCATGGGTAGGAAACTATTCAGGCAGAAATTTAATACGCATCATCACAGAACATTTTTAAAGGTCATTGCCTTTTACCAAACATGCAGTGTTATATTTTTATTGTGTTACACAGGATGGGTATGTGTATACCAAGCTATGCAGACCAACCTCACACTGAAATAAATAGGAATTAAGTCAGAGCATGAGCTCTCCGGCATGCCAGAAGAGTATTTGCCCTTCTATAAGAAAGGGATCTAAGATAGAAAGCTGAAGGACTAATGTATCAGTTTCAAGGCAGGGGGTTGGAAGTGGTCCAAGAACAAATCTTTTAGAATAAAGCTTCTCTGAGTGTTCACATATGTTATTCTGTTAGGCCCCCACAGCAAAACCTCACCTTTCTCTCAAAGCAGCAGGACTGTCTGCACACAACAGTTATATAGGAGGCAACATTACATGTTTCTCAYATAATAGCCACACAAACAAAAACAGAAGAATCTCTTGAGATGTCTGAGTGACTCTGCAAGAAAAGGCAARGGGCCACCCAGAAACCTAAAGCTGAACCCACGTCCCCTAACYGAAGGCATACACGGATGCAAGGGATGTCATATGGGTAGACTAATGCAGGGATCAATTCAAGAAAAGTAGGGGGGAATGCACATCTGAACTTCAATCCTTGCAGGGGGGCAGAGAAAAAATAAAAAGACACTGCTTCTGCAAATTATTTCATTATTATAGGTCACTAGAAACTAATTGCCTCAGCGATCTTCTCAGGCAAGGCAATGACACATATTCACAGCTCTAATACCCTAGAAACATCACTTCAGCCAGTGTGTCCCTGTCTATACTTTTTATAAAGCTCACAACAAAAACAGTAAAATCAAACCACCAGTCAGAGAATCAAGACAAATCAGCTGTTAAAAATTGTTACATACTACACAAAAAAAAAAAGTGAGAAAAATGTCACCATTCCTGAGTAACAAGAAAGTCATAGAAAAAGCAYAGGTCAACACTTTTGTGACAAATCCCCCCCAAAAAATGCATTTGAGGAAAAGGAGTATTATTTGACCCAGACTACTTCTTTTTCCCCACGGCCTATCCCATCAACATACCATAGTTGATTTGTAAGAAAAGTTGGAGGCAAGCTGTGGGGTTCACAGAGAGTTCATACAATAGACTGATTATGTAAGAAAGTTTGCACCAAGCAAGAAGAGACTGCATAAAGTAGGGAAAAAAATGGGCTGGTTCAAGACAACAAAAACCCAAAGTCAGACTCTCAGGATGAGGAAAGAGACCACATTTACCCTACATGCTCTGCAGTACGGGCATATGGCAGCAAGTGAAGCCAGACAGACAACTGGGGGGAAAAAAAAAGTGCTTCTATGAGGCAATTCAATGTTAAATTTACATTTTCACTGACAAACAGGAGYGTAATGTGTTGCTATCACTGAGCTCCACAGAAGGAAGGGTGGATACCAAGAGTTATGGTGCATTTCTGGGATTCATTTGCATTCAGTCAAACCCATAAGAAGGAATGTCKCCAGCAGATTAAGACCAGTTCTTTGAAGCAATAGGCAATACCTCTACAACCAGCCCCTCAGTAGGGCTGCTGGTAAATACCCTAAATACATTTGGAAATACAGTTTTGGAGAAGTTGTTACTTCACTGACCTCCTAAAAATGATTCTTTACTAAAATAAGATTAAAGAAAAGAATTCATCAACCTTATCTAGTAATAAGGTACATATTAAAATAGGCTGACAAATGATGGAGATCTCTACACTTTACAAGTAAATCTGCTTTGAGCAGTGCACAGACAGAGACCTGAAATACTTCCCAAGGGTGTATTTCAAGGTTCTATGAGGCTGCAGTGATAAGTTTACAGGATATTCACTCTAAGTACCAAGTCATTAAAAGGAAGCCCCTACTTCTRCCATCTGCAAAATCCTTTGGCAAAAAGCAAATAGTAGGTGTTGGCTTGTAACTCCATGAATAAGCCTGAATACAATTTGATATCAAGCAACTCCAGCTACAATTGAGCAGATATCCTTTGGAGATTCAACCAGTACAATCTAAATAGGATTGGCCAAAACAGATTCAACCCACCCCAGCACAAGATGAAGCGTAAAGCAGTAGACAGTCAACAGAAGAAAGACTTGACATATTTCCAACAATATGCTTTTTAGTAAATAAGCAGAAGACTCTACTGAGGCACAGAAGAATATTCCCAAAACACACTAATAAACTTTTACTAGCAGTTTGTTAATTTTTCTGAAACAAGTTTTCAAAGAGTGTTCCCAGGAGTTTGCTATTCGCACATTGTTATTTGTGTTTCATTTTATTATCTCCCATGGATGCATCACAAGAGAATCATAGAATCAGTAAGGTTGGAAGGGACCTCTGGAGATCATCTGGTCCAACCTCCCTGCTCAACAGGGTCACCTAGAGCATGTTAGACAGGGCTGCATCCAGGCAGGCCTTGAAKATCTCCAGAGAAGGAGACTCCACAAMCTCTGGGCAACCTGCTCCAGTGCTCCGTCACTCTCACAGGGAAGAGATTCCCCCCTCACATGCAGGCAGAACTTCCTGTGCTTCAATTTCTGCCCATTGCCTCTTGTCCTGTCACATGGGRCAACTGAAAAGAGTTTRTCCYCGTCCCCTTGACACCCTCCCTTCAGGTACTTGTGGACATTGATGAGATCCCCCCTCAGGCTTCTCTTCCCCAGGCTGAACAGGCCCAGCTCTCACAGTCGTCCCTCAGAGGGCAGATGCTCCAGCYCTCTCATCATCCTCATAGCCCTACACTGGACTCCCTCCAGGAGCTCCATGTCTCTCTTGTAGTGGGGAGCCCAGAACTGGATGCAGTACTCSAGATGAGGCCTCCCCAGGGCTGAGTAGAGGGGCAGGATCACCTCCCTCCACCTGCTGGCAACACTCTTCCCAATGCACCCCAGGATATCATTGGCCTTCTTGGCCACAAGGGCACATTGCTGGCTCATGGTCATCTTGTCATCCACCAGCACTCCCAGGTCCTCTTCTGCAGAGCTGCTCTCCAGAAGGTCAGCCCCCAGCTTGTACAGGTGCCTAGAGATGTTTTTCCCTAGGTGCAGAAGAGTTACATTATAAAAACGTATAAACCCTTTGTGTAAGTTACATCCAGGAATTAAAAAGCAGTTACAGAAGTACTTGAAAACTGTCATAAAACAAAGCAGAATAAAGCTCAGGTACTGCTTTCCTCTTGGCTTGGGGATTGGATATGAACAGCAAGGAATGGAGGAAGCCTGAAAAAACAGCAGAAAGTCCCTTCCTTTGGCAGTACTGGCGATGAGAGAGGGCGACATTGTTACCTGCTTCACAAGCTCAGCCAGTGGAGGTCAGGGAGGCATATCTGAAGGGCTCCAACCCTGCTACTGGCTACATAAGAGGCAGCACAGAGAGASAGGGAAAGCTGGAAGATGCAGTTTGATCCACTGCCTTTCAGTGAGTGCAATACTACTCTAACAGCAGCTGCTGCTAGAGCAGTCTACTCTTTTTCAGTCTAATCAGGAGTAAAACCCAGAGAACAAAGATATTCCTGACGACCAAAAACCAGAAGCAGGCTGGTTGCCCCAGGAGGCACAGGGTATTAATGCTAGGTACTCTATAGGCTACAGTGGCCTAACCAAGGCCTCTGAAACTTGTGAAAGTTTTATTTTTCATAGAAGTCTAAGACCCACCCAYCCCACCCCCCCCAAAAAAAAAATAGCTCTACCACTTTTGAAAGCTATTCCTAAAGCATTCCAAATTGGTAAACAATAAAACAAAAGATATTCTTAGTGGGACAGAAAGCACCTGTAAACAGATGTAGTTCTGTTACACTRATAAAATCATAAATAACCCATTGAGGTAACACATGATTTAGACTAGAATAATAAAACAAAAATCTTTACTGGAGACAAAAATGTCAATTAAAACATTTAAGGACACAACATTATGCTTTTCATGCTGCATGATAGCCCCACTTTGGTTCAAACAGCAAGGATAAGCCCCTTCCGTAGCTTCAGAAAAGCACAAGTGAGCAAACAGTATCATAGTGATACCTTACAATCATATCAATTAAAAAAAAAATCTGTTATCCACATGGATATTCAAGAGAGTGGCATTGAAATCTTGAAACTTTTTAGAACCTTTTTTAATGAGTTTTTTTTCCCCACCCACTTTTTCTCCATTACTGTTATCCAATTAGAGACAGGACAAGCAAATTTTCCCACCTTTCCACACTATGCATCATCCTTCATAGTAATTGGTCCTAAATTCATCACTGAACTACAGTTAGCTGTAGCCTAACATAATTCTGAGTTTTAAGCAGAAGGCAATCTCCTTTATTTTTTCTAAGTAGCAGGTGACATCATATCTGCTGAAGAAAGCAGAGGCAGCATCAAAAACCCCCCTGCTCCATAATCAGAAGGACTCTGGAAGCATCAGGGAAGAACTGACAGTCAGGTATAAGAGGAGGAGAGGCAAAGTGACATCTGCTTCGTTTGCAGAATAGTCCCTTCACCTGTGACCTCAAAGATAACTGTGTACGCCTGGAGGAGCTCTGGTGAGGTGAGGCAGCCCACTCACTTCAGCCTAATTGAAGAGCCTGCCAAAACAAGGATCCGACCAGAACAGCCAGCTGTAGCCAATTTGCCATTGCAAAGAGCAGCTGATCAGTCACAAACAGATGCTCATGACTGATCAGCTGCCTTGCATACTGAAGTCAACAAAAAGCAAGATCAACAGGAAAGAAAAAAAAGAAGAGAGATGAACTAAAAGCTGTACTTCATCATCTCTCCCCAACCCCTCATGTGTCTGTTTTCATCAAAGATAGGAAAAAAGGCTTTTATGCTGTTTTCAAAAGTGAACTGATCTTTTTTCACCTGAAAAATGTGATGATATGACAGAACAAGAGACCTATGCATAACCTATGCATCCTGTTAGGAATAGAAAAGAGAGAAAGAAAGAAAGATTATGCTCATTCTGCATAAACACTTCATCCTAAAATACTCTTATTTYGATTATACGTTTGTGCATCAGTCAGTAAATTTCCTGACTTGACATAGGTTTCTATGTTTACCACTATAAATGAGTTCAACTGTTTTCTCTGCAGAGCTAAACCCAAACTGCATATTTACAGTGATATACTATTAAAACTATTGACTCCTTAAACTCATATATTCTGTCAAAATTAGTAAATACACTATTCTCTCTCCAATAGGTCAAACAATTCTTACACACACAAAATTCAAACAGCTGAAGATGAAGGCTTTTTTTTTTTTTTTTTTTTTTTTTTTTTTTTTAAAGCAAGCAACATCTTTTGGACTTCTTGTCGTGATGACAATGGCTTAAATTACTCTCAGAAGCAGAGTCTTAAAATTAATCTCCTTTGCATAAATTTCTCTACATGTCATGCATGGCTGAGGTTGCTAATAGATAAATACTAATTCTTTTGCCAACAGATATTTTAACTTAAAAGCAATTCAAGAATTACAAATTAAGTGTTTGATAAGAGGCCAAACATTGCACCTATTAAAATTAGTTTTTTCTGAGGAACAAGATGGAGCATGATTACATGTATTATTTTCCTTCTTTGAAATTTCTAAAACTTATTTAGAAACAAAAAAAACACCAACACTACTGAGCTCTATGAAAAACCTGAAACAAATTAAAAAGAGGAACAATAATCAAATATACCATCTAGATACTTAGCCAGCATTTATTAGAGCCATATCTCCAAAAAAGCTTAATATTTTCTTGATAGTGCAGAGGGTTTTTCACCATAAAAATGTAAGTGATCTTCTGGATGCTATTCTTTTTGATCACATATATAAATCATTGTAGGCTCTGGTAAGACCAGGAAGCTTGGATCATAAGATGTGTTGCTCTTGAGAATAGTTATTCTAGGATTTTGTTCATGTAGCTACATCGAACCATCTTCCATTTTACCCCTACCCCATTTTACTTTCCAGTTTACCCCTCTTTGAGCAAATTATTAAACTCCTGAAAGTCAAGATGACATTTATAAGGAACAGTATTAGTTTTCTACAAAATTAAACAAAAAAAATCCTTGCAACTGTTATGTTTAAAGAGATTTCAAATTGTAGATTTGCATTTCTAAATAATAGAGCAGATTATGCTATGTCTGATTTGCTATCATTTTGATGCAGCCTTTGGAATCACATGGGTTGGGACCCTCACGATATCCTAATATTTACAGGTTTCCCATAACATATGTCCAATCAGAATCCACAACCCTTAAAATTTACTGCTTCCTCCCATACTAAATTATTTGACCTCATTTGGTTTGGGGTAGAGTCAATGGCCTCTTGAGAGAAGTTCCTCAAAAACAAACAAACAAAAAAAACCCCACATAACTTAAACAACGTACTCTAGTAGAAAGAATACTAACAGTGCATATGACATATCTTCCATTGAATGAGGAAGCACCAGCAAAAAGACAAGATTTCACGTGAGATCTCAACTGTTTAGAGAACTGTCCATGTGCAACAACAGCTTAATTTGCTACTGAACAGCCCTCTCTTCTTTTTCTTCCCCCTTTCCAAGTTACCCCTGCAAACTCTTCTATTTCTCCTACCTTATCCTTCCAAGGGCAGAAGTTGATGGAAAAGAGAGTACGAGGTCTGAGGAATGTGATTATTGCCTGCTCGTCCAGCTGCCTTCTGTATTTTAATTGTGCAAGCTCATACCCCCAAAATATGAATTTCAAACTCTTTACTTTGTTCTCATCATTCTCTATCACCAGCAGGTTATAGAATTTGCTTTCAAATGTTTTTCTTGTCCTACAGCAAAAGTGCATGACTTAGCTGGAGCAGAGAATCTTCTGCTTGGAAAACTTCTTCCACCTTTTCAAACCTTCTGCAGGAAGAAGTATTTCTAGGTCTTCAGACCTGGAAATGACTCTGTGCTCAGATAGTGACTAAATCCAGCATCTTAGTAACTAAGATTTTCTTTTTTTAGAGGCAATGAACAAAAGAAATCTTAAAATTTTTGCGCTGGGGAATACAAGGGAATCAAAAACGGAATAAATATTTCTTTTCCACAAAATAATTCTATTATGTAGCACAAAGCTAAGAAAAAACATTTATCTTTATCTATCTAGAAATGTTGTCTGAGCATTTTTTCAGAGCAGAGAAGAAATTTGCAGGGTTCATTCATATTTAAGATAGAAATAATGTTCTGTTCCTGCTGGCTCAAATTTGTAAATCCACAAATATATTAGGGAGAGAATAAACTAAAGACAAGTTAACTTGTTATTTATTCATTTAAAAATCAAAGTGATATTGACTTGCAAATAAACAAAGCTTTCAACCTCAACTATCATAACATAGGTAGAGCAATTTAGCATTCTGCTTGCATAACTGAAGACCAATGGAAATATTTCTATTCATTTTCTAAAAATAATATTCCACTGGGGAAAGAAYGAATAACAGTCAATTACCTCCAACATCTTTGCAACACAAAATATGCACCATGGCCTGTATATGAGAACTTAACATAGGAATAATAATCCAACTGATTGATGTAATTTTACAATCAAGAAGAGTAATTTGTAAAACAAAACAAATTCTGTGTTATATTTTGGAATGAAATCATTATTTTTCTTCACTCATTATTTCCAAGGCATAAGTATTTTGTTCAATTAGATGACAAAGAAAGATTTTTGATGAAGTTTCATTCTAAATGAAAGTTTTGCCTTGAACAAGCTTAACTATATATTCTAGCTATAACTATGTTGTTTATGCAGATAAATAAATGAAATACATCAATCCTTCTCACCTCATTTTCCATTAAAAAAGTTAATTGGATAAACAAGTACTTACATTTCATATTGAGTGGAGAAGAACATAGTTCTTTCTTTTTCCTTCATTTCCAGAACCTCATTCAAATATCTTGAAAGATTCAGTAAATGGACTACTCTATCATTTTTCACTGTTGTTCTCTAAAAAGRACAGCTTATTTTTGTATTCTGAAATGAAGGAGCAAAAAAGGAGCTTTGGGTTATCAGACATCACCTCTACTCAGATCCTGTGTCACTAAGACTTTCCTTTTGCTCACTAGCGGGTGATGGATAGCAAGTGGTTTCTCCCACGATGGACAAGGACTAGAAGATATAATTGCATAGAACAACAYCCAAAACCATAAAGACAATGAATTTTGTTGTTCTGTTTGTTAATGACCTTTAAAAAACAAAAAGAAAAGCAACAACAAAAGCATACTGCCAACAAAAAAACCTATAAGAGCTGGTGAATAAAACTGGGAAAATAATGTAATGATCTAGATTTTTTAGATGGTTTTTTTCCCTCTCTCTTTGTCTGAAGCTAGGATGGAAGCATTTCTCAGGCTGATAAGGTATTTTAATTTTACTTGCATTATTTTCCTGTCAGAGAGTGAGTGTATTGATGAGAGCACTTAAGAAACAAAATATTCCTAATGTTCTAATATCTAATTAGAGCTAAACACTAGTTAACTTCAAAGGAGTCTACTGCAGATGTCAGTGTTTTGGAAATTGCTTCATGTTGGAATGCTTAACTATTAGCAGTGAATAAGACTCTTGAGTATCATATTTGACTTTAATCTGTTCTGAGAGATACATTTATTTCATTAAAAAGACACTACTGCTTGTAGAAACAGCTAATAGAAATGAGTTTCTTTTTGGTAAGGCTATGTAATGCAGAACACTATCCCAAATAATTATACCTTGCTACTACAAGTTCTTTGGAAATATAGATACGTGTATGTATGCACACATCTCTCTTTTTAGATCAAATGCATGTGTTCRGATACATATCTGTGAACTGGGACAGCAGGTAGCTCCCTCTTTGTTTGTGTTCTGTTTCCTTAATATGCAATAAGCACACACACACAAAAAAAAATATGGAAACATAACACACTGTGAAGCAAAGACTGAAGCATTATTGCAGCATTTGCCCTATCCTTCCTATTATAAGGCTTTCCTGCATTTCTGTATACTTCTTCCAAACTTCACCCTTGCAGGCTGWAGCATTCTGCATTTGCTGCCTGCCATAATTCTTGTTGCTTTCTTAGAAGTATCTGAGCAGTTTGCTCAGGAAAAAAACAACAAGGAGGAATTGGAGCATTCTGCAGGTATTTCCCAGGGCTCCTCCGTGCTTTTGAGTAGGCGCCTCAGATTTGGCAGGTGGATCACCCTGGTATTGGATTTTTGTCCTGGTGAATGTCCACTCAACTCAAATCAGTCTGTATCTGCTTGCTAGTCATGAACACTCAAAAGCACCTGAGAAAAACTCCCAAGTTATTATTTTCTTTATTAATAGCTAGATTTCAGGAGGAAACAGCAGCAGACTTGGAGATGAGTCTTGAACCACGAGGACAAAACCMAGTATTGCTCGTTCAGAAGAGCCAAGTACGCTGTGCTCTGAATGAGGCATGAACCTGGGGACGAAGGCCTAGAACAGATCACTTAATTAAAGAAGGGCATCCTTMCATGTTATAAAGCAAGTTAGCACAGGCCATATAAAAACATTCCTTTGACTGAACTACACAGCGCATGGCAGTCTGCCACAGTGGGGCTCAGCTGGGCCCAGACCTTACTCAGGAGTCTTCTCCAGGGCTGCCTTGTATTCCCCTGCCACTCAGGCTATTCTACAGGTCTTTTTATCATGTAATTTGTGACCAGCTGTTAGAAAGTGTTAAACTACAACCAGAAGGGAGAGGGGAAGATTTGGAGCATATAGGATTTTCTGAATTGACAGCATGATCCTGTATAGGAAGCAATGCTGAAAGTCTTTAGCTTTATCTAGCTGCAGGAATGTGTTGTTTTGCTATTTCAGAGTCCCCTCCATACTGCATGAAATGTGCCAGCTGTTTTTCTTTGAGAAATATTTGCTATAATCAAGTTATCAGTTTACTCATTTCTATAACAATTTTCTATTTCACATGTTTTACAATCCGATGAGACTGATATGCTGGAAGAAAACATTCCTCCTCAGCTTGTCAACTTTGTTATAACACTTCAGGAAAAGAAAGGGTGACAGGGAACCTTGCTCTGACTTGACACTTCTGTAGAAAAACCTCTCTGTGTTAAAAAAAAAATCACCTAAGGCTTCATCCTGCAAAGAAGAGGAGGAATGTGAAGATCTAGCTATGTACATAACTATCACTTCATCAGYTAAGACTATGAACAAATTGCCCCAGTTTGGGGGCTATGTGATGTTAACATAAGTGGCGCTGTGAAACCCCTTTGCAAACCCTGAGATTTTCCAGAGGGAAGAAGAAAAGAATATATTGTTGGCTGTCTGTGGTACAGTTGGTAGTCTTGGGCTGCAGTAATTAGACAGGTAGCTCTAATTTACACTGTAGGACCTATTTCCCAGAACCTAAATCACCCAAGTGCACCATCTTTGTACCACRTAAGTTTCATTCTGCAGGCCCTACGAGTCAGCTCTTCACTTGCAAACAGCCATGTGGGGAAGCAGAGCTTCATACAAATAGCTAATAAGCAGACAATGAGGCAGGCACTGAGTAGCAARAGACTTTAGTTCAGTTACATTTGGGTTTTGGTAGTCTCTCAGTATATAATAAAGGTCTATCTAATTATAGCAGTCAAAAGGATAATGTAAACCTAATCTCAGGAAGCACTATAGCAAAAGCCTCTTCAGGCTTCCTCAACCGCTTCCTGAAACAGCATCATTCAGTCAATTAGAGCATTGTTACTTATCTTTTAAAGTAAAAACACTCTGTCTTTTGCTGTCAGTAAGAATAAAAAGACCAGCAAGTAGCATGTGAACTGAAGAAGGAAGTTGCTAGCTGAGAGCAATATAAGAATTGCAATGGCTTTAACTGAATAAGTTACCACTGCCTGATTGATGGTGTGAGATAATTAGAGATCCTGAGCCTGATACTGCGTTTAATGGTTTTACACTTCACTGGAGCTACTCCTAATTTAAATCTGAGCAGACTCATAAACTCTATAACTTTTCTATTGTCCTGAGATATCTGCATTTGGCAAGCTGTTTCTCATGTTTAAAATGGGAGTATCCATATTCCTGCTTCTTAGGGAAACCTAGATCTATATATTCCTATGTTGTATATCATTCAGAAAGAAGAAGTCAAAGAGGTCACATTAGTTCTGTGTCTTTAAGCTGTCATTTCATATGGACACATAATGCTATAGATCTTTTTCATATGATATTCCCTAGAATTAAATGAATTTGTTTAGAAGAATGTGGTCTCATACRGAGATTCTCCTCTTTTCCCAAAATAATAGTATACATACAAAAAAAAGTAGCTTTGTATCCACTTTCACATTTGTTCGTGATTATTATTATAACAGCGATAATACATATGTTTCCATGTACCTGGCAAAGTGAGAGCTTAACTCAGATTATTAGATGGCTTCACTTAATTGATTTTTTTATACACAGCTTAAATTCTCTGCTGGTACAAACTAGCACGGCAGCACTGCATTTGACCAGTAAAGATACAAGCATTAGAGGATCAGCATAAAAATATATTGGTTAAATTCAGCTTTCAATTGTTACAAATTGAGAGTGACTTGATTGATTACAGTTAACGTATTGTAGAGTTGCACTGGTACATTTGGGAGCCAAATTTGGGCCAAGGACAATAAGGACTGCAGTCACAAATGATTGCGACAAAGATCCCTCAGTAACATTTAAATTCACAGGTTTAGCAGTAGGTAATAAGCAGGTCATAGTTTACCCAAAAGCAAGCAAAATTACCCCACACTTAGGCTAAAACTAGATTGCTCCCAGCTCTAAATTGTCTAGCTCTAGCTAGGGTATTTGATGGTGGTATTGCACAGCATACCCCAGGTTATATAGCTCTGCAAAAAATACTGATTCTTAGCTGCTGTCGATTCCATTTTTTTCAAACTAATTCCAAATAGTTCTTTACCGCAGTCCCATTTCTGGAAGACAGCTTAGCACTTTCACATAGTATCACCATGCTGGCAAGACAGCATGAAAATAACAGCCCCCAGGTGCTGTGAATTTTATGTTGCTCCTTGTGAGAAAATACCATGAAGACTCCCTAATTTAGTTATGGTAGTCCCATATTTAACTCTTTTAAAAGTACCAGAAGAATAATTCTGAAAGGGCTTTTCTCAGTTTTCGTGTAAGTGTTGCTATAGAGCTTGCAGACTGATTGTTTTTTATATTTCCTTTGAAGTACAGCTGTTCTTTGGTCTCTTCTCTTGCACATGGGCTCTTTCTTCCTTACATTAAAACCTCAGCTAGAGCAGGGAAGTGCCTTGTGAAGTTAGAAGACACACCAAGTCTGCATGACTCGTGGAACTAAGCTGTTTTGAAGCTGCCTTTAGATTTTAAAAGGGAACTGTAGGATAACCATAAATAATGGAAAATAATCTTGTGGTTGGAAAACATGCCTAGATGACATTTTATAGGTATGAAGTCTGTGTTTAATACACAATGACCCATTCTAAACTCACATTCAGCTTCCGATATTGCATTCTGTGCTGTTTCTTGTTTTCTTCTTGGGGCAAAAAAAGATGTAAGTATCAGTGAGCCATGTAGCATTATCATACTCAAAATCTATGACTTTCTTCTTGTAATCATAAGGGCACTAATACTAAAATCATAATCTGAGAGCGGCTCAGTTTTGTGGAGACTAATAGAGAATATCAGTGGGCTCAGAGTACCGTATGAAGCCATCCAGCTTTGGAACAGCATAAAATGAGACTTTGGGGGACTAGTGTAAAGAGGAACAAGCCAGGAGCTGTGGGTGACCCCAGCACAGGCAGACACTCAACCATGGGCACCATCCCACAGCACCCAAGAGGGACCAAGGTGGTGACAGACACTGGCCCCATTGGCAGTCCAGAGATCACCCAAAAAGGCAGCTTAATGAGTTGATCAGAGATCAGCTAGGGAAATCCAAACAGGTCAAGGAGAGCAGGAAACACGGTCATCCACAGCATATCTTGGGCCTGACAGCAGCCAAAATAGTAATTGTCTTGGACACTTTCACTCTCTGGAACCATGATTTTGTGATTATTTTAGTGTTTACTAACCTAAATCTGCTTCAGTCCTCCATTTCTTGTCCAAAAATTATCTTTACATAAATGCCTAACCTGTGAGATAACACTCATAAATATATATGAGGTGTGTTTTAATCTAGGGGTGGACCAGAGAAGAACAGACCCTGATGTAATCCCTAGATTTAAAAACAAATCTCAGATATACCTGTCAGATACATACTTACCTGTGGCAGCAGCAATTTTTACATCTTAAGCTTTGTACATGAAGTGAAAATGTCTTGATCACAAAAAGTTTGTTTCTAACAGACAGAAAACATTCCCGTGACTCATGCCTCAGCGAGCCAATGAAACCAGCAAAACCCACACAAGGCCTTCCTGAGAGCAAATATGTCAATGAGAGCTTCCTCATTCCTTCTTTCGGCGCTGTGCCCAGGAGAAACATTATTTCCCAAAAGTGCACTGATTAGGAGGTTTGGTGAGCCCTCCAAGGCACATTTCTGTGGGCTGAGGAGGCTGGGCATAATGACTATCTGAAAGACACAGCACATCAACCGAGCTATGAAGGCCACTTCCTCTCCTGCTTCGCTTTGACCATGATTCATTTATTCATTATAGAAAGCACTAGTAACTGCTGTGCTTTCAAAATTTCCCAGCCCCAGAGATGAAAACCCCCTTTCTCAATGCACAGGATAGGGAAACCCACTCCCACCCGAGGGTCGTTGTTGCCCTGGAAATTCCAACTATAGCTGAAGGGATATCACTGTGTCCTCAGCAACCGAGCCCTGAGATAGCGGCTGCCATGGTCTCTTGCGTAAGTGGGAAAGCAAAGTGGATGCTCTAATTATAACCAAACCATTCTGTCTCATGAATGGTCATCTTCAAATGACTTTTTTTTCCAGTATAAAAGTCTACACACCTTAACCTGATGAAGAATTTCCACTGACAGGACCTGGATATCTGTGTATGGCCTAAGGAGTGGAAAAGATATTGATCATCTATCACTGCTTCTAGTCTTCTCCCAGAGGGAACTATTGATGCCCTTAATTTTGTTCAACCCCTTTAAATAAACACAGCTCAGATGGTTCTGAGAATCAAGATGTGGGTATTCAGCTGCAAGTCATTGTGGTCCCCAGGTAAAGGAACAGCAGGGGAATTATATACCCATGCCCAAGCTTCCCCAGAAAAACACTGCACATACAACTTTCTCAAGACTTTGAACTGATACAAAGGACTGCTATCAAGAATGGTAAGGTCACCATCCAACACTTAATCAGTTATGTTATCAATGCAGAAGTAGAGGACAAAACTGGGTGCAAAGAGAGCAGAAGGAAAGCACGGACAGCTGAGGCCAATAGTGTCTTTGTGTCACTGTTAAATTCAGGGGTAAGTAGTAAGATCCAACGCTCTTCCTAAGAGAAATCTGATATACTTAATATGATTAAAATTCCTGATTTGGAATCCCTAAGGTAAATAGTTTGGCTCATGCTTTGGAGCTAAACTTTGCAACAAGAACATTCAAGTTCTGAAAATGGTTTGAGGTAAGAACAAGCAAGGTGGCAAATGAGCCTAGAAGAAGAATGTCTTGATCCACACAGCACATTGGCAAGCTGTTTCCTGAGGGTAAAAACACATACCAGTATTGCGCCATGGGCTTGTGATCTGGAAAATGAGAGAAATTAGCTACCTTCACAGAGAGTCTTAAGCTTAAAATAGAGTTGTTTTAAGTGAAAAGTATTCTGCAGAAAGCAATGGCTGTATACCCTCATTTATGTTCCTAAGACATCTCTGCCGCCTGCCACTGGGAGACCTGTACAAACCCAGTCACCAAAGGCTGTAATTTAAAACTCAGAACAATGCATTCATAAATCTGACGAACTGAGCACAAGCCCAACTTGAGAGCTGCAGCAAACACTGGAAAGCTGATGCGGCTACAGAAGCTCTGTCTCATGACGGGCCTGCGTTGCTTTTCCATGAGTCACCTGACCTCCGAGTGAGAGCCTGCAAAGGCTGGCCTTTTTTATTACTATTATTATGGGTTTATTGTTTCTCAGTTTCACGCTGCTAGACTGTCATTCCAGAAAATAGCAATGCAGCTGATGGAAGTATCTCCTGGGGGTGCCCAGTGATTCATTTTGAGAGCTGAGATAAAATTGCACAACTGCTTTGGTCACTAAATAAGCAGGAAACTAATGTGGTCACTGTGCCTACAGAACWTTGTAGTGGGGTATCAGGAGAACCTACTTTATGCGTATGATAATGTTTACACAGGAAATCAAATATATCTTCATCAAAACAAATAAATTGGGTCCACAAAACCGAATCACAGTAATAATGGCTAAAGCAAAAATAAAAAAATAGCTTATACCAACTTCAGGGCCTCAATTTATCAGAGGTACAGAGGATCATCCTTGCTACAAGCTAACAAAAAAAATCCTTTTAAAATACCACTTCTTATACTACATGCAAATCCAAACTTACTCAAATGTTACATCGTCAGGCCTCAGAATTCAGCCTGTACGATGAGATTTCAATTCTGAAGCCACATCAGAGCAAGATTTGGGGGTTCGGTTTTAAGTCATCTTGACTTATTGCCAACTTCAAGTCTACTTTTGTGTTACTGTCCCCCCAAAGTATAAGCTGTTCTTTAAGGAAAACAGGGCATTTTTTCTTTAACATTTCAATGTTGAGTAACTCCTACATGCCGAAATTTGTAGGGCCACATTTTAACCCATATAAGTATTTAAGCACTTCTTCTTCTCCTACTTTTAAAGTAAAAAAAGTATAATCTACACCTTGCTAACAAAGAAGCCTTCAATAGGTGAAGTGGGAGGGAAGGAGGCAGGCAGGCAAGCAGTAACTGGAATTCAGAAAGGAAAATTTTTGTTAAGTGTTGTTTCACATTTTTTCCCTTCCCAAGCAGGCACACCACTGACTAAACTTTTAATCTGACTGACTGTCAATTTATACCATCCTTAGCTTTGCTCTTTCTGTCCTACCACAGTGTAAATTTGGCCTCATATTTAAGACTTGGAAAATCCCCTGTTTATAATATCTATTCTCTCTCACTTCCCATTCTGCTAGAACCACTTTCTTTTTTTTCCTGAAATAGTTGTCTTTTTTGTGGTTCCTTTGAGAACTGTAGCCCAGCACCTTCTTTCAAACTTTCATCTCACTGTGTATTTAGACAACTAAACCCACAATCCCGAGATTTTCTTGTCTTACTACTTTGTGACAATTCACGCCGGAGAGGCCTTAGTCAGTTCAATTTCTACTCAAAAAAGCAAGCGTGCATGACTTGAAGTACCTGCTAAAGTCTMATTAAGCTCATGCCTGAAGTAAAATCCACCTAAGTATTTTTCTGTATAGCATCTCTTTGGGTCTGGTCCAAGGCGCACTGAAGCCAGTCAGAAGTTCCCGTTGACTTCAACGGGCTGCCAGGCGATGCCTGGGAGGTATCGAGCACGCAAAAGTTCAGTCTGTCTCCTGCCAGACCTGGGTTCTTGCTCCGACATGTGCTCTTTAGCTCTTTGTACTGTCTCMTCACAGCAGAGAAAGACAAACTTTTAAGCAGAAATCACCCTCCCTCCCAAAAGGGCTGGAGAAGCTTTTCAGTACTGCACTGCTGTCTGAGCTGCAGTGTTTCAAAACATTCATTTCCTGCTAGGAGAAAAATCAAAACAGATAGTTTGGTGTCTAACATATAACAGTAAGGTTAATATATATGTCACTGTGACTTTATTATTTTGAAGTTGTGTTTCTGTTTTTACACAAATATTCAGAAAATATTTTACTAATATTTATATATATATATTTATATGCACACATAAAAATGCATATACTGCACAAATTATTGTATATATTTACAATCTTATAATAGTTTAAATTATTGACAAAATATATTTCTCTTTTGGCATTACAACTTCTGGAAGTTCTGTTTCAGTAGGCAATTTTAAATTGGAAACGTTTTCAATTCAGCATAAAATTACATTTCAGAACGTTCAATTTCCCACAGAATAAAAATTCCATCTTTCTGGGTTCACATCTTCTGGAGTCTTTAGGATTACATAGCTTCTTCACATTTAGTTCTCCTTCCACTCTCTTCCCAGAAAACATGGCAATCTGCCTTTAACATCTCCTTTTATTACAAATAATCCTATTGTATGAATACAATCACCATAAGACCGTAGTCCTCAGCAGGCAAAAATGAATCCTGCAAGTTACAGTGCCTCGGATACTCATCTTAAGTAGGAGCTCACAACTAGTCGTAGTAAACTTCAGACTTTGGAGATTTGTGCTACGACCATTTTTGTTGATCATACAATAAATACAAGTATATGTAGTAGTATAACAGGGGCTTGCCTATTCAAAACAATTTAGAAACATAATAAACTCCTCCTCAAATAATCTTGCAGTTAAATAAATGGTATTTGTGGGACTTATTATACAATGTGACAAGCTAAGCTAAATTCTGCAGGGGCTGGGAGTGGGGGGGACTCTGGTTTCTGGAGCATTGTGTTAATTTTGTGGCAGCTCCGTTGCGTTCAAAAACCAAGAAAAAAACATCTTGAGAAGGCAGGAGACCGCCAGAGCTCTGCAGTCGGTGGAGCTGCACAGACTCCCTGCAGCCAGAGAGGCATTAGGTTGAGTACAAAATCGAATAGGAATTGAACAAGACAGTAGCCTCCCTGCTGTTAAGATACTGTATTCAGTTTACCTTGTGCTGCCTCTGCATTTTCAAGAAGCGTCTTTATTTTCCCCTGCCTTCCCACCGAAGCTTTCTGGGGGATGCCCACAGTTGAGACGGTGCAGGTGTGGGAAGCCAGCACCCGCCAAGGTGTGGGAGGCTGGCTGAGCTCGCAAAGCAGTTTGTGCCATGGGATACACCAGCTAGACAGGTCAGGACAAAATTTAGCCACAATATAAATTTGGAGATTTCACCATTAGGAGATGGTGAGTGTACACGGGGGCTTGCCATGTCTTCCAGATCAAGACAGAGGATTCCCAGAGGGGCTGAAGGGCCTTTTGCTCCCAGGCCAGAAACCTGGGAGGGAAAAGGAAGGATGTGCTGAAGCTCTTGCCCTGCTGGTCCCGAGGCTACACCAACACACGCCAAGGGACAGCCTGGGGGCACGTTGCCTAAGGCAGCCGGCATTAGCTGCTAGGGCAACCCCAGCTTGGTACGGAGCCTGATGTCCGACCGTTCCCTCCCCAAACGCCCTCAGCTCACAGGAGCACGCCCTCTTCCCACCCCACCACCCTCCCAAGGGAGGAAAAAGATAATGGAAAAAAATAACAGAAAACAGTAATTTGTAAAATCACTGGTTCATTGCTACTTCAGACTTGTTCTGCTCCGTGGCAAAATCAGCACTGATGTGATCAATGCTCTCAGTCAGGTGCACAGTCTGACTCCCGGGTTGTGAGGGCCCAATTCAGAAACACTGCCAACCAAAGCAAAACTTCCTTGGTTTCATTCAGAGCAGGGTAAACGCACACAAAGCACAGAGGCTATCAGGTCGTATAAGTTCAGTGACTTCTTYTACTCTATGAGAAAAATAACAAATTAAGTGGGGTATTTGTTCCCTGAAAGGAAAGCAGTCACGTTCCTTCCTTCAAGATTCAACATGAAAAAGTCCATAAAAAGAAAGAAAAAGAGGCAGCGGTCTGTGCTGTAATACCTGGGGAAGTGGGCAGCAAGATGCTGGCTGGTCAGTTGAAAAAAATTAGTATTTTTGTGAGAGCATATTTGATAGATCCTCTAAAAGGACTGCTGGTCAGGAGAGCTTGAGAGGAAAAAGAAGGGGCACAGCAGAGACACTAGTCTTACAGTATATCAGCAATGTCCACCAGCAGCAGATCACAGAGACGTTACAAGAGGCACGCCACGAACTGTTGAGTCTACAAACGGGGAGGAAATGAAGGAGAAAGCAGAAAAAGCATCACTCTTTGTACTCCCTTATTTCTCAGGTTTAGTTAGTGCTTTTAAACCCTCTCCTTCACTGTTTCCCTGGTGCTTCTCTGGCAACCTGAGCGCCTCCTCTGTACCCAACCAACTAAACCCCCAGGCAGTAATTTATACTCCTGTAATTCACATTGTGCCTCTTCATCACTGCAGGATAATCCCAAACATTTGCTCTTTTTGCAGAGCATGAGCTTATGTTGTACAGATAGCTATGTACAGGCAGCTTAACAAAGAAATAGTTGGCACAGCACTGTACAGAGAAGTTTAGTAAATCCTTACACTTTTGGATAACTTAATAGAGTTTGTACTACTACAAATACAGGAAAACATAAGCTTTTAAGCTTTGCATCTCTCCAGAATTACTTCTCTTCCCATTTTCTCGACAGTCATGCCAAAGCTTAGACCAGAGTGACCACATCACGCTTTTCCTCACTCCAGTCAAACATGGTTGGCCGCACGACGATGCTTGGCTGCTCACCAAGGACTCCCACAGACCCCTAAAGACAAGGAACACAAGAATGCAGTGGGAGAAGGTGGAGAAAAAAAATGGGTTACTTAAAACCTGAACTGGGTAAGACTGTTACAGATTACTTTGAAGTTTTGGGTTAGATTGAGGGGATTTTTTTCAACTTTCTATGTCATTTCTCTCTTCATTAAGAGTAGGTCATGCATTTAAGACTATCTACAGAAAACYTCAAGTTTTAAAAACTGAAAAACAGAAGAATGATCTCCCAAAAATAAAGTTAGTAAAGAAACTGTCAACTGTCACATGATGAGAAATTAATCTAAAACAAAAATACTTTCCTCCCTGCCTTTCCACTTCCCCCACACCTCAACAACCCCAGCATCTCCTGAGAGCTGTTCTGATTATCTGCTCAGGCAATGGCTTTAGATCTAAGCAAATCTAGGGTAGCAAGTTTTTTTAAAAAAAATGGGTTTGTCTTTGTCCCAAAAAGGAGGAAAAGTATGTCATTAAACTAAATAAAGTAGTGATATCTGTAATTGTCTAGGGTTATCAGCCACAGCAGGGGTGGGCTCACTTATCCTACAGCACCGCTGGATCCCAATTGCCACAAGGCAGTGTGACATGCAACAAAATGACTTGACCCATTGTAACAGCTATGTGTAACGGGATAATATATATTGTCATTTATATGCCACAATGAAATCATCTAGTCAAATATATCTCATATTCCATGAGAAGATCCACATAACAGTTTGTTCCAATGAGTAAAAGTTGCCAAAGTACATATTAAACAGTTGCAGTCATTTAAGGATTTTAAATAGCATCATTTATGCACAGTGAAAGATAATAAGTATTATGAGCAGTTGGAATCATTGTTATCGCCAAATAATTTACACATAGAAGTTCAGAGTATCTCCCTAAAAGCAAATTATGAGAAATGAAAATGTTGTAACTTTCCAGACTGGGGGGTATATCAAGCCATACTGTGATTTCCGCTCTGTTAGCACTCTGTTCACTGCAGTAGAAAAAGGAGCTCTCTTCTTTTTGTTACTATGTTTGATACAACGGCCCAAGGAACGTCTCTACCCTTAGTTATTCAGTAACTTCTTCTGACAGGTCTAATTGTACAGTCTGTAAGAAATTTGTGGGTTTTATTTGAAAAAGATAAAGCTGTTCAGTAAAGATTAGGGACTTTCTGAGAGTGTTATAAATAGAGACAGGCAGGTACTAAAATATTACACACCTTCCTCTATCTGCACAGTAGATAAAACAGCAGGGAAAATCTACAGGGTAAGAGGGTAGGACGCCCACTGGTTTCAGATAGCAGCTGAGCTCACTCACTGGGAACCACCTGTGTGTAGAAAGTCCAGATTTTGTAGAAGGGCATGGCTGATTACTTGACAGCTCTAGTTTTTATTAAAAAAAAACAGAAGTTCAAGCATCTTGCCTAGACGTAGTTGTTCTGGTTGAACAAATCTTTAAATCTTTAATTTTCTTCTTTCCTTTACTTTAATAACTCAATTTTAAGGATTATTTTAATAATATAGTTACTCTGGCTAAAACCCTGACAAGCTGTATGTGCAATCTGGTCCTTAAATTCACTGAGTTTGGGATTAATTTGACTAAACCTAAAATTGAGGAAGGGAGTATGAAAGCTGTGGTGGTTTCCAAGACTTATGACATAAACCTCAGGAATTTTTGCATATATTTTGCTTTGAGGTTTAGATGTTGATAGATGCCAGGAGCCAAGACAGAGTACAGAGGGAGATGAACCCATGGGGCTTTCAACTGGGAAGGCTTTGAAAAAATCTTCAAAATTGTCACTTCCTGAGTTTCTAATGGATCTAATTACTCCTCACATGTCCTGCTCAGTCACTTCTGAGCAGCTCCTAGTGCACACACATTCCTATGTGGAGACCTACAAGGACTTGAGAAAGTCAGACCTAGCTTCACTTGCTCACCTCACTGCTCCCTCTCCACAACAAAAATCAAAGGTTTAGAAAATAATTTTCTCCTTGGAAGAGAAAAAGGGAATTTAAAATTTTGCAGTTTCCCCTACACCAATCCAAGCTCCAAATTTACTCAGTACTGGTATATCTATGCCCAGGCCAGCACAAAGCAAAAAGCCGAGAAAAGCAGTGATTGCTCAGCAGCCAACGCTGTACACAGGGCAGGGATTTTCCAGGTCATTTTTATCCTGTTCATCATTACAACTTGCTGGCCCAATTCTGCCAAATCAGCAGATGTACTACTTAAAAGAAAGCCTCCCACCGTTTTGCTCAGGCAGCAATTCTGAGAGCTCAGGAGCTAACTAGCACTTTTCATCCAATAGCCCTCACTGGATTGCATTTTTAACTGAAGCACACAAAGATTAGAATATTCTCGACGTTAAAATATCCTCATCCCCATCAGTTTATAACCACTAAAGATTTTACCCAGTTGAAACAGCAATATGGTCCTTGCCTACAGCAGGCGGAGACATCAGCTGAGTCTCTACAAAAATATACCCAAGGAAGGTTGTGACCAAAACCCAAGCTATTTTTTCTTGGTTTTGATTTGATGGATGGGTACAGGAATAAGTTAATAGTTTTGCCTATTAGTGGCCTGGTAGGTGAGGGAATGGCTGGAATGAAACCATGTAAGAGAGAGAAAAAGTAAAGCAAAATGTTTCATTCTGGGCATTCAGACAACACTTCAAAAATCCATTTAAAAAGGAGATAGCTCAGTATCCCAGAGTAACAGTCTGCAGCTATTGAAAAACAGCACTGTGGCATTTATTTAAGACTGAACAATACCTTGCACAGAGCTTAGTCCTGCCAAAGTCAATGTAGAGGGAATTATTATTCCATGAAAGCAGATAGAGTCTAGCTTTTGCTTATTCAGCTGAAGGAAAACACTTCTAACTGGGACAACCTCTGGTTATCACAGAGCCATAGAAAACCTAGAAGGCCTTCCTACTCCCCTGCCCCAAGGCAGTTCCCACCATATCTATGGAATTCCTGACATTTTTCCTCCCCATCCTTGAGCTCTCCTGGGTAATTTGGCTGCCTGCAAGGTGATCTGCTGTCTCCCAAGGTGTCTATCTTCAGCAGAAAGTTGGAGCAGATCCCCCATGAGTGCTCACTGCAGACCAGGGTGGTGAGCTGGAGGTACACTGCTCTACTCACCTGTGCAGTCAGCCTGGGCTGAGAAGCACGTAAGTTAGATGGGAAAAGTTGCTCATAAAATGCTCTTTTGGCAGTTAATAGGATCATCATTGTCACATGCCTTTTTTTAGCACAACACCTTCAAGAGCAGGGCTCCACATAAAGGCCTCTCTAGAAGTGCAGAAGCTCTCTGGAAGACATGTGGTATATGTCACATGTTCTTCTCAAACAGGAGCTTTGACTGCTTTAGGAAAATAGTACCTTGCACGAATAGAGCATGTTTCACGCAAGAGAAGACAGAGGGCCTTGAGGTACAGGGTAGTGGTTGGACCTCTGGAAGGAAGGAAGTACCAGTGTGAGAGAGTTGAAGATACGAGGAAAAAAAAAAGGCATTGTGTGGTTTTCTCTATGCCTTCGTGTGCAAACAAAAAATCTTACACTTTCTTTTTTGTCTAACTTCACTAGCCTGCAACCCATCCTGTCCCTCTGACACTATTCCAGACTCGGCTTGTGTCTCTACTCTTGTACCCGTTCAAAATTGGCACTGTGAAAATCATTATCTTGACCTTTCATGCTGGCTGCAATCTTCTTTTTGAATTTCCCCTCTGACTGACCCCCTCCCATGGGGGGCTAAACCAGTGCTTCTGTGACCTTTTAATATCCTTCTTCCCTATCAATACCTACCTTCTGCCACTGACGTGTAAGAGACCATTTCTTACTTTCAGGGCTCTCAAGGCAGTCACAGGAGTGTCAAGCTGGTGAGCAAGGTTATAAAATCAATGGAAGTATCCATTCTCACAAAAGTTACTCCTTCAGATAAGTCATGTCTGGGCTGCAACATGATGACTAAAATTGATTGCAGTTGGATCTGATAATATCATTAGATCTGATGCTATCTGATAACAGCATCTTTAAAACAGCATTTTTCCCTCACCTACTATTACTCAGTGACCCCTCTGTGAAAGTGTGGCCACCATGTCAAGCCCATTGTCCCCAGTCTTCATTAGAAAGATTACACGTATGCAGGACTCAGGCTACTGACTTGTACCTCACAGGGGCTGTGGCTCCTTTCATTTTACATTCTCATTTTCTGTGAAAAAGGTCTTCTTAAGCCATCACAAAATGCCTTTGAGGTGTCCAAAACCATGTTTTCTTATTTGTAAGCTAAATTTGTCTGAATTAAGGCTCTGAAACATAAACCTCACATTAATAGACTTTCAAATATAAATCCACTCTCTGAAAATAACTGCAGCAGTGGATCTGTTTGCCACCCAACCTGAATCTTCCTCTAATCATCGCAAGTTTTGGTTTTGCCTAAAAGCAATGACTGTTCTCATAGTAGTTGCATTTCTGTACTCAACTTCTTCCTCTAGAGTATTATATATGATTCCTTTTGTAAGAGTCTGCTCTTCCTAAGACACACTCTCAGTCTTTGTCATTTTAACTCTAACACAAAGTTACACATCATTTTTATGCTAGTTATCACACTTAAAGATTCTTCTTTTTCATTCTCCACTCATCTTGGCCAAGTAACTTTACAGCTTTATCCAGGCTTTCAGCAATTCAGCTAATCTGGAGAAAAGTTCTTAAGCTCAGCACACTAGAATATTTCAGTTGCCTTTACTCTGTCAGCATGGGGTCATTGTGTAATAGAGGACATGAAAATCTCCTGGGAGCTTTCCACAGGCTACCCCACCAGGGGTATAGCCACACCAAAGCAAGAGGTAAGTAGCCCAGATGCATCCAGTGATGTGGCCAAAGTAGCACAGAACATGGTTTGAGTCATAAAGTCTGTCAGATGGTTCAAGCCGAAGACATTAAAGTACAGCACCATCTCTCAGCATGATGCACCAGCTTAGACTTAACTCCTAATATAAAGAATATATCACACCCTACGTGCATTAATTTTTTCTCTGTTCTTTCTTTCATGTGCATATATAAAATGTACTGAGCCTTACGTTGTCCCACTTGTTTCACAGAAACACTGTGAAACAGTCATAAAAATGACTACCTAAGGTCTTGAATAAATCCTTCAAGTCTACTGTTTCAGTACTTATATTAGGTTCCTAATTAGTATTCATAAACTGCTACAATTCAAATCCAAATCTATCTGTCATTAGGTTATCACTAAGGTTAACATCAGAATTCTCTCATATCCAATCATTCAATGCTACCTATTATAATGCAACATTCTCTTGCTATTTTTTTTCCAGATCTGTATGAAATAATTGTAAATAAAAGGAATTTCATACAGTTCAAAGGACCTTTATTGATTTTGCTAGCTGATGGACCGGTCTCCCATGTTTCCGATTTGCTTTCCTTCTTAGCCTGAGATAAAGTTACAGTCAGACTCCACTAGATTGTCCATTTAGCTTATCATCAAAAATTAAACTATAAAAATTTGCTTTTAGGAATATGCCCTTGAAAGAATGAACATAAGGAAACCTTTTCTTTTAAATGAAAGATTCTGGAATAGTTTTAGAATTTCTTCTACTAGGAAAGGATATTCAAAGTTTAATGGGCCGAAAGTGTTCCTTTGCATTGTACCAATTACAAACTACTGTCATTTGCCTTTTGAAAGAAAAATGCTAGGTAGGAATACTTCCTTAAAAATATATAAAAAAAGGAATGCAGCTGACAAAACTCAGATAATTGGATAGCACAGCAGAGCTTAAACCACATGCACATGGCTACATGATATCTTTTTAAGTCTCCATAGGGTGTTTTAGCTTACGTTGTGCCATTTGAGAATCCCAGGCTGCCACAGAACAGAAGATTTGCTCTTTCAGCCTTACACCTATCCCCAACAATATAACTATTTTTTTCATTTCTCCTTCTCTTTCTATCAGGTCAATTGATATTCTACTTGGTCAGCATATAAGATTTTATTGTCTTAATCCAGAACTCTACAAATAATGCTAGAAATCAATAAAAAACTAAAAGCCAGAAAAAAGTTCTAAAGCCTATTACACTATTCTAATTAACGTATAATAAATCTGAAGCTTGTAGAAATAAAATGAGGATGGGGGAAAGGGAGTGCTGAAAATGGGAGCCACTGGAATAAAAGACAGGAGAAAAGTCCAAGAGTTGCCTTCCTGTAATATAAGCTATCTCTAATAGCCTAGCTTCTCAGGGAACCTCTGTAGCCTGTCAATAATACCCCTACTATTATGTTTTAAGGTTTAAAGCACTAACAGTTAATTTTTTAAAAGTTCTCCATTTTTTTGGCTAGTATGACTTATAGTCTGGCTGCTATGAGCCTTGCCATGGTTGACTCATTTCCAAAGTGAAAAAACCACCTAGGGAAAGGCTCTGGTTTCACACTGGTTCTCTGAACTGACTGGAGCTGAGTGGAGAAAAAAAAAAATGAATTCCTTTATTTCCCTCTCCTAATGTGAACAGCTCTGTTCTGTCCTTCTAATGAGCTCAGTATGAGTTATTTAATTTTCAGACTGAATGTGGAACTTTCCCAAGTATTAATCTAAAATTACTGGTCAGCTGAACTGGCGATAACATTCAACAAGTTACTCATTTTGCAGCAATTTGATGACTTTCCAAATAATAGACAGGAAAGGGTTGCAGGAAGACTTCCCCTTACCCACAGTAGGAACATCATATAAAGCCTTTGAACTTTGCTTAGCAAGTTGGACAAAGTTGCAACTGAACCAAATCTGCATCTCATTTGACAGAGCAGTCTCAAAAAAAGTTGTCTTGACAAAGCCAATCCCATGACGCACTTTGGATGCCAAGAAGCTCAGGCAACCTCTGGATGCAACAAGAGACTCTCAGAGAAATACGACTTATATTAGACAGGGAAGACAAGCTAAGGATGAAGGGAATAATTTTAGACAGCCGTGAAGGTAAGTATTGGAATTAATGTTTACTGCCCACATAAACAAATCCACTTGAAAGAGAGACAAGCATCCTGGCAACCGGAAGTTGGAGGCACTGAGTAACTTTAAGGTGGACAGTTAACTCACAGCAGTATTGTCTGGAGGAAATAAAAATATTGTGTCACAAGCCCTGTGTCACAATTTCTGCATCCATATTTTGAAACGTCCACATTTCCCCCCCTCCAATGCCTTCCTGCTTAACTGCCTCTGGGACAGTCATGATAAAGRCAGCAAACACAGCTGCTTTGGAGCTTCTCCTCGAGAAGATTCTCTGCCACAGCACTGAGGGAAAGCACATGTATGCTTCTGTCCCTTACACTGTGTTTTTCCCATGGCTGGAGGATCACGGTTTCCAAATCTGTCTGGCTAACAGCTGACATGTTTTCATATTGCGTGAAATATGGCAGARAGGTTAAATATACAACCGGATGTGAAAAAACTAAATAAGAGGTAGAAAGTCAACTAAATGAGATTCAGGATA
>NW_028186407.1:422705-491599 GCF_003343005.1 Rhea americana | reverse complement strand
AAAAAAAAAAAAAAAAAAAAAAAAAAAAAGAGCAAACCAAGAAATCAGCATTAAAAACTTTAGGGGGGAAAAAATATTGAAGACCATTAATTCAGTGCACTTATCCAGCAATGCAAAACGTAACAGCAAACATACTACACAGATGTACTGTGAGAAAATGCTTCCAGGGCACTGGAAACAATTCTGAGATATTTGTTTGACACTCCACCCAGTTATGCTAACTGAGAATACATTCATGGAAGTAAAATCTAGTGATAAAGAGCTCCTGCAGCAAGCCTGGGGGCTTAAGTCACGCGCTGCTTCGGATGCAGTGCAGCGCATTAGAGTCAAGGCAGAGCTCGAGCTTGCCCTGACGTGGTAGTTGCCACAATAAAGTGAGATAAAGAACAGGCACACATTGCAGATAAGCACTGGAGCAAAGGATGTGCCAGCAGAGATCTGGGAGTCAGTGGCTAGTCAGATCCTGGCAGTCACATATTTCCACAGCTGGAATTACTATCACACGTGACACCAATGCATCCTGCAATGCTTCATTTTACTCCCATTTCATGGAGAATCTATGCCGTATGGGTATTTAAGTCAATGTCCGGAAACCAGCTTCAGGGCAAGCTAAGCACTGATCCTAGAAAGCTATTTCATTAGGAATGTTTTAACAAAGCCTGGTTGTTTTTCCATCTCTAAATGTCAAAACATCAGCGGGTATGTTTCAAATATAGTAATAAATAAATAAATAAAGGTTAGGTTGCTGTACAGTTAAAAGCAGCAGCATTTCTGTCAGCAAAGCCAGTGGCACTGACCCTCCTGTCATCGAAGGAACAGCAGCAGATTCTTGACAATCTCCAAGGCAAAACGAGGGAGACCTCACAGACAGCTCTCCGCAGGGGTTTTAAACAAGGGGAAAAAGGCTCTTTCCCAGGCTTGAATTTSCCTCTTTATTCCTCTTGCACCCTATCTCGAAAGGACTGGGTCCTTTGAGATTATCCACAACGTGCTTACATTCAAAGCTTTAACTTGCCTTTTAGCCCTGTACCCTTAACACACCTTCTCTGCTTTTAAGGAGCGATCACATCTCAGAAGAASAGGATCTTGCAGGTGAAGTACTGGACTGAGGTGAAGAAAAGCAGGGCTATGACCTCTGTTCTTATGCCAGTTCAGGCAAGTGATGTACTGGCTTTTCTGTTCTCCGCACCATATATACTTAGGTCATAAACTCTTTGAATGGAGGTTGTTTCTTTCTTTGTGTGAAGAGATATAACACAGCAGCACTGCGGAGCAATGGTCTGAGTGAGAATGCCTTAACACAACAACTTCTAACTACTGTGATGAGACCAGTGCTGCGAGCCTCTGTTTGAATAAGAGGACTAAAAATATTACACTACAACTCTCCTTTTTAGTTTTGGAGAGGATTCAGCACTTACTTTTATCAAAGCGTATCAGTTTGCCACTGTACTTCCTCTTAGCTACCCGCACACATTTCTTTGCCCATACGCTACGGTTTTCTAGTCCTGTGGGCATCACATTATCCTGCACCATCGACACAGTTAGGAAGGAACTACCATCAAGAAAGGGGTTGTGAAGGCTGCAGCACACATTTTAGTGTTCACAGCCAACTGCTGCAGGAGCTGCTGGATTTGGATACAGCTTTGGAGCATGCTGTTTTTAATTTGCTCAGAAAAAACACTAAAGGAAGAATGCAGTCAAGATCTTCTTGCCTGTCCTATGTGCCAACCATAGGGAGCTCAGGGGAAAGCAAAGCAAAGCAGCCGCTGATTATCAAACTACTTTGGTACTAGAGATCAAGTATTATTTTGAACGTTATTTTTGGAAGCGGGTAGGTGTGATCTCAGCCCAGGTGTAATATCTGTTAGTAGGCATATTTGCATACCAGCTCAGTAAACGAGTTACCTACCTGCTCTCCATCAGCAGCCACTTCCAGCCCAAAGGCAGGGAAGAGAGTTAGTCCTGTAACTTTCACGCTGGTTCTTTACTGCATCGGGGCAGAAGTAATGCAGCTCCTTGCACTCCTCCTCTCTCAGTCCTGGACTGGCCTCATGAAGGTTCATGTGGGAGTTGTGGACTGAAGCATTCCATCTCCAAGACACATCTACACTGGAAAATGATGGCATATGGTTCTAATAAATTTGCAGGAAAGCCGCAGACTTGGCCGCGCAAGGATACTGTAGATCATGACAGCTGCATCTCCACAAAGCTTGCTAAACTACTGTGAACGTGTTATGTGCCTGRCCCCTTGCAGTGCTTCAGCTATTTCGTTTGAAAAACTTTTTAAATCAGAGTGCTGAGCTGATATGTGTCTGCAGGAAATACAATAAGTGCAAAATTCACTCCCGCACATTAAGAATGCAAAAGCTTYGTGCTGGTCCAAGATTCATGCAAGTATTTGGCCTGACCTCAAACCAACAGAACTACTCCTGCATGCTCAAGTAAGCTCTCCAGGGGTACCGAGGCTCATTAGTCTCCCCAACATAGTACATGAAGCCCATATTTCTGAATAATAATAATAATAAAAAAAAGGATAACCATTAAGGAAGTACATAGAGAGAATCATCCTTATTGCATGGAGGGAGGATATGTGAAACACTTTCTATCATTTTCAAACAACATTTCCCTCATTTAGTAAACACAGGCCTACTCATGTTTTTGGTATGTGCTCAAGCCAGGCTTTTCTCATTTGCCATTGCTCAGCCTGAAGCAGCTTACTGATGGACTGGCTAAATACGCTACATTAGCTGGTTTTGTGAATTCTGAGCTGTGCAGTGAAATCTTGGTCTGTAACCAGTATGGACATCACTCAGGAGAAGCTGCAAGTATCTAGCAGTTTTGCTGAATAAAAAAAGSAGCAGACGGGCAAAACTATTGAAAGATGTTGCCTACACTAGGCTAAAGTGTTCAGCTACACAAGGATAACYGTACTTGAAATGAATAGAATATGTCTATGGTGGCAGCAGCATTTTCTCTCCTGCACAATGGCACTGGGAAAAAGAACAAGTATACCAGTGCCAGGAATATTTTAACAGGACTTGAGATAAATTTAATTGCCTCATTATGAGATCAGTTTGTCAAATCCCAGTCAGCACACCTCTGGCTTTTTAAAATGGCAAGAAATGATTTTCTTTTTCCACTGGGTAAGGCAGGTATAAGCCTTTTTTTACTTTGTTTGGGCTAAACGTATATATGAGATGTGCTGGTCATTCACCACTTCCAACCTCACCTGGGAAGGGTTGTGGCTGTTGAAGTAGGAGTTCAGAGCAGCAGGTCTGCAGGATCATGATGTTGATGCTACTTTCTTTACCCCTACTTTGCTTTAAATAGGTGAGTAAGCAGCCCCAGGTGTAGCMCTGCTCCTCTGAATGTAAAGATTTCCTTTGGCAATTCCCAAGAAGCAAAAGTGAATATTTAAACACTCTTTACACTTTTATATTTTTTAAATTATTTAACTTTTATTACTGTTGCACCATTTATACAATTACATATAATTTCAATGCATCCATTGTACATTTTGTTTTTTTTTTCTTTTTGTTTTCCAATGAGTGTGTGTTGGTGTCTGTGACACAGAATGGAAGAGAAACTGGAACTGCAATGAACGCAGACTTTTTCATTTCCACTGACCAATAAACAGAACTACAGGTGCACCCAACCACGGACATGCATTAACTCGTCATGAGAAATCTAGGTAGGCTAAGTAGGATGAGAATGCTTTTTACTCCCAAAAAATATTTGGAGAGGAAGAATTGGAGGATTGGTTTTGAGAAATATGTGGACAGCTAAGTGGGTTTTGTCTGAAAGTTGGCATTCATCCACTGCATTAAAAAAAATATCAAAATAAGAAAGGCTGTAAATAAAAAAAACACAGAAAATACTGCTTTCATAAAGATCTGATTGCCTTGGCACAAACCCAGTGGGCAGAATCAAACGCATCACTCCCAAACCCCATTACAGAACGAAAAAAAGATTTTGATACATTGGTGGAGTGCATTTACAGCAGTTCGGATACAAAAGATGTGCTGTACTTTCAGACATCCATTTATTTTTTTTTTTAATCCAGGACTTGTGTCAAGTTGGCAGAAAGTATATTAGATATTTCCCCACAAAAATACTATTTGGATTCTCCCCCCTCCCTCCCTCCCAACTTGATGGGACATCCTTTTCATCTCTTTTTTCTTTTCTCCTTTTCTTTTTTTTCCTCTGGGCAATACATATTGTTATTTCAGATCTGAAACGAGTTAGTATAGCTGAAAAAATAAAAAAAAGACACAGGTTGTTTTAAGTGGTTGTTTCAACAGGCTGTCCGATTTAATCTTGCACCGCTATGGTTTGATCCGAATTAGCYGCCAGAGCTTCAGAAGGTTTCGCTTCCTCTGGAGGGGCTGCAGGGTCTGAGGCCTTAGCAGTGGCACTAGGTGCTTCCGACACTGCTGCTGTCTCCTTGGAAGAAGGGGCAGCCTCGCTGCTGCTAGGTTTTGAGTCTGAAGCTGGGGCCACTTCGCTTTTAGTTTCTTGGGCTGCGGGCGTTGCGGGAGCCTCAGTCTTTTTGGCTTCCCCTTCCTCTTTGCTCTTGTCATCTGCTTTACTAGTAGCTGTGGCTTCTGAAGGCTGGGAAACCTTTGCATCGTTGCTAGGCTCAGAAGGTTTAGTTGCTTCGCTGCCGGCAGCAGGAGCAGCGGCCGAAGGCTGCTCCTCTGGCTTGGGCRCCGGCTCGTTGTTCTTCTGTGGCTCCACTTTCGCATCAACGACGGCCTCCAACTTCTCTGGTTCAGGTTTCTGGGCTTCTTCCTGGGTCACTGCTTTCTCCTTCTCCCCTTCTTTTTCTTCTGTCTTGTTGGCAGTGACCTGAGAATCTTTTTCATCCTTCTCCTCCTTGTTCTCCTTCACTTCTGCGGTCTCTGTGGTTGGCTGCACAGCCTCAGCCTCCTTTGGAGTCTCCTCTTCCTCAGCAGCTGCTCCTTCAGCCTTCTTGTCTTTGTCTTTAGCTTTTTCATCGTTCACGCTGTACCCCTTCTTCTTCTTGCTCAGTTTGCCTCCCATGTTGGAGCTCTGTAATGGAAAAGAGCAAGAGGTGGTTACCCAAAGCCCAAGCCTATACTACTATGAAAAACAAAGTCAGAGCAACTGAGATACAAGAAAAACTGTCATGTTGGCTCCTGAAAAGCAGACTGCAACAGTCTGGTCCAGTCAGAGCAGACGTCTGGGCAGAGGTTAGCAGCCCAACACCCTGAACCCACTGAGTGCCGCTGCCTTGGAGCTCACATCCTGCTCAGCCCTGAGGCGCGGCAGCCACCAAACCCTCTGTTGCCACATCCCCTTACATTACTCCATTGGGACAGGAACAATCTTCCTCTGAACCCCTTTAGCCCTACTTACTTCTAAGGAGGGAGGAGGGGAGAGACAAGATGCCGGGGACAAATACATATTGCAACCTCTTCTGTCCTGAGAAAGGGGCATAAAGGGTGCAAGGAGAAAAAAGCAGTATTTATATTCAGTTTAGGCAGATACTGAAGTTGACTCACAATCTCGACATCGAACGCTAGCTATCTCAAAGACCACTATCACCCTAGCAAACAAACTTTTTATTAAGCTTTGGAAAAACAAAAGCGAGCAGTAATTCCTGTACTGTTACTCGTCTTCACATAAGAGCAAGCCAGAGAGAGTCTTCACATAAGAGCAAGCTCATTTCTCCCTTCCAGAGAAGTGTTCCATAAAGGTAGCAATGAAATAGGCAACATCTATCTAATAGCCAAATTTTACACATGAACAGCTCAGGCATTTATAGCTCCTCCATGGCTAAGTCCTTACTAAGAATTTTGAGCAAAAGAGGGGTGCATGCTTTTCAGCCTGTGCTCAAGATTTTCAAGTGTAACAAGAGATGGGGATCAGTTATTTAAAAGAAGTTGAGCTTTCCACAGTTCAGGTCACCATACACTTTTAAAGATGTCCTAAGCTGGGGCTTCCAGCATCCCTAGTCACCTGCAAAATCTCAACTTTGAGACTAAATAAAACTGCACACATGGAATGATATCATATTTATACTCCCTTCTTGCAAGAATCTTTGGTAAGAATATGCAAAAGCTTTCACAGTACTTTAGAGCAAACTTTAGTTATTAGAATAGGAGGARACAGAAATAAACTGTGTTCAAGTTCATTAATGAACTCAAATATCCCTATGATTGTCTAAAAACCACACTCCTGCTATTAAAACAAATATTCAGACTCAGTCAAAGGCTAATAAAAAAATGCCCAGGCTCATGMTATTTGAAAATATTGGAGAAGGTGACTATTTGGAAGTACTGTGAAATAAACATTTAATTTAAGATCTTCTCCATGCAGAACTCAATCATTTTCCACTTTGCAAAGCTAAATACTTCTGAAGGGCCTGTCTTTTTCACAAACACTTGCCAAATTTGTGAGCACAGGCTATTAAAAATTCATAGGACAGCTCATACCAGACTGAATATTACATAATTTTAAATACCACTAACAACTAGCTGCCTCTCACTAGATTTTCCACTACCCCAGCAACAAGGTGCACGCACAGGCCAGCTGCAGAATTCCACGAGTCTTGGCCAAAAAATGGGAAATTATGGTCATTCCAGGCCTCAAGCAGAAGAAGCATTACCAAATATCACCGAAGGGTTAGCACAGAGCCCAGTACTAAAACTCTACTTTGTTCTCTACGAGATTTTAAGGGGACAGCAATATAAGGGATTAACTTCCAACAGAGACATGGTTGAGAAATCTAATCTCTGCCTTCGCAGCAGCGATATCAGCTGTTTAGTCATTCAGAGGCAGACTGTGGTCGTTAGGTTGTTATCTGACAAGTTTATGGACTCCTTGATACTCCCTAAGTGTTTGCATACAGTTACAACCAACAAATTTGAAAGGGCTTTTGCAAGTCAGCTGGACTGGAGCTTCATACCGAAGTCATATGTGTATCCCAGGCTGCAACCCCTGATGAAGCCTAAGCCTGTATTTGTTTCCCGGCAAAGTCTGGACGCTGTGAGCCTAATTTCATTTGTTCTGTCTTCTGCTTTTTTCCAGGTTTTTCTAGTTCAGGTTTAGTAACTCCCCACAATTTATATTTCCTTCCACAAACAGCATTTCATTCTGGATATCGTAAGGTACAGAGTTCAGGTGCCAAAGGACCTTTACAAGGCAGAGAAGCATGCAAGAAATGTGCTCCAAAATGACCAAAAGAGATGCACGCTGCCTTTGCTCAGAGGGATACTGTGAAATGCCTGTGTCTCGATTCATATTACGGCCAGCTGGCCCGAGGTGCTCGAGCAGGAGGTGGGGAAGAGCTTCTGAGACTATTATTCTAGTAGTAGATATTTAAGGTTAAAARCGGGCTACCGCTTTCCAGCATAGTCTCAACCACTTTAAAACTGAATAGATTCACTCCTTCCCCGGCTTGTGCCACGAAGCACTAAATCCGCTTGTTTAAAGCCTCCTCGAGCATCATCCTAACAGCTATGTCAGGCTATCACGCAAAGCCCTGGCAATCAGCGGGGTTATTGCCAGCCCTGCAGGTAACAGAGGTCTCATACGCCTTTTTCCACTCTAGCTGAATTCCCAAGACTCCTTCTCCTCCCTCAGCGCCATCGATAATGTCTCTGGGAGTCACATTCTCCAGGAAGAGCCCCCAGGGGTGCTCCCCCACCTGACACGGAGATGCTGGTGAAGTCCTCCTCCTACCTCAGCTGCGGTGGAAGCCGAGCTCTGGACTGCCCTGCGTGAGCACCTCGGGGCGCAGCAGCCCTGCAGACCTCAATAAGTGTTTTGAAGCGTTGGCTATTTCCGCAGGGATAATCCTGCCTGGTGAAGTATGCAGACAGGATGACAGTGCCCTTTTTGAAGTCTTTACCAAAGAAATATTGGCCTATTTTAAGCGTGCAGTGCCAGTTTCAATCTCTTTATCCAAATAGCAGCATTGCTGAAAATCAGGTCACTTAGTTTTCTAAGCAGAGTGTTGGGTGCATGAAATCAGGCATTCAAGTTGAAAAATAAAAACAAAAAAAAAAGAGAGAAAGAGAGAGAAAGGAAAAGAGAAAGCCAATGAGAAAAAAGAGAAAAAGAGAGAAAGAGAAGGAGAAGGAGAAGGAGAAGGAGAAGGAGAAGGAGAAGGAGAAGGAGAAGGAGAAAGAGAAAGAGAAAGAGAAAGAGAAGAGGACAAAGAGCAAGAGAAAGAAAGAATGAGTGAGTGAAAGAAAGAAAACTGTCATGGTGCAATTTTATGTAAAGAAAGAACTCCCTGAAAAAAAGCCTCTGTGAAGTGTCTCAAAAGTGAAATACACTGCAAATAGCCTTAAATACTTAAGGTAAATACTCACGCGGTGTTTAATCTGCCCTATGTCGCTACCCACATAACCACAGTTTGCAAGAGTGTGGCCCTCTTTGCACCCCACTTCAAAGACTAACCCTAAATCCGACAAAAAAGGAGATGCATTGCCTCCCACTGCGAGATGCCTGGCCCAGCGCTGTCGCTCTCACTCAGCCTCTGCTCCTACCCCTGTGCCTGACAGACCTTGAAAATAAATTGCCTACAACTATTTACTGCTATGAACTAAATGCTAGTATGCCTTCTAGTTATTTGCACTACCATTGCCACACACTGGTTTTGAAGTAGCTCTAGCCATTATCAGCTGAGTGCTTTTAAGCACTTTGTAACAAACCCTTCCAAAACCAGGACTCTTGAAAATTTTGGTGCTGAGCACCATTTAAGTGAATCGGCACAGTATTCAATGGCTGTGCCTCTCCACTACGAGGCAGAAGCAGGGAGAAACACGAGAGTTCAGATGCAGTTTTCATATGCGGAGAGGCAATGTATCAATCACTCTGGAGGAGCTCTGAAAGAGCAGTTTGCAGAGTGGTGCTTCAGGAGAGCAAGCTTAAGCACAAGATTTCAAAGCGACACAAGACTTATCTGCTTCCCAGCCTCTTCAGGATTTTAACTGCAGTGCTCTTCTCACAGAAAAAGAAACAAATCTAGAGACCACTGAGAAGGTTTTCTACAACAAGTGGGTTTTTTTCAGTTTTTTAGAGCTCATGATCRATATGTTCATCCTAAAGTTTCCATTCTCTTCCAGAAGGCTGAACTGGAGAGCTTCCACAGGTACCTTTCTGCTTGGACAGCAGGATGCCTGCAGCRTGTTAAGCACTTTGCAAGTTGAATACTCATGGTAACTGGATTTACTGGGATAGCAGTGGCAAAAAATTACAGCATGTTCATCAGCCACAATATAGTAGGAAAAAGAACTCACTCAACATTTGAGATTTTATGCTTGAAAACTGAGCTGATAGGATGGAGATGAGACCCTGGAGCACAGGCAGCATCAACTTGTCTTCTTTGGAGAAAGAATAAATTATTTCCAWGTTTTATATTTCAAATTGTGCTCTATAATGAAAAAGTCCCTAGAATTAGTCTCTTAATATTGCTCTCTTCTGTCAGGACTGATTTGTCTACCCAATTAAATTACTTATGTGCATACAACTTACTAAGTTTCATTTAGCAAACATTTTCACATCCCAGGAAAGGGTTAAATGACCACAAGAAGAAGAATGGCCACACTAGGACTTGCTATCACCCTCACCTTTAGTATAGTCCATCAGGCAAGGACCAAAACATGGATGCTAACCCGTAAATTAACAGTGCTCCAATTGCCACAGCCAAGCTTTTCGATCTGCTGTTCAGCTTCATGTGAAGTGGGGGAAGGTCACCCTCAGACGAAGACACCAGGTGTCTTCTGAAGTCCCACCGCCTTCAGCATGGGCAGTGTGCTCATCCCAAAGTTGCCACTGCACTAACAGGTTCCCAGGCACGAGTCATCTCAYGTCCCCTGCAGATAAGCTCTCTAAAACACGCATTCCTCCCAAGGCGGGATTGCCACACTCCAAACTAAAGGAAATGCTGTTGCCACAAGCTGCCTCACCCACACTGCCCAAAATAAACAAACTCATACTGAGCAAACCACTGCATCTCCTTACTTCATTGATTCACACCTCTGTTTTCAAAAAGCAATGGAAGCTTAGCATAAGAGAATGTATATAAGAATTAAGGAAACAACAGATYTGCAAACTCCATTTTTAGCACCAATTAGCTTCCACAGAGAACAAAAAGTGCTGAGCATCATTTTATTTTAGTGAAGTCTGCTCACCAGAATATGGATGCCTATTTCTACCATGAATGGCAAAAAAACCCACCCTTCTTACTTCTCAAAACACACCGTACAGTTGCATACATCCCCTTAAACACATACGCACACATGCACACAGAGCCTCCTCCTGCATCTGCAGCGCCACAAACATAGGGCGTTCTTGTCATGGTTACCTCCATCTGAACGTAAAAAAATACTACGTACAAGTGCCCTAAGGGCACACARCGAAACACGGCTGCGGTCCCCACGGGCCCTGCTCGTTCAAGCCGAGGCCTCCCAGCTGAGCTGAGAGAGGAACTTCAATGTTTACTTTATATCATTTTAAAATTTCTGGGGACATATATCACACCAAAACATGAGAATTGTTGGTTTTTAATACGGTCCATTTGTCATTACTGTATCTAAATTATGATAACTGATAACAGCATTTGAAGACTATAAAGAAATAGTAATTTAAGCACACTGTAGCCTAATCTAAAATTATGTATGGGAACTAGTAACTAGCACATAAGTAACTGATTCATTTGAGAAGCGTAGCTAGTAATAATATATAGTAATAATATGTATAGTGAATTGCCAGAAAAATAATTATGTGATGATTATTTTGAGAGCAAATTAAAAAGTTGCACCTGAGCTATTACTAAGATTCATGTGAAATACTTGAGCTCTGAGACATATTAATTCATCAGTTAGGAACCTATTATTCCAAGATGAAAGCAGGAATGAAGATCAGCAGATTCATTATAGGCAAAGGTTTTGCCAAAATTATGGAGTCATATGAGCATCAAACTGAAACCAAAAGTACTTTGCATGTGTAATTTCATCACTTTGCATGGAAAAAAGCTTGCCTGACAGACAGGAGATCAGAATAAAAATAAAATTTATACAATATTTGATCAAAAAGTGATGGCTGTTTTCTGGGTTTTGTTAAAAATAACTGTGAAAGACTTTGAACTTGAGTCCTTCTCACTTGGAGGACCATATAGCTGAAGACCACGAAGACAGATGCTCCCTGAAAATTACTAGTTCTGGGCAGACACCAGAACTACTTTAGCATAGGAGATTTTGTAAAAACAAATGCTTCTCACGTTGTCCAGCATACTCACAGCTCAAGGCATTGCCAGATGCTGTCTCAATACATGTCACCCTGCTTTGAAGCCACTCATGTGAAGTGCTGACCTCCATGCGTGCGAGTGGCATGTTGCACAGCTGCTCTGCAGGAGTGTGCTCCGCAACGCTGTACACTTTATTCCTTTAAGCTGGTCCACTTCCAGTTTCTAGGGCTGCAAACCAATCTAGAAAACATGACCAGGTTATGACCCAATATAGTCTCGCCTTCCTGAGCCCACAAGCCGCTGGGACAGTTGGCTGCTCTGTACGAGCTTGTGATGCACTGCAAGCTAGGCAGTGTTTGGTAGGTAACATCTACAGCAACAACATCTGCTGTTAGACCAGCTAATGGAGCTAGAAATGATATTGCTCCTACTTTCCTTAGAGCATTGTCTATAGCTGATTCATGTTATCATTATTTGATACTCTCCTCCTGCTGGCCGTGAAGGTTTCCTCATCTGTTTTTCAGCCACCTCACACTGCTCTGCCCAGTAGCATAGATCCACTTGCCAGTGCCTCCAGTTTCAGTCCTGGCAGCTCCTCCAAGGCTCTTTCACACTGTTTACACAGAAACACTAGTCCTATTAAGAACCGAGCAATGCAGAAGAAACATRAAATAGCTCATTTTAAGTGTAGTGTGTGTGTTTAGTTCATTTGATGCTCTGACTGCTTAAATCAAAAATACTGCCATAAATTTTTAGTGGTCGCATCTGCCCAATTCAGTGCACCAGCTCACATTCAAAGCATTTCTCCTATGTTCAGCTTAAGTGCATATATTCTTTTGGTCAAACAATAAAACCAGCTTGCAGACATGCTCGTGCAGGTACCCACTTGCAGCCAAAAGTCAGCCTGCCCTGGACTGAGATCTTTATCACACTCTTGTTATGCACACTCTGGAAGGGGGAATGCTGCTTCAGACAGCTGTTTTGCAGAGACTGAGATTAATTTTACAAGAAGGCCTCCTGTAGAAAGAGTTTGTAGGCTTCAAAAATAACCTGAAAAAATATTCGAGAAATGTAAGCACGTCTCCTCTTTATTCATTTTGAGTTGCAACATCTCTTTGGTTTGTGTGCATAACTCCCCAGTAAGTGATTTAATTATTATTCTTCATTAGCCACAGCTTTCTAATCTGTAATTTAAAATTAAGTTCTTAAATCGGAAATGATTCAAATTTCCATGGTGCTTAATACCCACATCTTTCAGACTGTTTAGATCCAAAGACCATGTTCAATGGAGAGACTATTCCAGTTACAGGAAGGCATTTTTTGCCTCTCTCAAATGCTTAATACATTATCAACAAGTCTAACTAAAAAAAAAACATGCAAGGTAATAAAAGCCTAGGCATTTGAACAATTGCATTCAAATTCCCATTTTATTCAAACTTTGTCCCACTTYCATTATCTCTACCATGCATCCCCAAACCAGGACTATCTTGCCCTGCTTGTCTTGCATGTTTGTCTTTTTGGGTGCCTCCAGAACAGACACTTTTAGATGCTTTAAAAGTCAGATGCTATTAAGCAAGGAAGAAACCACCCTCCTCTGGACTTCAATCCTTGTGAAGAGAAGAGGTGCCAAGATCTCAGTCCTGGAGAGAGTCCTGGAGAGTCCTGGAGTCCCAAGATACAGTCCCCTGGAGGGATTGTACTTTATTTTTTCCAGCACAACAYTGATAACCTGTATTTCTCTAACCTCATGCCAAACAAGGAACTTGCAGCCTTTTAATTAAATATACAGTAGGAAGCACATGTACAGATTTCCAGCTCATGCTTTCTAGGAAAGAAGAAATTGTCATACTATCCTCATTTACACATTTTCTTCAATAGCAAAGGTTCTCAGCTACTATTTGTATACCTAGCAAACTTACCTGCCATTTCCTCAAGAACAGCACAAAGAGCCATGCCTACTTTTTTWAAAAAGRCATTAAGCTATTTAATTAATAAAGTCATCAGAGACTATTATTTAYAGAGYTGTACGTTGATATTATATTCCTTTAATATTACATATTTTTTWAAAAAAWGTTACTTTAATTTGTCTTAGTTTCAGTCAAACTTGAGGCAGTACATAAATTACAGTACAAGAAATTGACACATTCRTTTTGAAATCTGAGAACTATCAATTTTACTTTGAAAGTGGATTCGCCAGTGCAATTACTAAATTCTTCGATATTTTCCTTTCCCSTCTCCAGGCTGCTCACAGCGCTGCCCATTCAAGAATGCACTGGGCATAGGCCTAAGTTGTAGGAGAACACCCTGCAGCCAGAATAGGGYTCAGCACATGAAGACCTGTCATAGACCAGACAATCCTCGAACTATGTATTTTCTTTCTTATGTTTGCATGACACTCACTACAACCACTGACAGCCAGGTTTATAATTAGGAACCAATATTGGTTCTTGACTTTGCTTTTTTAAATATCAGCTACAATGTCAGCAGTACATTTCTGACTGCAGCATCTGACTCCACAGTTGCACCACAGAGAGGAGGAAAAACAGGAAAACCAGAAAAGCTTGTCCATCTACCTAACCCGGCATCTTCCTAGGTGACGAGTGCCATGGTATTCATGAGAACATTGCAAAAGCTTCCTTCCAAAATACACAATATCCAGTTTACTCCGCAAAACTTAAGATTAAATTAGAAATTTAAATGGATGATTTATTGTAGACTCCTTTATTCCATTATCTAACCATTAAAGTATTTTAAGATTTAGCATCTAGCTAACACAGTCCTCGTCAGCTTTTGTCTGTAGCAGCTCTATATTAAGCTGCAGCACTAGCTTTTCTCCGTTTTCTTCAAAAGGAAACAACCACAGATCCACTTGATACCCAAGTAGACAGCACGGTTTTAGGTTTAGATGTTAGAAGAAGCTGGTTAATTTTAAAAAACGCTCAGAATTCTCCCAAATCTACACCATAGCGTGTGCAACTGCTTGAGGTGCTGAGGACGTGCCACTTTCTGTGTAACCTGGGCCTTGAACGCCAGAAGGGCGCTCCTACAAAATGAAGGCATATGCAATAATCATTAAATTGGTCTAACTTCATCTTGCAGTTAGCTGCTAAGGAAAGGGAGACCAGTAACTGGGATGCTGTTCTGAAGATACCTKCAGGCTTACAACTATATTAGAAAGCAGACTACGCTTATGTCTGTACGATATCATTACGTATCATGCTTCTCCAGTAAAATTTAACCTTCTGCTAGTGACCAATGCACAAGCTACTCACCACCACAATAGCACTCAGGAGTTATTCTGCACTGCCTTCCTGAAGAGCCATTGCATTTTCTCCTTGAAACTGCTGCCTTTTGGTCTTGTATGTAGTTTCACGCCAAACCAAAAATTTTGTACTGAAGGCAATGTATAAAGGTCCTGTTTCGCATAGCATCAAAAATACCTGCAGTTAAACTCTGCAAGATTTTGGGCTGAATTACAACTATTTTCTAACATAGCTAAGAATATATTTCTTGTGATCACAATTATCAATGTCGGCACTTTATCACTTCTCAGCTTTTCACAGCTCTGTTGTAACGTCTTGTAGCATAGCCATGCTCAAAAGAAATGACATAAGTGCAAGTCTGAATGCTCAGCATCTTGGAAATCCTTTTACATTAATATTCCTTGACGCTTGGTGAAGGCATTTACATTTTCTACCGTACTTTAGCTTGATGCATAACATTAAGTTAGTCACTTTGGTCGGTCTCACTTCCTGCTTCTCACAGTAGCACAATGTATGTTTTTTTCAACAGCATACACTTAACACAGAAAATCTCATGTTCCAGACTTTCTTTTTTTAATCTTATTTAGAATGCATATTTATATTTACTTTTGACTTTTTTTTTTCCATTTTTTTAAACAAAGCATGACATTCAAACTACTAGGCTTACCAGTTTCACTTTAGTCACTGGGGGAGGATTTTCAAATTAACAGGGATCAAGTATACAATGATTGCTGGCAAGCAAAGAGCATTAAACACTTAGCTTTTATTTGTGTCTTACAAATAACTCTCTTCATCTTTTTCACCATTACTCATTTACATTCCTCTAAYTGCTGTCTGAAATACCAGGGAGTCTTCGGCAATCTTTTAGTAAGACCAGCACTATTTCCTAAAACTCTTCAGAAACGAGAGTTGCATTGCTTGAGCCAGATGAAGAAACACAGGTATGTATCCATCAGTGAGCACTGTCACAGGGAGCCTACTGCACTACTTAAGCACCACATTTTGCTAGGAAGTTACACATATTCAGGGACAGTTGACGTCCTAGATGATTAACGCAGAATTTGCTTTTCCATTTCAGTGATGCAAGCTGACAGAGGGTGCTTCAGAATAAAAACGATCTTTATTGGATTCTTTTTTCATGTGTGCCAATAAGATAATGATTAGCTTTGAGAAATCCACTTTGCAAATGCAAAGTGTTTTTAAGAATCCCCAGGGAAGAGCCACGCAGGRAATAAGCCGTACCATATCATGTGTTAAGCTGCTGGATATGTCAGCTGAGACAGCAGACTCCTGCMTCTAGATTGATTGCATAAGTTTCTTTTTGACATCTTCACTGACTGCACTTTTTCTCTTCTCTTCCTTGCTTTTGGTTCAGGGTATAGTGGCATGGCCGACAAGCCATGTTCCAGCAAGGGTTACATAAGGCTGGCTGCTAGCTACTCCTTTTGGCAAGTTTTAGAATAAGCAGCCAGTGCAATCCATGCATTGCATTGAGAGATTTATGTTCCAACCAAGCAAGGCAGAAATCCAATTTAATAATTACTCAGCCAGAGCCCTTCTAAGCTAGCAACTATGGAGAATGGAGAGGAACAAACAATGTAAAACGAATCTAACRAAAACTAGAAATTAGGGAAAGTGATTGGTTTCACATTTCCTTTTCATAAAATAGCTTGGTATTTCTTTTGCATTTAAGTATCACTAGGAAGTCTGTCCATCCTGGAGCTACCAAATTTAAACTCACAAAATGAAAGCAAAACAAATAAGTTTGCAGTCAGAGTTGCAGTCAGAGTGGGTCACAGYGCCTTTCCCCTGCCCTCACCAGAGGGCTGGCTGGTGGTGTGCAAAGCAGAACATAGTTAATACTGGACATGGCCACAGTCCCATTTCTGCTGTACTCAATGCCAGTTAGTTGTTTTAGATTATATTACTCTTGATGCAGACTAGCCCTCCATCAAGGCTGTATGTATGCCAGTTTGCAATTTTGGTCAACGCYGGCCATATAACAGAAAAGAGCTTTCTTTCCAAGACCCACATGCTGCACAGCACGTTATTTATAGAGAGCTCTTGGAGTCGCTCCTTCAGATTAAAGAGCCCTCTGTCTAGGGCTATTTAATCTAACCAAATAAGGCCAGTAGGCATCAATATTAAGTATGACTAAGCTATTTGGGGATTCAAATGAGAGACRTCTTTCAAAGCAACAGAGACTTGAGAAGGAAGAGTGGTGTTCGTTTTTCAAGACACAGCCATAAATAAAAAGAAGCATCAACAGGCAGTTTCTGCTAACTATTCCACCACCGAGACATGTCAGTAGTACCCCACAATTCAGACCAGAACTGGGGTCCCATTTTTCTGTCCCCTCTATTAGCACATACAGGAATCCATCCATGGCTTGGGACATCCATATTTTAAAAGGAGTAAAAAGATATTAGATAATTTCCATGCCATAGCGTGGCCATCTTAAGAGTACTTGCAACCCAAAATCTTCATTTAAGTCTCTTATCTTTCACCATCCCTCCTGACTCTCAGGTATTCCTTTAATTTTTAATCACAGGTCACTGGTAAAGACTGCCACAATCAAGTTTGTTCTACAATTTCTATTTAAAGCAGAATAAAGTCTTTTATTTTTCAAAAAATGCTGATTTCATTGTCCACTTTCAGTTCACTGATTTTTCATTATGAAAGTCCAAGTCTTCTACTTAATTATTCATTAGCTTTGCAAAGGCATGATTCAAAATGGTTTTTTTTCCAAAGTTTAGACTAATCTCCACTGAAATTTCTGTGAGTATATGGAAGAAGATGGGGGGGGGTTATGTTAGTTGCCAGCAACTGCAAACTCTTCCCATGTCATACCTTTCTCCTGACAAAATCAGATGTGATCTACTTTACATAAACACCAAAATCAGAGACATGAAGAATTATTGCCCTTATTCAGTACAATTTAGGTGAATTATGCAAGACTGCCATCAGACTACCATGATCTGTCACATCCTCCCATTCACACCTAGTTTCACACTTAAAGCTGATCCCAGGTCTGTCTCTTCTGTAAGTCTTAGGTCCCCTAATCTCACCTCCCAGTCATCCCTAAAATCTCAGCACGCTCATCTGGGACAGGAGCTACCGTCTCAAGGCAAAATACGCCATCCTAGAGCAGGGAGACCTATGCCTTGGTACAAACTTCCACGTGCTTCCAGGTGTCATCATAGCACAGAGTGTATCACAGCAAAAATGACAGATGAGATCTTCCCTTCCAAGACCCAAATGCCAACAAGCGTTACTGCAAAAATCTGTAACATGATTCAAAATAATTAGCATCGTTCTTTCTATGTTTCAGGCATTCACAAAAGCCTGGGGACAGAGGAGGCCTGAGCCCAGGACCTGCTCAATCGCTTCCAGTTGCTGTTGTATGTGCTTTGMAAGGCCACCTCATCTGTGACCCAACTTCCTCCTTTGCAAAACAAGAGAATATTACTTACCTTCCTCAGAGAAAACCTCTGGCTCTTGCCAATAGGTGCCATGGAAGACTGAAAGCATTTTTTGCTTGTTTTAAAAACAATTTCTTTCCATATGAATCCTTCAACCCCAAATCTCTTCATTAGAGAAAATTGTTTCTCTAGGTAATGGCACTATCCTGTTACTGTTGCTGAAACATTATCTTTGTATCACACTGCTATATCAATTACAACAAAATGACTATCATAATGAGTAAGCCACTCATCTAGATTTTACGTACTGTGCTAATAGTATAATATGGAGGTGCAAAGCATCTCTGAATATTTTCAGGTCTTACGGTAAAGCCACTTTTGGAACCAAGCTCCTGCATATTTATGGCTCTAGGCTGAGAACATCTGTACATGGACATTTTGATTTATAATTCCAAATGTATACATTTCAGTCAGCTTTTGCTTCATTTGACAAGAAGGATTATTTCTTCAAGTTAAGAAATCTCAGATGTATCCAGCTGGATAAAGATGAAACTGCTCTTTGGCAGCCATCTTAGTGCTTTATTAAAGACAGACATAAGAGAACAAAGTAATTTTGCTTAAAAAGACAATTGTGAATGCCTGAAAATTTACAAGCCCCTTTTAACCATTTTCACTAGATTTTCATGTTTCAGGCTGTGACATCATGGGCAATGCTATATTTATACTGAGTTTACTCTTAAGAAGTATGTCTTTGTTAAAGGACATCCCCTTTAGGAGTCATCATTCAAATAGAGGCAGGTGCAATATGAAGTTCTAAACTGGTTCACTAACTTTCTAAGACATTTTTAAACATTATGTAAGTTTGGAAATTCTAGATTATATTTATCACAGAGATTGCAGAAGCTGCCTTTCCTGTCTATAGACGTGAGCTGCAGTGCCTTACAGCATTRTAATTAGGGCAAGTTATGAAAATGAAAAGTTTTTTTCTGTAAGTGTGTGATTAAATTTCAACACAGACACAGCAATGCCATGCTCAAGCTAGTTTGCATACTGAAGTTTTTGAAACTTTGACAAATAATTAAGATTAGCAGCTCCTATTTGGCCAGATAGAAAATATCCGCAGGTATGAAGAGCAGCCTCTGAGGTCTCAGTCCTTGGTACCTGCAAGGTACCTTGGGTACCTTGGGGCAAGCAACTCCAAAGGACCATGCTCAGACCATGGCTGGTCCAAAGTCACCAGCTCAGAGCAGGAACCCCAAACTTTGTGTCTCCTGACATTTTTTATATAAAGTACACTGCTTTCTATTTGATGCATTCTTTTTCTTTAATACAAGTAGGTGAAGGACATACACATGCTACTGTGCTGACTATCATGACAAGCCTCTTCATAATAGCGAGAGCTGAATTGTACAAATCCTATCTGGAAGGAATTGCTGGCACAGTCGTCACCAGTCTCACTCTGCCTCCATGCACGTTACATGGGGAAAAGTGCGCAAAGCTAATGCTTGTGGAAAATTTCACATCAGGTTCTTCTGAGCAGGCTCACAACCTCTTTTCTAGTCAGTGATTGGAAAAAAAAATTTCTCTTAATAAAAAAAAAAAGGATTTTTGGATGAATCTCAAAAATATTCATTTTTGAATTCAATCAATCCATGTCAAGGTTCAAACTGTGTTATAGAGGAAAAAAACCTATGAGTAGTGTCTTTTTTAAAACTGAAAGAAAACTACTTTCATTATTAGATTTGTCAGAAGCCAGTCAGGAAAAGTGTCATGCATGCCAAATAATCTGAGAGCTCCTTCTTGAGAAAGGAGTAAGGTTCATGTAAATAAATCGGGTCAAATCATAACCATATGATGCTCAGTTTTGTATGAACTCAGTTTCTATGAACTCTTGCACACATAAGCTGCCAGTTCAGAATTTTATCATAACCTCAAAGTGTTTGGCATTTCTTTAAAGAAACAACTCTAGGTTTTTCACAAAAATAATCTGAGCTTTTATTTCTAATTTTTATTTCCAATTTTAGCAGGGAAAGTCTTGAAAGAGTCCTAAGGCCAGAGGACACTTTTTTGTTTCTTAAAAGATGGTTTCTTTGCCTGGTTTCTTGAGAGATCATGCATTTTTAATGCTTATAGCTCAGAACACTGCATGCTTAAAGRAGAGAAAAATATCTGATGCATTCATTAAGAAAATTAATGCCATATCATATTAGTCACCCATACCCATTAGTCTGATATTCAGAAAAAAATAAGAAATACAAGTTCTTTAAGTTCATATTTAATTTGATGAGTGTGTCTCCTTAGCATGCTTCATTTTAACAGAGTTTGGCGTTTTTTTCAGTGAGAAAGATCTTTTAAGAGTCTCCACAGAATCTGTTATTTTGGTAAGTTAGGTAGAACGCATCACCGCAAGATGATCTGTGCTCTTAGTTCTCTGTCTTCCAAGCTTCTGGAGTGTTTTCACAGAAATTCCTTTGTTCATTTGAACTTAACAGATATTTTTGGTGCTCTGAGAGGTTCTCCAGCTGGAGCACTATAACAATCATTTGATTTTAGTTGTGTTATTTACAGCACAGGAACAATTCACACTGAAAATATGGGAATTTGATGGCAAGCCATTTCAAATGTTTCACCTGGATATTTTCATCCATCTTTTCTCCAAACTCCTTCTTATTTTTAGCGATTGGCAAATAACAATTTGCTATCATCAGGCTAGATTAAAACAAAAGAAGTTCTAAAATTTGTTCAGAATAATGCCACCATATTATTTGAAACCATTTATATTGAAACCATCAAGTAAATCACATATAAATCAATGCGCAATTTTTGATAGAAGTTTGCTCACTTGTTTTTAAGTTCCGTTTTTTATTTTCATGAGCTACATTTTCAGCTCTTGGGAGTTTTTTGGCATGATCTTTTTGCCTTTTCTACCAGTACTACAGAAAACAGTGCAAACTCACTCTTTGCAAAATGCCACCACTATTGAGAACAATTTTGCTGGTTAACTGAAAGAGCCACACAGAAATGCTTAGAAAGGCTAAACAAAAGCTAATAACCTACAATGAGAATCTTTAATTCTGTACTTTTAAATGAGTATTAAAATAGGAAGTTTTATATTTAAGAGAATGAAATTTAGYTGAGATCTTTGATTACACATCTAGCATTTGCTTCAAAGGCTGATATCTGGAAAACAAAAAGGTACAGGATTAGGTAACCCCACAAAATATGTAGAATCTCATAGACTATATTGAAGCCCATACATGGAGGACAGGCTCAGGGGATAAACCCAAGAAGATGACAAAAATCTGTTTTCAGCCAAATATGTTTAGGAGTGAAGTAATAACTTGTTATTACAAGTGCAATGCCCTTCCATTAAAATAAGAAAGATGCCAGAAGAGACAGAAAGATTCATGCACTGTTTGCCAGTCCTACTAGCGAAGTTGCGAGTTAGAGCTCAAAGTACTGAACTGGAAGCCCTGAAGTGTGTCGGCTTTGCTGAACCTCACATTTAACAAATTTATTAAAAATTACCTGTTACATTTGCAGCCCAACTCTATGACATCTACAGATACTCAAATATGATCCCCAGCTTCCAGAATATGCTCACTCTAGCAAGCAATTGTTGGACTATAATACTATTGATAATACTATTATCAATGGTATACCTATATGGATATCAATGCTTGCAAGTTCATAGCCATAGAGAAGTTTTGCAGCTGTGTATGACTGCCTGACTGTAGAGAGCAACTACCTCTCTTCTAAACTTCTAAACTGAGCATCACCCTCCTCAGACTGCTTTAATAACCTTAAAACACTACTTAGAAGATTATTGACAGCACACTCCTAACAGTTTTGAAAATACAGTACCATTTCTCCACTGCAAGGGCATGCAGACAGCCATGGGGATTTACAGCCTCCCTTTGCATAGCACATCAGCACAACGCTGTGGAGCAGAACCTGCCACAGGGCTGAGGAAGATCTGATGCATATGATTAAGCATGTGGAATKAAAGTATTAATACTCGGTTCAAAAAAAACGGTGTAACAAGTAACTAAATATTTGACTACCAGAGGATAAAGGAATTAAAAGGGCTGACCTTCTACYAGTGCTCCGTGACTCTACCTTAGAMTAATGTTTGAGGAAATACAAAGCCCTGTCTTCCCTCCTGTAACAATGCAAAGAAGCTGATATATCTTTTAACAGACAAGATGAGGGAGCGATGGCAAAGCAGCTTTGGGTACAGACACATTTTTGTACCAAAAAGAGAGACATAAAGCAGTGAATGCAGTTCAATTTAGCAGGAAACAAGGTTTAGCATCTTTAAAGAGGCAATGAGATAAGAGAAAAGACTGTTCTTCCTCCTTCTTACGGAGTAAATTTAGTACTGGAAACATATAGCAAGCTTTCTCAACCTGCCCTGCCAGTATATGTCACTCCAGACTTGAAAGTAGCAATCCTAAAACAGAGTAAATGTCATTCTGCATTCTCATTTAGGTGCTGGCATTCCCGTTCAGGTTGGGGGACATCACTGACCCTGTCGATCTGTGCCCACTCACAGCTGACGGGTGTTCAGAGGCGACAGGAGGGCATCACGAAGCTGTCATTTTCCCGTTAYGGCCCATTTAAGAAGATGAGCAACCTTGCAGTTCTGAAAACGCCACGCTCCATCGCCGATCTGGCTCTGACTTGGGAGAATATCAGCATCAGGGATCTCCGCACACGTTTATGGCATTATGGGCCAAAGAACCAACCAGTCACAGCCTAAAACATCTCTCTGTACTGAAATGTCAATATGTACATGAAGCCATTTCCCCACATTTTTCTTTCAATCTAGGCTTTATTTCAACTCTACTCTATAGCAATGTTTTAGAACGCAGAAATATTAAAGCATTAGGGAACAGATGTGGACATTACAAATATATCTGCTAAGTAAAACCTCATATGTAGAATTTGTGAGTTGAAGGTCCTGAGGAAAGTTAAAAYCACAGATTTAACCAAAGCCCTCCATCCAGAGCAGGAGCTACTGAAGTGTGAGGAATTAATGTAACTCAGCAAGTGAAGTTACTCACTGCAATTGTACATACTGAGCATGGTYTAACAGCAAACACATGTAACCAGGCAATGCCAGGTTACTCTGTCGGTCTTTACACTTYTTGGATTATTCAAGTATTGCATAAGTATCCGGCAAATGGTAGGTATCTCAGCAGTCCCCAAGATGAACCATAATTTCAGGATGCCACTGCCTACTTTTGAGGTCAGTCTGCATAAATGTTGAAAAGGGAAATGCTTTTATGTGTAGCAGAGTTTGGCAGTGAAAGGGAAAGGACAAAAGGGCGACCCTTTCCCTTGAGTACATTCCTGAAAAAAAGATGTCTCTTATCTGCCACTACTACAGATACGGGACATGACCGATCACCTCCCTCCCACTTTCTTTCCTGCATTTGTTTACYATGTTCCTCACTGAGGGAATATTGAGTAAATTAGTGCACAAGGGAGTGCAGACCAGCACACAGAAAAGGAAAAGCATCCTCTGCTCTAACCAAGAAACTAAACTAATATACACAGAGTCAGTATGGTCCGTCWTGCTGCTTAGCTGTTATCACGACATGGAACCTCATCTCTATGTTCAGCATGTAAAGTGTCCAGTTCTCCTTCATCTGGTACCAGTTAATACCGTTTTCTTGCTTCCTTTGCAAAGGCATAAAACAAAAGACTGCAGGAAAGATGTTTCCAGGTGAGAACAAACCAAGCAGTATATTTACTTTTGATATACTACTTGAGGGGTTGAGGAGAGGGGCAGAAGAGAAGACAAAAAAAATAAATAAATAAATGACAGGATAATATAGGAAATACAGGAAATCTACCTTTCTTCGTGTTTGAAAGGAGTAAGATAGGCTGCCACAAGCACAGCTGTCACCTCTTTCTCGTGGGGCCCCTGCACATAAGAAGTCCTCCCCACCCACAGTAGACCATGTCCCACTATGGTCAGGGCTGTGCAAAGGTCTAAGATGTTCTACTGACCTAGATGAGAAATGCACAGCATTAGTGAAATAACAGAACAGCAAAATAGTCATCAACAGAAGTAATGCTTCTCTTTCCGACTGGCAGCAGCAATTCCAACCCTCAGAGGAGGACGCTGGGGCTCTGCATTAGTTTGGCCGGTAGCCTGACTTGCTCAAAGTGCCATGTTTCACTGAGGCAGCAGCATGGTTTGAACGYATGTGACTAGAGCCAGCAAGACCTCAAATGAAATTTAATAGCAAAGTGTATAGAAAAGGCAGTATATTCAACTTATTCTTGGTAACTATTCAATATCATTTGGTCAAGATGCATAGCTGACCAAGCAATCTGAGCAACCTGTATTTGCCACTACATTCAGTGGAAGAGGTGCATAAAAATTGTTAAATAGTTTTAAAAAATTCTCACCTTGAATTTAATCTAAAGCAGTTAGAAAATATGACTATTTCAGTTACTCATCAACAGAAAATTTGGATTTCTTCCTTTTAGACTGCTTTAAGAGATATCTGAAATTATAGCAATAACTTATGTCTGCATTACTATTTTTATAATCATTTATACAGCTGCAGCCTCATAAACTAGATATTATACGCTAGAACTGATTTCTAGGCATGTTTCTCATGGGACACAACACTGGCCAAAGAGGTGTAATAAAAAGCACAATCTCTCATTCTTCACTGCACATTTTGCTGAATATCCCATTTTGGTTCATACATTCCCTTTCATAAATCACCCTCTTCCTTCATTGCAAATGCACCTCCACTTTTATGAAACCCAACTGTCAAGGACTTCAGCAACAACAGCATCCCAAAATCCTCCCAGATTTGGGCATTTTCCTATCCATTACACTGCTTATGAWATTACTACATGAAACATGGCTGCCTTAAAGTATAGCTGTAACACTTTAAAATGGGAATGCAGTAAGAGTTAGAGTTCGAGAATCGTGCGCTCAGTTCAGCTGGAAAACATACAAGTATACTATGATACAATCTCATTATCAGAGTTCAGGGAAAGGGCATTGCTAAAAATGAAGAAAAAGTGTCTTGATTTACAAATATATGCAGCATTTGCTGCAGTATGTTAAACAGTAACAGAAGTCATTTTTAATCAACTTCTTTTACAGAGGAACTCACAATGGTACGGCATTTGTGCTGCTAAGGAGAAACCCAAAAAGGRCACACACAATATAAACCTTTTGTGCTACCTTTTATTGAAAGCTCATGCCAGTCAAAGGAAATGACATGGTATGTTGATGTACAAAATTCTGCTCCAATTACTTAAATCAAGATCCTCAATCCTTGTTCTTGCTTTCTCATCACCAYCAACCAGCCCGCAGAAAGCCTGGGAGATGCCCTCAATGGTGACTGAGTTGCCCAAAATACTGTATGTCAGCAGGGTTAAGCATGTATAAGCATGAACTTAGATTCATGCTTATACATGACAGGGTAGAATATCAAAAAAATACAAATCCATATTTTCATAGCAGGGACATGTCAGGCAAGTTCTCAGCTGATACAATTCAAAGCACTGATTTTGCCCATTTACAAGTAATAACCAGCTGCTCCATAGCAATCCTATTGGTTGCTGCATAAAGGCTTTTGATAGAGAATCAATAGGCTTTTGTGAAAAGAGTTCTGTCAAAGTAATTTCTGTTGACCTGCTGCTCTGCTATTCCCAAAGCTGCCTAAGCAACTTCCAGACCATGTCTGATTGCTCTCCTATTGAAAAATTCCATGCAGCACAGAGCACATACCACATCAACTTATTTTTTTTTTAATTCCTCATTGGAATGAAAGCAAAGACACATGTATTTACCGTGATARAAATTGGATCAAAATGTTTGATTTAAAAGTGAGCTTCTTCAGTTTGGGAGTCTGGGAGAAGAGCAGCAACTCATTTCTCAAGTCCCCTCTGAAGGATCAGAGAGGGCAGAAACTCCTTCACATGCTCCACAGCTTGATGACTGGGGCTGCTGCTGGTGACACATGAGATTCAGTTTCAGGTTCCTGCTCTGCCTCATTCAGGGTGACCCAGAATAAAAAAGCTCTGTCTCGACATACACTTTGAGCTCTGGGTCTCCTGCAGCTCAATCTGTCCATTAGCTAATGTGTACAACATCRTGCAAGGCAGCCTTCCTTCCCCCAAGTACAGCAGAGTACCCTGGGTGACGTGTGTATCTAGATGGAAAAGTCTGTAAAAACACATGCGGTTTCACAAAAAACAGTGCAATCAGTTTTGATTTGAAGCACTATGGCTACCTCTGTTCAATGCACTATGCAAGGAGGAGGAATGAGTGGAAAAGGGCGAAACTGTGCAGCAATTTTGTAGTTCCCAGGCAAGTCTCTTCTCAACTTCATAGTATAAAAAATGATGGCACCAATCCAAATATCTTCTTCCCCCTGGATGCCAGCTTGTAATCCAGTCTCTGGCAGAGATCCTGAGGTTGCATAAACAAGCACTAAGGATTTGCTTTTTCCCTTTCTCACCTGAAGCTTTGAAGATATTAATCTTATTTTTACCCACATAAAGACTTCTCCAATTTTGGGCACAGCATTAGTTAACTTTCTGTTGCTAAGTAGWCAATCAGGAAAGGGCTCACAGGATTATAAGGATCATGTATCCATGGTGATTTTTAATAAGAAATCTTACTTGCAGTAGAATAGATATAAGCAAGAAATAGAATCAGGCTTCATGGGTGATTTATTTTAATTCATCTCCTAGGAAGTAGGATATTTCTGTTACTGGTTTGATTTGAAGCCAAAAATTTTAAGCCTGGATCAAATTATTAAGATTCAAATTCAACTACATTCTACTTTCAGAAATGGGGAGACTATGGCTATCTTTATCTTAAAATACCRGTCCTCTTTGGTAAATTGCTTATGATTTATTATACTAAGGTTTGACACAGTCATGAGGTGAACATTATCAACATTAAGTATCTTACTTCCTTTCTTTGCCTGTAGCTTTCTGGAAGAACAGTATTTATGGTACTTCAGTTCCTCACCAAGGCCCCCAGTGTTTACTAGTGCTCCGATAAAGTAGCGTAATACATATACACCTAATTTCAACTATCCTTCAGTGAGGCAAGGACAGGAATTTTGTTGCATATGTCCAGATGCTATGTACATAGAGAGCTAAAGAGTTACAACTTTCATTTGCAGCTACATTTAAATTAATAATTTTTAAGAATTTGTATATATGTGTGTGCATGTGTGTATATATATATATATATATATATATACACCCCTATATATATGTGTACACACACACACACACTCATATATATGTTCCATGAGTATGAGCATCCCATGTCTACAAAGCCTCTTTTTGGATCAACTGCTTAACATCTCTCACTGGCACCAGCTGACCACTACGTTTTCTGAAGCACAAGAAAGTTTATTGTTACCATGTATTTTCATAAGCTGTTCTATCAAGCTGTTTTACATTGTTCTTCAGCTCCACATTACATGCGATCTGGGTTAAACAAAGCATTTGGGTGAGCAACCCCCATGGGATCCTGCARCTAAGCTGCCCAGCTGCAGATGTGTCTTAAGCAGTGATGCTGTTTCTCAGGCTAGAGAAGTTATACCATTTCCAGGCGGTTCCACGTTTTCTACAGTTGTATTTTACTCAGTGTCATTTCTCAGTCAAGGAGGAAGAAAMCCCCCAAAAAACTTTCTCATGCACAAAGCTACACCAACAAACTAGAATCCGATGGAAAGATTTGAGAATGCAAAGAAAAGGGACCTGTTTGCCTTGAGCTGGACTCAGCAGGAGGGAGAAGTCATGGTTAGAGTGTTAGGCTGAAAAGAGCTAAGCCCAGAATGGAAATGACGTTAAGTCTTCTGAGAAAAGGACTATGACAAATGACAGATCAGCAACACAGTGTTTGCATTCCTTCTGTAGTGGCCAATAGCGCTGTTCCCATAGCTACTGTATGTTGAGATGTATGATGTAGCTACAGCAACCAAGAGCCAGAGCCCACATTCACTGTAAAATTCCTAAGATGTTATTTATTCTATCTGGTACCTTCTCCCAAACTTCTAAAAGAGGAAAAAWTTAGGGTTAGCTTGTTCTTTGAATTAATTTAAATTATGCTAAAAATATTAAAATGAACAGACCCACTGGAAGCAATTGGAGCGATAGTTTGCTGCCCTAGCTCAAACAAATTGCTTTGTTCTGTGATTTCTCTGTCCACACCAACTGGAGACCAACTCTGTTTTGTTACAAAGAGAGTTGTCATTGCATTACTTGATCAGTAATTTTTTGCAGTCTGCAGCTCTGCAGGTCACACCATACTCAAGTCCAAAACCCATTCACTTATAAGTCAGTCTCTCAGTCAGCTACACTTGGTTGTTTCTTATCTCCCTGGACCACCCCACCGTTTCCATTCCACTTATCTTTTGAAGTTACACTTCTGCTCAGAAAAATCTGCAAATTTTGGTGACAATTCATGTGCCTCTCCTTAGCAGTGCTTATTCCCGACATAGCTAAAAGGGAAAGATGAAGCTGAAGTACTGCATCAAGCACAGAAAGTTTTGYCTCAAGCACAATCTTTTAATCTTCAGCATGTTGTTTGCCATGTAGTTGCCAACGGGATAATGTTTGGCAAGCCAAGGGCATGTTCTGTGATACAGAAAAGAGTTTAAAGTTTAACCTGCTCTAATGATTTCTGATTTAATGCCCCAGTTCAGCTCTCACCAAAAAACAATAGGAGTCACACTTAGGAGGATTTATACTGGGCCTTAAGATAAACAGCACAACACTTAATTTCCTAAGTGCCCCRCACAGGAATAGGCCTGATGCAGAATCCAAATGTGGAGATTGCAACAAGAATCAGCATGCTGAGAACTGCTTAACTTTGCTTTAAAATCCTATTAAAACCTGCTCTTTTTCAAAGCTTTATAACTATACTCAAATGGTCAATCTTTGCTGCATCTATAAAAAGATTAAGCAACAGTTTAGCCCTGATACAGTGTAAATTAACCTATAACCCTTGATTAAAAAAAGCAATGAAGCAGTTTTTTATGTTAAAAAGTCAACAATTGAATACTTTCAATTAGAAAAATTCAACCTCGGTGCTCAGAAATATTCCCACAACAGTTCAAAGGGCAGCAGAAGCTCAGTTTAAATATTTAAAGTTTTAATAACAAAATGTTTATGCAAGCTTATAAATCCATGTGTGGCTCAACTGTCCGACATTTAGATTGACATTGCTAATTTTGGTTTGTGTGGACAGAAGGGAGGCTCAAGTAAATACTGCAGAGAAATGTTTTTCCAAACTCTGCCTTTCTGTCAGTTAAGAATTTCTCGGTCTTGCAGAGACTGTCAGCTAATGTCAGTAGAAAAGGAATTTCTTTTTTTCCCGCCCGGCAAAGGTATGGCATAGGTATGCAAAATTTCTCCTTCAGCAAGTGTCACTAGTCAACCCTTAAAAAAAAAAAAAAAAGGTGAAAAAAAGGAATACAAACACAGCCCAGGTTTCACATTTTTCAGAGGAGATGACCATTAATATTATATGATATGAACGTTTTAGACATAAGGCATTTTAGTTTGGGTTTTTTTTTCCTTCTCTCCTGACATTACACCGCCTTGCTGGCTCCTCAGAGCATAGCTTTGGAAAGAGGCAAGTCGCCCAAGCGAGTGCCCGGGCACAGCGCACACGCCAGCCGCGCACCAGCTCGGGATAGGAGACATTGAAGAGGAAGTGAAACTACCACCACTTTGCAAGTTTTCAAATGCACAGCAGAATATAGATACAAGTGAGCTGAGAAGTGGAAGGCCAGTAGAGTCGATAGGCTTCATGCAACATAGTGAGAGGAACACCGAAGAACTTTGGGCTTTCATCTGGGACATTTCTTCTCTGCAGATTGAAATCATCTCACAGGTTACCTGAATGGGTTGATATTTCATGTGTATTACAATATTTAAAGCAAATTTAGAAACACCCTAATCTGGATCTAAAAAACTGGCAACAGAATATAGTAAGCCTCTGGGAGGTCATCAGGTAATCATTAACCTTGGTTGGACTGCCTTTGAAGCACTGCAGTAGAAGTCATTAAACATCTAAGTGTATCTCTCCAATTGCATTTCCAAAGYTCTCAGTGGCTACAAAAGTGGGATCATTGTGAATTCTTCATGAATCAATAGGAAAAAAGCAAGACAGGCTGTTCTCTACAAATTTTACATACATGTGCATGTACATACACACACATGCGCACACATGCATATGCATACCCACACACTCACACACACACACACACACACACACACGCTCCGTGAGAATTTCAACTAGAACCGGGAAGGACTTCCTAGGGGCCATACAGAAATGTTTGCTATAGCCCAACAAGCAAGGCCAATAGTAAAAAGAGTATGAGATAATCACAATTTTATCTTTAAACTTATGAAATTCCACCTGCATACTGCGATAGCGTTAAGCACGTTTGGTACAAGCCCAAGTAAGGGAGAAAGAAAACTCAGAAGGCATGTGGTCTGCAGCTTCCAGGGCTAACCATAAGCTCTTTTGCACACCAATTTCACATCTTATTCTGCAAGAAGGAATGAACTGAGTGACCAGCACTGTTCTGTGAAACCTATGACTAAACACTATAATAAGTTCTCCCTACATCATCTGGATTTAACTTTCTCTTTTGACACAAGAAGACTTTGAAACGATGAGTCCCCATATGAGAGAAAGCAAGCTGAGGCTCCAGAGAAACATCAGCTTCGTTCCTGCACGTTTGCCATTGCAAAAAGCTAACGATGGGAATCCTGAATAAATACAGCTATTCCAATATGATTGACAAACTCTGTAAAAGTACAAAGCCAGAAAATATTTGGGTGTGGGATAGTCCCAAGCATGGTAAGAGAAAAGAGTGTCACTGTTAACTTTTTCCTGAAACAGAGACAGAAATCAGCCTGGCCAATTGGTTTCCAAAGCCAAGAAAGCAGTCTGAAAACTGGTAAGTCTAATAAGACCAGTAGCAGTGAACAAACCATAAACTACGAGAATTCCTCAAAACACTGCCAAGATTCTCATTTTTGTGAAATTTAAAATTTATTTTTAAAAAGAAATTCACTAAATTCAAGAGAACCAAGTACAAAATGCCACTCTACTGCAGAGGTATCAGTCATACCGTTAAAAAAAGTTTTTTCCTCCACTGCACATAATAAATACACCAGATTCAAGATTACTACCTGAATGGTACAATGTGCTGTGAGCAGTATAAGCAGTGCTTTCTCCCAGTAACACACACGACTCTCATTTCAGCAACACAGACTCAATACAACAATTGCAAAGTGAGCAAAAGTATTTCTAATAGCATGACCACCCAGTGCAGAGTGAAATGCTTCACAGACAGAGTCAACCTTACGGCTTCCATCCTGCATTTACTGTAAGAAATGCAGTAACTTATTCTAGGCCACTTGAGCCAGCAGAGAGAAGATGTTTTGCTTGCAAGGCCATCAGTACCACAACATAATTTGATGAATATTTCAGGGCTGCTCAAGCAAGCCTTTATCAAGCTCTGATCACTATGTTAAAAAGAAAGCTTACATAGTTATAATGAAGATTGAGGTATAAATAGTATGTGGCATGTACCCAGTCAGTAAAACTAGCACTCAGCAAGAGAATTAGTCTTAACTGGAATTTTGGAGAGGAATCTAAAAATGCAAAATTCTGCATGGAAGACCATGCCAATATCACTTATTTCAGTAGATATAATTTAAAAGAAGGTTGCAGTTTTCAGTTATTCAGCTTATTGCATGCTCAGTAAAGAAAAATGAAACAGCGATATGGACAATAGCTAATCAGTATTACTCTGAAGGAGTCAGCCATGCCATCTTGTCCAAACAGAACTTTGTTCATACAGCTCCATATTTTTTATTTCTTCACTTTATGTGCACTGATAGAATACCAAGTCCTTAAAGAGTCAACTGGACGCAAAGAGAAGCTGGTTACAGTGAGTGGTCTAATGTGACTGCAGGAAAACTCATTGATACTCGACAGGGGCAGCAGCGAGATGCTCGAGGAATGGAAAGGAAAAGAATTAGCGGTTCCTGATGTGGGTTAAGTCGTTCATTTCTAAGGAGGTATCCTGAAAAGCAAAATGCAAAAGCTGAAAATGTCCATTTGAAGAGAAATTAGGTCCTAAGAAATGAGAGTGGGAAAGTTCATAACAGATCTAAATCTTATCAAGAGATGACTTGCCTGATACATTTCCTATACCTGTATTTGCAATATAAAAACTTAGAAGGTTCATGCAGCAGAGCAGGAATGAGCAAATTCAGGTCTCTCCACAAGGCTGTGAAAATTTATTATGTTAAGTTCTTTTTATTTTACATATTCAAATTATTCACTGCTTCCTATCTATGAAGCCCGTAAGAAATTTTCTAAGTATTTAAATGAAGGTATTTGCAAGTTAAAATGAATGATTTTCTCCAGCAGAGGAGCTAATCCAGAGGATGAAACTTCTGCTTTGAGGTATTCATTTGCATAATACGTAACTGTCTGCGGGGGGAAAGGGGTTTTTCTCAAAAAATTTCTTAACCCATAAGAGAATTTCAACTAAATGCAGCTGAAGAAGTGCCTAATGGCCAACGAACAAAAAGCAGCCGCTTGCTCAAGGCTGTCCCGCACTTGTGAAGGCGTTTGCTGCGTCACTGCCAGGTCCCGTTCATTTCTATATCCTCCGGTGGAAAAACTGATGCTATAAAATTCGGACCATATAAGCGAGCAATGCAAAATAAACACAAAGTTAGGAAAGATACTGCAGGCACCCAAAGGAATCCTTGCCAGCTAGCAGACTGGGAGCCAGAACAAACTACACTGCCTCCCAGCTCAGGGCTTTGGTGAGCACGGCAAGGCAGTTCTCCCCAGTGCCACAGCCGCCTTTGCCACGAGGGAGCGCGGGCAGCACCAGGCAGGGGCCTGCCTGCACCCCGTGGGGAGGAAGGCCGAGCCGAGCCGAGCCGAGCGCAGGGAGCCCACGTAGCAGGCGATGAGCGCTAGCAGGCAGCGGGCGCTGCAGGACGCCGGAGCACCAAAAGGAGAGCTGGGATGGGAATCAACTTTGAGAAAAGCCCTGAAACACAACGATAGGCATCCCAAGGGTGCCGGGGATGGAGGAGGAGATGGCACTACAAGGAATGCCTAATGGCAGAGACCGCCCCAGCACGAGAGCAGGGGCGTGCAGTGCCGGCCAGGGGAAATAGCAACCTACGGGACAAGAAGAGAGTATGTGCTGGACTGAGAGCCTCTGGCTGGAAAGCATCTTTGCTATCTGCTTTTGGCTTGCGGTTAGGGACGGCAAGAGGAAGAGAAAAGGGGAAGAAGATCATTCAAGGCAGCCAGGCATTCCCCTAACTCATATAGCCAGACCTGAAGCTTTGCTGCAGTCTCCCCAATGAGCAAGGTGAGCGCCTGCGCCCGCCTGCTGCCTCCTGAAGGGCTGGAGAAGGCTGTGTCAGGATGCGTGAAGCTGGGCAGCCAGATTCGGTCTGATGCTGGAGCGAAATTCAAGCAGTTCTGTGCAAACTTCTGCCAAATCTGCCACGTCGTTTTTTCCCGTTATCTGCGGATTCTGTTACCGCAACTAGTAAAGAATTGTCCAATACACGGGTCCAGCCCCAAAGTAGAGATGAAACAGTCCCTAATAGTGCAAAAACCAACACACACTGGCAGAGAGCAAGGGAGTAAATCCAGGCACACAGTTTATCCATTTTTTCATCCACTTGAGTATGTATCTAACTCTATTAAGGTTGTTTTAAATACGGAGATTCCAGTCACTACTGTAGTGGGCAATTTCTTGAAGTCATTCCAGAATATTTTTTACTGGGTTTTTTCCCGCCCCCTCCAATGGGAAAGCCTTACAAAAAAAATCCTCAGTTTTAAGAAAACACGTTGACTCTTTTATGTTCTCAAGGACTTGGCAAGCAAGCCAGTTTGGCAAACACRGTCATGGTCAGGCAGCAGCCTGTAAGTTTATGGACACAGAGGCCAATGACATAAGACACATAAATTTTGCATCGCAGCTGCATGCTTCTGAATTTCCACAGCAGGTCAGTGACTTGGTTGCATAAAGAGTGGAAGTAAGAGCTCAAATCATCCCCAACACAGGGGATCTATTAATAAAATAAACCCATGCTGGGTATGCAAAATCAAGAATTGGCTGAAAGGCAATTAAACGCAAGTGAAGAAGGTTCTCTGGCTTAGGAGCTGGTAGAGACCAGAGTTTAAAGTTACTAGCTCTAGTTAACCTAGCTTAAATCAATCTTCGGTATCTACAGCTTTTTGAAATATCATGCACTGCTTCACTGAGCACATGATATATTAGGACTGCAGTTACACAAAGAGAAAAGGCAGCGCCAGACAGAATCTGCACTTTGAATCTTTACTTTGCTTCAAAGGAATCTTGAGCTAGTTTGTTGTAATCTCTGGGGAGTCTGAGGTGTGATAACTGCGGGCGTCTCGCCTAGATGTCCAAGTATGGTCTGCTAATTATCTTCAGCCTATAATTAAGAGCAGTGAAGAGCCTAGTTTTCTCCATCAATGATATGCATCAAGGCTCTTAATTTAGGCATATAACTTAATTTATCTAGCTGCTCAGTGAGAACTGCAGCAGTACATGCTCAATTTTTATAAAATCTACAGAACAGAGCAGAGTTTTCCCTTACATAGTAACGCTGTTGCTTTAGTGCACTACTAGCCCTGTGTTGCAAGGGCTATCACCCATAATAAGCCCAGGCTTCAAAATATCATATAACCCAGGCATATAGTTGTAGTTGAATTAAAAAAGCTACTAGCCACATTTATGTAACAATTCACATCAAACTGAACAGATGAAGAGAAGTGGGAAGAGTTAAAGCACCCTCAATAACAGCTAGCTSAATAGCTTGACCCATTGCTTGGCCTAGTAGTTTGTGCCTGAAGTCATGGTTTCATTTGTTGTCTAGGAAATAAAATTGCAGTGTCTTACTTAGTAGTTCTCTATAACAATGTGATACAGTTTTCCTGGGAACATGATCAAGGAATTTAAAATTGCCACACTTTGCCACAGTGTATTCTTAATAGTACTGACAAGATCTGCTCTAAAGTCTTGAAATGCTCCTCTATTGCTTAAGCTGAACTTACTTGAAAAACAAAACATAATCTGATCTTTGTTGTATTGTCAATCTGCATGATGGCCCTCAGTTGGCTACGTTATATATTGCTCTATGCAAACAACTGGACTGTTTGTCTGCAAATAGAAATATTCTATGTAAGGAGAAAAAAGATCTTATTTTTACTTTAACRTGACATGAGGAAATTCTTTCTGAAGCACTGCAAATTACATGTAGGCCTAAAATGCAAAACAGAAACATTGTTCCATCAGAAAGAGGAAACAATCTCAAAATAATGAATTTTCCATATATTGCTCCATCTGACCAGTTGCATTAATCCCAYTATACCAGAAGCATTATACCTTCTCACCTCCCATATATTTTAGGCATGAGAAAATCARACTCAAGTAATGTTGACAGATTATAAATTCCTTAAAATAGATGTTTCATGAGTCTTTTCAATCACAGTTGTAGTGGTGCTAAATTTGGAGATCTTGTTCTTGGCTTAAGTAAACATTAATGACTGATTTGATTTCAATATTCAGATTTTCTTTTTTTATTATTTATTTATTTTCACTGTTTGAGTACTTTATGGGAGAAATATTTGTACAAAATCTGCCCTTGTTACACTGGACAACGCACACAAGCGAGTTGCTGAGGCCAACAACATCCCTGCAGCAATGCTTCGATGTTAGACTGTAGAAATAGCTGAGCAACCCAAATGAGCCCAGAATTTGAAGGGAGCACTCTTTTTATCCCTCTAATTGGGTGGACACATCAATCCTCGTTAGAGCACCACAGTGAATCATTTGTTGTTTACTGAGGCATGTGCTGGAGGAGTCCACTGGCATGCCTTACAGGGTCACAGGGGAGCCTCTCCCATGGAAATTAAAAATCAAGTTGTCTTTAGCAGCTCTTTAATAAACATGATTTCCATTTGACCCATATTAGAAGCTTCTCTGAAATTTAGAAAGAAAAGTTTTCCTTGTAAAAGAGCATAGGGAGGCTGTTAATATTCAGATAACATTTCTGTAGTGATTGGAGACCATTAGCATTGGAGTTTCAGCTCAAGATTAATATAGTTTCTTCCTCTTCTCAAGAAGTTCTTCTCAGACAGCCAACTTTCTTCCTCCAAGAGGCAGCAGAGGCCATTACAGTCATTGGAGTCTTTTTAATGCATGGATTTTTCACCACACCTGCAGTAAGTAGCAAGCTGGGGTATTCCTCTGCCTCACCAGGCACAYGTTCATACGAGACCATCCACAGTGCAGATGCACTCAGTCTAGCTTTAAAACTTGCCATTGCAGCATGAGATACAGCAGCCCGAAGCCCAGCATGGCTAACCATTGGCATATGGGGGAGCTTTCAAGGTGGCAATGCAACAGTGTYGCTTGCCCGGCAGGGCTAGCACAAAGTCCTGCAATCACAGCCCTTCGCATTCCTATATATAATAACATATTATAATAGTAATAATAATGCATGTGGCATTAATTAGGTGGGAAACTAGAGAGCTTTATTTGACCACAACTTCACTCTGAAATCCTTCTCACCAAACAGTGTTTTAGCCTGTTCTCTTTGATGGTCTCTGGTATGTGTATCAGGGAGGATGCACTTAGCCATATACTACTTGTTATTTCAATATAAGTTACATCACACCTTTTACAAGCTTAAATTCCTATGTTCGGTAAGAGTTTGTTTTATGGAGGTAGAAATGTTGCCATCTTACAATTACTCACATCCAGTTATTTAAAGGTGAAGTTAACAGGGACTGGGAGATTTTACAGGCATTTCTAATGCTCCATGCACAAAATCAAACCTCTATAAGATAAACCCCATATAGTTAACACTGATTTTTTAAGGTGCTATTTTTATTCAAAATTTAAAAGAATGAGAGGATACTTAATATGCCAGGCGACAAACATTGAAGTGAGCACCGGGCCATTTGCTTGGAAGGCAGAACCACGAGACACAAGCTGATGCCCGCGTGAGCACAAGCAGGAGGGGAACACATGTGAAATTCTGCAAGAGGCAGGCAAACTTTCTCCGAAGGATAAAATTAGCTCCCACAGAACGTCCACATGAACATGGCTGTGGTGCTGCCGGTAACAGCGCTAACTCTAGCACTTGCTAAGCTACCCCATGCGCTGCAGCTTTGATGGCTGCAATATAAACTAGTACAATGCTGTGGATCTGCTGCATGAGGACATGCCCAACTGTTGTCCCTTTCCAGATAAAATCAGAAAAAAATTCACTTGYGGTCGTTTCCCCAAAATCCCATCAATAGGCCTTTCTTTGTATTGCACTGTCTGAGGACATGGAAGAAAMCACCTCTCAGTGAGCAGAAGGAGCTTGTGAGTTATTATACAAAAAGTTAATGTAATAACCAGGCTCGCCTCATAAAATACGGCTTTGCACAAGAATAACGCACTTACCTCACTGTCCTCACAAACTGTTTGGCTAACAGTCCTAACTTCTCCTCCTACAAGCAAGTTTTGCAGCTTCCTACAGCCAAAAGACTGACACAGCAGATATAACTGCAAAAAAACGTACAAACTGAAGCTCAGTTTCATAGCCATCCCCTAAGTACACTAAGTCAAAACAACACACACACACACATAAATTATGCTTAACAGCTATCTACAGAATATGACATTTCATAAGAACTGCTAAGTTCCTGTTTACAATATAAAAGGTTTCTTAAACCAGCCTCAGTGAAGAAATTTGTTATGTGTTACACATTCTGATTGCTGCTTTACTGATCTAATTCTATCAAGTAGTATAACCTGTAGTCTCAATGATCTGTTTTGTAATGGGAATCAGGAATTATAAATGAAACAGCTGAGCTAAATATCCTTTATCTTTTGAAGCAAAACTATGAATGGCTCTTATCATAACAAAAATAAGAACTTCTTTGAAGAGATTATAAATATGTATTAGGAATTAAGATTTTAGTCTCCATGATTAAAACTGATGGAAATCCCCTCACTCCCTCCAGCCAGCATTAAATGAACATTAAGAAGCACTTGAAAGTATGAATCCAAGTTTCTAGTCCAACATAATAGTTTTACAACTGCAACCTACTCACTATTTTTAATATTTGAATCAAAAGACAACTTTAAAGCAAGAATTTAGTGCACTTTCTGTAGCTCTCTTGTAGTGCCAGGATCACAATATTCCATAAGATGTCTGGCTCCCACCCAGGGTCAGATGCTCAGAGGCATTTCTTTTCTCTTTGCACCACTTCATAGTTACTCACACCCAAGTTTTACACATTACTTGCAATGCAGATGCGAACAAAAGCATCAAGCTATAAGCCATAAGGGCTATTACTTGCTTTCATATGAATCAAAACACCTTAAAAAAAAAAAAAAAAAAAAAAAAAAAAAAAAAAAAAAAAAAAAAAAGGAAGCATAAGGTTTGAATGTGTCTTAATTTATACAAAACAGATACTGGTGTAACAGATGTAGATGGCTCACAGTCTGAGTTAACTCACTTCTGATTTCCAACACTGGAACTCCACTGTAAATTGAGACATACAGTGACTTTAGAGCAGGATTCAATCTTTGGCACTGAAATCATTCACTTATTAGATTTTAAAACAAAAAGCATTTTCCTGGAAATTTTCTTCATTTGCAAGAGTGTATGCATTTTTCTTTTTTTTTTTTTTTTTTTTTAATCCCATAATGTGATGTTTCCATGTTTTAGTCATAAGATGGAAAGCCTTAAAATGTGCTTTTAGATTAAAAACATGCTTAGATGGGTAACATTAAAAATCATTAAAACCATGCAACAGAGGTGCAGTTGGGTGATGTAACTGAGCCAATTTACATAGCTTGTGGCCTCCAAATGGGGCAGGCCTTTAGCCTGCCCCCCTTCCCTCACAGCTGGTTTCTGTTGGCTGCTCCCTCAGCAAGGTGATTGAGCCCTCTAAGCTGGGAGGAAGCAAGCCCAGCCACAGAATAGGAGTAAAAAATAAACAAGCAAACAGGGGAGGGTGAGCAGAAGCCTACCTCTTGCAGCAGCTAAGTGCTGTTGAACCAGCCCAGCTGTCCTACCTGCACCCTGGAGATGGAAGCAGCTAACACTGCCTGGGGAACCAGACTTTAGAAAAGTAAAACCTCCTTGAGATGGTAACGTGAAATCCAAATGGGTACTGTTTTCACCCTACAGGTTTTGTCTCTAAATTAAAGCAGAGCAGGACGAGCTCACCAGTTACGGGGATGGACAGGCATCTGGGAATTTAACACCTTCCCAGAAACTCTTACACAGAAATACTGAAAAATAGCACAATGGGTAGGTATTCAATTTCCGAATTCAAACCAATATGCTAGTCTCAAACTAAAGCTACATGGGAAACAGCTTTCCCAGCCCTCAAAAGTCTGATATTTGGGGCAATTTTACACAACCTTTCACAGTTAGCCAGCCAAAGAACTACTCCTGGTATTAGCCCTTTGCATAAAGATAGCTACCTCATGTGTAAAAGAGCATATTTCAAGTATTTTCTCTGCCCAGTTCAGAGCTGAAACTCAGTTTTTGGCACATCAGCACTGAAAAGCTCTGACCAGAGATGCTCTCCTCCCAGTCGGGTAGTTTATATAGTGTGAGATAACTGTCAGCAGAGGTGGACACTGACCCAACACAGACTGGGCAACAGGCTACTGGATATGGTTCTCACTTGCTTTATAGTCAAGAGGGCTAAGTCCAATTCCCTAGCTGGAGTCAGCAACAGCAGAAATTTGAAGCTTTACTGCCCATGTGGGTGGCTTGTACATTAAATGATTGACTAGCCCAAAGTGGGTAAGGCTGTCCTTTATTTCAGCTAGAAATAAATCAACCCTTAAACATCAAAACCATATAATCATTCCCAGGAAAGTTGAGCTGCAAGAATTCAAATGTTTTCCTGCACAAAGATCCTCACTCTGCTCCACGGTCATGTTCCAAATCTCAAACTTTTTTAATTACAATCTTTTCTAAAAAGTTAAAAATAGTAAGTATAAAGTCAAAAGCATTGTTCATTTGACTTGAACTACTGATAGGATTTTTTTAAAAACTTCCCTCCTAGCAATGTTACACTTCTCATTTGGTGAAAAATTGCATAGGCTGCAGCACTATACAGGAAGCTACAAAAATCTACTAAAATATACACGTTTTAAATAGTACACACTGTAGTCTTTGCAACAGTTCTCTTATTGCTACACACCTTTAGAACACTTTTCTAATAGGCATGTGATATACGCCTTTTTTTAACTCTAATACTCGTTAATCCCTAGGCTATGTATGGTATTGCATCTTTTAGGTCTTAAACCTCAAAACTCTGCAAACTGTAGTCTTTAGGAAGTGGATATTTACCTTATGGTAGAAAATGGAAATGTTTTTACTATCCTACTGTCGCAGCTAGAAGTCTCAAGAGCATACTTTAATCTTGAAATACAAACTTGAGGGTTGACTTTAAAGTTCATGTTTATTTTCATTGGCCTGTCTCTTAAGTAGAAAAGGTTTCAGTAGAAGGACGCTAATTGTGTCAGACATATCTGGTTTATATATGGCAGATATTTCATTATAACAAACCATTCCAGCTTTGGAGTTTAATCACTGGCATGCACATAAAGCTTGGAGAAAAAAATGTTCTCTAGGAAACATCAATTCTGAATTAAGTTCCAGTGTGGAGAGCTTTACCTCTTTATCTTGCTTACCCATTGCTTCTTCTGTAGACCTCCATACAGCAGCAGATGAAACAGGCTTGGTCGGATCACTAGCGAAATGCTCATGCTTTTGCCCAAACCAGATACATGCCTGAACCATAGCTAAAGCCAATTCAGTACAGGAAGCTGACTGAAAGCCAGCACCAGCAGTGAAAGCCCCAAGACCATCGTAGCAAATCATCCTACAGCTCCCACACAGGCATCTGCTACACAGAGGCAAGAAGCCCATGGATACACTAGTATACACTCCCTAGTATATATACTGTTACTTAGTAGTATAGCCCACTATATCTGGTATATACTCCCTCCCATCAATAAATACTGTAATTACTAGGCTTGCTCTATTTCTTATGCACAGACTCATGAACTGGAAAAAAATGRCAGTTCTAACGTTTACAGACTATTGTACAGCCCTTTGTGCTTGTTTATATGAGCTATTAATATTAATAAGACCTAATGCTAGAGATTCTGTCTCTGAGCAAATGAATCCTAGCCTAAGGCCTGTTTTTTCCTAAGCTATCTGCTCAACATGAGAAGAGCACTGCTGCACACAAGTATCTTCTACAGATAAGAAGATAATCATTCTTCTTGTTTAGGCAATATGAAACCTGTTTTCAAAAGCAATGTCATCCAAATACACCTACCACTAGTCTCTTAAAGGAACTACGGAGGAGCCACCCAAAAGTGAAAGGTGGGAGAAGAAGACAAACATGACAGAATGCTCAGACAACCTTTTGGCAAATGCTTATGTATTTTGAATGTAAACATGAGCATTGTTATAGYACATCAGGCCTACTGATGCTGCCCACCCATCCATCCAAATTAACAACATTCTAGCACCTCACTACTGACTTTATTAGCGTAACTCAATTAGACTCAAAGAATATACTCACTGATAAATGATGCAAATAAAAATGAAATTGGGCCCATGACTATAGTTTCGCTCTCAAACATGCCTCAGTTATTGAAAGATTCTCTGAAGATGAAATGATGTCTGTATGCAGTTTACACTGAAATCAGTGTTCCTAATGCAGGAAGCATCACATGATAGCACTGCTGTGCAAAGCTCAAAATCCATATGCAGCTAAATATTCTACCAGTTAGCAGCTAGGCAAAGGTGAGCATTTTCTCATCTCTAGCAACACCAAGATATGGGCAACTAGCCAAGAATCTCATTCGTTAAATAGAAACATACTTCTGAATCCTGCAAGCGCTTCTCAGAAGTACAAAATGATTTCCAGTAAGCCCACACGGAAAGGAAATAAATCTCAGGTTGCCCTTGGGTACAAAAGATTGATTGATTTGAAGCACATAGTCTAAACGAGCTGCAGAACAGGTAGCCCATGCCATTGAATCAGGAACTCGAACAGCAGCTGCCCACCTGGACACAAAATAGATAGYGCAAAGATATTTGCTCAGCTACACATTAATCTATTCAAAACCTTTTATGAATACGCAACAAAGATTTCTCTAGAAATGAGCCTAGTTTATATCAGGCTCAACCTTCAAAGCTATTGTTATTACAGTATTAAGTTTGAGCAACCATGGGTTGAAAATGTGTATATAGTCCCTGTAACACAGTTAGCTCCTCCATTCATCTGTGGAGCAACCCAACAATACATTTCTGTAGCCTATAGATTAAGTAACAAAAGAGGTCTTAGTGCTATATAAATCAATACTACATAGCTGTTCTCAGATGTATTTACAAAATTTCTTTCTGGGCTTAGAGAGTAAAATTTTCAAACATACCCACATGACTGCATATTGCTGCCTTGAAATACAATTTAGGAACTGAAAAACCTCAGTCATTTTTGGAAACTTCACYTCAATTTTTACATCAGCCCTATTTGGAAGAACAGTCTCAGACTTTTAGTATATGTCAGGGATTTTGTCAAAAAGTACTGTACAGAAAGCTTTGATCAACAGTCCATGATGTTTGGCATCAATAAATAAAGTCTCCTTGTATCAGCTCTAGAAAAGACTTGCTTGAATATTACTTAGTAGCATGTACTATATCCATAAAGCTTATTAGCAGAAGGTTTATCTTTTGATCACTATTTTCACAGCACTCAGACATTCTGATAATAAGTTTGGATGCTTGGAAATGCTTTTGTTTCAACTGAACTAGCCTCTCTGAACTCAAGAGCAAGCACACTTCAGAGGTCACACATGTTCCTAATTCCATAAGGACAGGGCTAGAAGGAACCTCAAGAGATCTTCTTGCCTCAAAATAGAATGAATCATATTTAAATGATTACCTTACCTGTTCTTAAAACAACATTCTCTTCTTTACACTACACAAAATCAGTGTTTTCATTTTTTCCTTTGATAGGTCATATCTGATCATTGTCATTCTTCACATCACATATCATCCACCTGAGCAGCATCTCTTTTTCATGTGACATACAACCCATGCAAATATTATCCTTAAATAAAAATATAATTTCCTTAAAATAAATAAAGGAAATTCTCAGATGTTCATTTTAGGATTGTTTAAAGGGAAATTATTCAATTCTGGTAGCAAAAGTCTTGCATAACTAGGAAATGGAACTCTGTTATTGCTCTTGTCCATCACTGGTCAAAAAATTCTTCTTTACAGTAAATCTGATCACAAATTCCTTATGACTACAGAGTGCAAGTCTTTTGGGAAATATTTGCAGAGACAAGGAATTTTTATGATGATTTATTAATTTCAAATTATTCCAAATCAYCTTACTGACCATCTTCCACCTGCTGCAGAGCAAAGGGCAAAAATTTTCCATATACTGTCCAAAGTTATGTTTATCCACCCAAACACTGGAAATCCCATTATTCTGGCACAGCACAAGGACTTGCTAGTCCTTAATGTTAGCACAGATAAAGATGACTGCTTGTTCTCATGAAAGACTTTAATGTAACTTATGAAGTGTATTGTTAACACAAAAATGTATTTAACTACGTTAATTAAGAAGAGTACTGTACAATGTTTTATTGCAGAGGAAGGGTAGTTAGGAGATATTCCCAGCTGTGGCTTTGTAACTATGGCACTTTGAAACATAGTCTCTTAGGAGATTTAACCAAGCAAGCAGATTTAACCAAGGACAGTTAAATGTGCCTAGATACATGAAGTTATATTTAACTATCTCCCTAGCTAATTCAAACAGGGAACCAGAATCATATGGCTAGATTAATTAAGACAAAACAGAGCACTTGTAATAATTAAGTTACTATTTTGTCTCTTTTCCAGTGCACAGACTCCATGAACACCATAAGCAGAGCAGCTCATGCCTGGCACTTAGACCACGTATGCCTCAAAGATATGGCCCCAGCAAAGCCACAGTGCTTGCAAGATTGCATAAAAAACTCTGATGGACAGTCTCATTTTATTTGCTGGATTTAAGAAGAGTGAGATAGTCAAAAGAGTTASTTCCTTCCCTTGAGGAGTGCCTAAGGAGTGCTCAGAAGGCAGAAGGTTTYTGGAGATGACAGACTGGGACCAGCAAGAGATTCAAAGGGGGAACCTACAGCTCAGGAATGGAAATTGTCCAAGTGTACACTCATGGTCCAACCCAAGAGGTGTTGGAAAAGGACTTTTTGGGGGCCAGAGAGGATTCTGCAAAGTTGCTGCAACTCAGAAAAACACAGTGCACTTGGAGCCAATGTTAGGATTTCAAACTTGCAGGAACCCAGTGGGCAGTGTGGGCTGTGAATAAACCTTTTATCTATTATTTTGGTTTCCTAATCACTGTGAGTTTTCTCTATTTAAGAAGTTAATTATCTGAGATGACAACTTGTTATTCTAATGAAAATAAGGTCCTTTGAGTTTTTTGGTATTCTTTGGGAGCTACTGTGCARAAAATGATCTAGATCGATCCACTTCAGTTCTCTGACCTACTTGGGGACCCTCCACAGTGACCAAAGGGAATGTTGTATCTTCACTGTATCTGCAGTAACAAATTTGTCCTTTAGAAAAAAGGCATATATAGTTGCCATCGTGAACTCATTTGGCCTGAACATGGTGCATTCATCTTGATGACTTTCATAATGAATTGGTACAGTAATGATGTTACTGTCTCCATCATTTATAGATGTTATGCTTTATTTGGGCACAGTGAAAATTTCAAGCAACTGGAGGAGAACCAAAAAGGTTTCTTTACGAAAGAAACTCAGGCCAATATGACTGTGACAACTACTGGCCTTTATGCAATATGCAGTCCAGTAAAGCCATAGTTTGGCAGACAAGCTGTGTCTGTTATAATAGCAAATGTTTTCCCTCTGAATGTGTTTTGGAAGGTTTTGCTACTCACTGACTGTGATAGTCCAGCAATGTGTTTGATGCCCTGTGAGAGCCATACAAATCTAGTACTACTCAAAAGTAAGACTGTCAATRCAAACTATCACATACATTTTTTTCACTTAGTCAAGAGTCAGTTTTACTTAAAAGTAAAATACAATTTCAAAAGGAAGAAAAATCTGTTCCCTTTCAGTCAGCAGAAGGAAAAACCACATTAATATTTCAAGCGCTAAGAATGTTAATGTAAAAGCGTTGAATGCTTTTGGCTGAAAACACTAGAAAATTTCTATAATGTTATAATATTTGCATAAAACTGTATTTAAGACCAAGCAGTCATGCTGATATGATCTCAGTCTAGTGAACATCCAGATTTGGCAGCCATTGCCATGCAAACATTTGGGGTCTAATATGATGAGTTTTAGAGTTTAAAATGAAAGTACTACAAACTAATAATTTTGTTCTCATATCCTTGCTTATTACACAGGGATCACAGTAGTCCTAAGCTTATGACATAGATCCTACTGCATTTGGTGTATCTGYTAATGCCCACCTTGCATGTTAGTGTGTGATGAACAGGATGCTCTCTGGAATAGGTAGTGTTAGCTCACAGCTGAAAACACCATCTTCTAGAAAGGATAACCAAGGGAATCAGCAACATAACCAAAGTGATAATTTAACTGAAATACAGACAAATGATCCACAAGGAAATGATGAGCTAGGATACAGAGCCAAGGTTAGCTGATGAATGAGAACTACCAGCTTGAAGACACCTGAACATTTTTACCATGACACATAGGTGATGTGACATAAATGACACATTACAAATATGTGATACACACAGATATACAAGGTATATGCTRACTTGCTAGCATAAAAGGGATTTATCAAAAAGAGTATCAAGTGGCTTCTTTAACCTGTAGCTAGTGCGCCAAAGAACTTCATTTGTGAAGCAGAAAGTATGTAAAAGCTACTGAGATGCATATTTCTATTCTCCAACTCTAAATTTACTGCTATTGTAACACAACAGACTTCTGAACACACTTTTCTCTGGATCACAAACCTGTGCAGAACTAGTAAGTTGTTTCATTCCTTCCTTCTCTCCCTGTGACCTCCGTTCAAGGGCTCAAACGTTCAGCCCCTTGCCTCACACATTCAATAGCTGCTGGAGGGCATGCAAAGCCCATCCTTTCCCCTCACTCAACACCATCAACCACATATCAACTTCAAGTTAAAATGGAGACAGCAGGCATTTAAAGTCACAACATTTAGCCCCCTTGAAGTAAGTTAAATCCATTCTATCTGTCATTTGTTGACTCTGACATGTTTGCATTTCTCCATAATGCCTTGGCAACAGCACTGTTGCAAGAGAAGTTTACAAAAACAAATACCTGTAGGTGTAGAGCAGCAAAGCTTGAGCCCTTGGTAACAGAAGCTACCTCAGGGCTGAAGGCCATTTCCAGACATTATGTCTTACCAGAATGTCAATATGGTGCCTTATGCAGTCAGGAAGGAGGAACCRTGTGCCACATTGCTCTTGCCCTCACCCATCAGTAATTTGTTCATGAATCTGCTGGTTGGTAACTGATTCATCTACAGAAGAGGATGACAGCTGAACTTTCAGTGCCATAGTAATTATTCGAGTGCTTATAAGAAACTACTGAGATGTTAGATTTCTTGAGCTCTTTTGAAGCTTTTATTCAACAGTACATGCACAGAGCAAAGAATGCTCAGGTGAGATACAACATTTACATGCACATGGCAGCACTTACTTAGCTTGTTTGTAAAGCTATTAATCATTAAAGCAATGTCATCGCTCAAGGCAACTGGATGCAAAACTCTAGCTACTATGCAGAAAGCTGAATGTTCCTCTAAATATCACATAGGGAGCCTAGCACTAAGGAAATCATTAATATATACAGTACTGGTGGATTCTCAGACTGCCACAAGTGGCTTTAAAGGGGGTCTCCTCATACTGTCGGATTTTTTCTTTGAGATAAAAATCTTTGAGGGTGGGAAAAGAGGGAAGAGAACAACAGACTGGAACAGGGAAGGGACAATGCCTTCTTCATCTAAATCCTTTCGTGTCAATGATAACAGATCCCCTAGAAAAATGTGTCTACATGGACAACTCCATGTCAGCCTTCTTGACGCTTATGTCCTACATGTAGCTTTCTAGAGGCATCAGGAGGCTTTCAACTATCAGTGTTTATGGACTGCACACAAGAGAAGTGTTTCCACACTTGCTTTAGTCCCCTAATTTAAGCACTTGAATTGGAGGCTCGGGGCTATTCTGAGCACTCAAGACTTAAACTGAGCCAGTCTAAGCTCCTAGTGAAATGAAACCACGAACCAACACCATGCCATCCTCTCAAGCAAAGGATGGAATGTAAGTGGCTTGATAGATTTTCATTTTTACACTCGGGGGACCTGTTGTCTCCTTAGTTTTACAAGGCCTGTCCATCTGAACAGGAAAGCAAGAGTCAGCAGGCAGCTCTTCGTCACTCTTCAGCAAGCCCAGCTGTTACCAGCGTGGGCTGTCCTTTCACTGAGGTGGAGCACGTGTGTGGGGCTGAGCTGAGTGGCCTGAGGAGAATTAGCCCCTCTCTCTCAGCCCACCTGGTTTGGGAGCCAGTTGTTTAGAGCGGCTAGCACATTTGCCTCAGCTTTTGTGGTGAAAGCAAGTAACCAAGAGAAGCTGTTTTCACCATCTCAGAGTTCTCTGAATTTGCTTCCTCCCACCAGCTCAGTGCAATTTATAGCAGATGTCACCAATGCACMTAGCAGTGCTGGCCAAAGGAGAAGCAGCAAGAAACTTTGCACGTTGATGGAGAACTTTGTAGTCTTCTCGGCCCTGCATCGAACAGTGAGAGGTTTTGCCCTATCCATTTCCAGGCCCTGGTGGAGTTTTGTACCACCTTTAGCCTGTTTTCTTTGCTGGAAGAATTACACACTGCTCATGTTTTACTCTCCCATGTTGACTACATGTTTGCAACTGAGGGTTTGCACCGTGTTTTCTACATCCCAATTTGCACTTGCTTTGTCTGTGCAAATTGGGATGAKAGGGAGAGAGACACGTATCAGTTGTGTTATTGTTGATCTATTCTTTGTTTTGTCTAACTGCTTCATCTCTTCTCCATACTTCAGTAGTCATCTGAAATTTGCTTAGCAAATGCTAAGCATTTGCTAAATACTATTTACATCCTGCTATGTGAACATCAGCTGTATCTTAAAGAAGTTAATAAGTTCAAGGTATAAGTGAATTCTCTTCCTTCATCAAATAGTCACATAAGGAAAACAGTAATAGCAGAAGATAAATTGACAAAGAAAAGAAAGCTCTATCCTTCTACAGAGGCTCTGTCCTTCTACATCCCATTGAACATTTTAGGGACTACCGGACTATGAGATGTTACAACAGTCACTGATTTTACTGYTTTTATGGTGGCAGTTTCCGTTTGTCATTTAAAGTGATGACGGCATTTCTGCCATTAAAATTAATGATAATGGAAGCTTTGCATTTATAGTTACTAGGCTTTTGCCAAGAGGGAAAGTTTGTGTGCATTCATGTCCTACTCATGACAATGGGAAGTTACTACAACCATCATCATGACATCACTAGCATGCCTTCAGTTACAAACCTTTAAAAGTAGCATAAAGTAGGTGGTTAAAACCTGATTTTATTACACATTCTGAGTTGCACCATTCATAAGGGCAGAAATTACTAATCAAAATGAAGGTCCTACCATCAATCCTACAGTCGATATTAAGCACCGAAYGCATACTGCTCTGAACAACTATGAGACAAGCACACATAAAATTAAATCTTGCCTTTTGATATTAAAATTCCTATAGTGAAAGAAAAAATAAACTCTCTGGATTGGTAGAACATAATCATATGTGGCACTGTTTGCCAGGCTAAAATCTAAATTGGTAATGTGACCAAAAATTGTGCAGCTTGCCCAGCTCCACCGTATTGRGGAGGTACTTGCCAATCTATACTCCACAAGCCTACTTAGCTGTATTTTGCAGCACACAGTACCAAGAACATCAAAAGAGATCTGCTTCTGATTTATACCGTATGACAGAGGGATTTTATTAATAAAATTGTTTCCTCAGAGTTAAATTCCATTAACTGTGTTTAAGAGGGAATTACTACACATCTTGCTTCCAGGCAAAACCTGACCGTTCCACATGTGTTAAAAATCAGTATCTCTTTACATTTATTGGTGTGCTGAAAAAAGTCAAGGGATTTTATTTTCAGAATCTGGTAAGTCAGGCATCTCTCATGTTTGAGGAATCATGTTACTATCAATCAGTTTCTATTTTAAACCTACAAATTTTCATATCACATAACCAATAGCTACATTWTTATACTAACCACATTTCTCCATCTTGAAGTGAGAAGCTTAGCTGGCTTTTAAGAAAGACAGCTGTGAGATACAAGATGTTGTAAAGAAGACTTTAAAGTCCTTTCCATTCTGCACAAGGTGTTTTCCCCCTTCCTCCCTCTGAGTTTTTTTTTTTTTTTTGAATCTTGAAAGCGTTTCCCACTAATGCATTAAATCTCTATTATGCTGCATATGGTTTCTATTTTCAAGTCTCTAATGCTTTCAGGAATTTCTTTGATTTCTCTAGTTGTTATCTCATTCTTGTCATTCCTGATTGACAAAAAAGAAATAACCCAAGCCCCTCCTAGGTTTTCTTTCTTTAGTTATGAAGCTGTTCCAAAGCATCTGTGCCGTTCTTCAAAATGGCCTGCCTTTTTACTACCTTTATAGGAAAAGAAGGTAGAGCCTTCAGTGTCGGCAAATAAATCCTCWTTATATTTGAATGTCATACAGTTCTCTTACTTGAAGAACTCAGATTTTAGCCATTAAATTTACAATGTACCCAAGGGCACTATAGTAATATCTACAGACCTAAATGAAGACCAGAGGTTTCCATATGAAAGTGTAAATAGAAATGTAACATCCCTTCTTGCAGATGGGGGGGATTTTGTTTTCAAAATTAGTGCAAAATCAACTTTCAAAGGTAAATTTTCAAATTGTAAGTAGCACARTGGTAGCTGAGTACTTGCAAATGTGGCCCCATGGAAGTCATCCAGGATTTCAGGGGAAGACCTGTTTCTGTCCTGCTCTGAGTTTGCAAATTATTCTGTATTCCAACTTCTAGTAAGTCAGTGTATCCCATCAGGGCAAGTGCAGATGCCCGCACAAGGGAAGAATTGCTCAGACTGAAGAGGTACTGGACACAGGAGGCTCTGCCAAAGGACTTCATGGTTGACTGCATGGGGCAAAGCTAGTAGCGGAACATAGCACAGATAAAGAAGCTTCATTTGGAAAACACAGTTTATTCCAGATGCTTAATGTTGAAAGACCAAACATGTAAACAAGTAAGGCCTGGAGGCAGTTCTAAAGACAGTCCTGAATTTTTGCAGCAACCTCAAGGAGAGGGTATCTCCAAAGGGATCTTCTTTTTGAGATTAATCGATCTTTTATTACTAGGTTGCCTCAATGGGTGTTACACTTCAAACGCAAAACAGCGTAGGAAGATAGGCCAGGNAAAAAAAAAAAAAAAAAAAAAAAAAAAAAGCCTGATCATTGCTTCATACAAAAACTGGAACAATAGGTGTATCAGTTAACCTTGTTTTTCTTTTAGCTGGATACAATACTCTCAGAGGTTCATCTCAACAGAAAAAACTGCTGCGTGATATGCTTTTTGGCAGCTATGTATAGTCAAACTCCCTGAATTACACAATCAGCTCTTTCATACATGAAGCACACAAGCATAGACAGAGCTACCACGCTTTTCCCATCTTTGGGGGTTTATTCTGTCCATCGAACACAGTTAATGCTCTCCAGTTGAACCTAAAACAGCTACACAAAAGGAAAGTATCCACTGCATACCATCCAGCAGATAGGAAGACCACAAAGCAAAACTGCGAGACAATGAGTAGAGACAGCRAAGGCAAAAACCTTTGGTCATGTCCTTACTCCTTCCCTTCTCTCCTCCCACACTGATGCTTGGCAGTCGTATTTCCTTCCTCTACCCAAAATTCTCAGAATTTCCCAGGATACCTAAGGAACCTGCAGTGAAAGGTATCTGCACTGGAGACAGCAGTAGCTGCAGATGCTGCATCTTCCCCTGGTTCAGTGATCCCACCCCCAGGGTTTCAGTGATCCTGTGTTTCATAGGGAGCAGCTACAATRGCAGAAAACCCTTGGTGCTGAAGCCTGTTCAGTGGCCCAGGAGGTGTCTGGCAGACACCTATGCACCACAGAGCAGGGCGGTGACATTATGGCATATTTTCAGGCTCTGGTGGMAGTGCTTCTTCAGAAGTGGCCTTCACTGAAAACATGGGAAATACCAAGTAACCACAAGGTGAAATTGAGAGGTTTTGGGGTGTTACATATCAATCTGATGTTCATAATGCTGGAGAGGACGTAATAAAACCCATTGGCACCCACTGTCCAGRCACCCATTTGTGGGAACAACTGCAGTATTCTGTCACATTCTTAAACTTGAATTTAGCACATATAGTACCCATTATCTATGGTCAGAAACTAGCAGTCTCTTGTTTATAAAATAACAAATTTATAATGCGCTTAAGAATGCTCACCCTGAAGAGAAACATGTATCCTAATTTTGGACAAAAGTATCCTTCCTCCAGAACCGGAGTACAAGTATGATGCTAGCATCAAGATGCAACAATTTGAACAAAAGAGATTTCAAGATGTCGCACTGGGAAAAAAAAAAAAAAAAAAAAAAAAAAGACTTCCTATATAAAGTCTCCTCTCCCACAACAGAGGGAGATGCTTTAGCAGACAGTATGGCAATGCAGAACAGGAATGTCTCCCCCTAGATGGAGTCTCTCCACAAGCAGGTCTCCGTAGCATGGCTTCTTTGCAAGATCATTAACATGGAATTTAACTGCAGCACATAAATTAAATCCACTTCGCTCTCTTAAACCGATAGGACCCATAAATGGACCTGCTTTGGCAGTGTTGCTGGAGAGTACCCCACCCCCCGCTCCGCTCAGAGGAGGAGCCAAGCAAACAGCAGCTTTTGCGATAAATCGGGCGGCCACGCCAGCTGACGGCGATCACCCCATCCTCAGCGCGCTCCCTGAAGGCGGCTTTGCGGGGGGATGGGGAGCGGCGCGGGCGCCTTCCACCCACCCAGATCTGCCAGCGGTTGAGAGGCGCAGCAGCATTTTTGCCCTTCAAAAAATGCCAGATTTCGTCTCAGTAAATCAGAAGGGGGGTGGTCTTTTTATTTTTTCCCTCCGTTAGCTGCTCGGCCCTCCCGCACGCCACCAGCTGCGCGGTGCCACGCGTGTCCGCGCGCCCCTCGAGCGCCGCTGTCCAATGCGCGGGGCGGGGCGGGGCGGGGCGGGGCGGGCGCCTTTGTTCCGCCGCGGGCCCGATCCCCGACGGGGCGGACGGGTGGGCCCCACGCCCCCGCCTCCGCGCATGCGCCGGGCCCAGACAAAGGAATCGCTAATTACGGCGCCGCTTCATTCATTTTCGCTGCGGTGCCGCTCGGGCAGCCCCGAAAAACAGCGGCGCGGGGCTCGCTCACACCCACGCGGCGCGGCGAGCGTGCCCCTTGCAGCAGTTCCCCCAGCCCTTGTGAGACGCGGGGAAGTCCGCTGCAAGAGCCCCGTTTTAAAGACACGCGTGGGAAGGGGTGGGAGTATTGGGGGGAGAGACGACACGGCGAGGTGGTTCGAGGGAGAAAAGAAACAAAAAAAAGCTATGGGGGGATGTAGCTTCCTTTACTGGGGGAAAAAAAGAAAAATGGRAAAAAAGGAATCTGCTAGAAGAGCTTAGCATTCGATGAATATTCATGAAATTAGTGCGTTTGGGAATCAGGCAGTCTTGCAGAAGCAGCACTGGCAGAGGCAGCGGCGGTCTCTTGCCTTTTTTGACGGCTGGCTTTTAGCCCCTGCCCAGATAGGACTAATGCAGCTAAGTCTCCCCCCACCCCACCCCACAATGATAAAAATTGTTGCCGCGTCCGCTGTCATCTTCACGCACACTCGTGACCGCTAAAGCAATAAGCCCTTTTAGTGCCTCATCAGGAGCAGGCACACTGTTGCGAGCCACGACAGGCGCGCTGCACACGCAGCCCCTCCGCGGCTTCCGCGGGCTGCTTGCCGGGTCCCCCTTTTCCCACGACAGGGTGGAAGAGCAGCGAGCGCTCCGGGGCAGCGCAGCCGCCGCCGCCCAGCCCCGCCGGCGCCCTCCTGCACCAGCAGCCCTCCCCGCCGCCCTGCCATGTTCTTCGCGTGCTGCAGCTTCTTCTCCGAGCGCCTCGTGGATTCATTCGGGGATTTTTTTTTTTTTTTTTTTTTTTTTTTTTTTTGGCTAGGCAGCCTGCCTTTGGAAACGGATTCATGGTACCAAAAAGAAATAAAGCATAAAATAGTCTTTTTGCCCACCACACCCATCGCTTCCTGTCCTGTCCTCCCCTCCTCCTCCCCCAAAAGAGCGTTATCGGGCATTTAAATTCCACAGAATAGCCTTTAATCCATTTTGTGCCTCGAATTCGGTCTTAGGAGTTCTCTCTCGAGGAATATAATAGCTCCTCGCAGCGATACTCCTACAATGTGCCTGGGGAGGCGACTCCCAATCTGCTCCTCTCTCCCCACTCCTTCCAATTCAAACATACATCTCCTTTCCCCACAGTCGAGACACGCACGGAATAAAATAAATGTAGAGTTCTCGGGGGGCTGCTATCTAAACGCCGTGAGATACGCTGCTCCTTACCTTTTTGATATTTTTCCTTCCTCGCCTTTTGTGTATTTGTGTGCTGGGGTGTCACCAAGAGAGTCCCAGGTAGCCCTGTGCCCGCTCGGCTTGGTCTGAGTGCTGTGGCTCTCCCCCGCTCGCTCGCCGGGACTGGAGTGACTAGTGCCTGCTGGAGCAATGCCGCCGCTACCGCGGCTGCTGCCTCTGCATTTCTCACTCTCTCCCCCTCCCTCTTTCCCTCCCTCCCCCCCCCCTTCTCTGTGACAGTCTGTGGGCAGTTCAAAAGCCACACGCACTTATTTATTTATTTTAGAGGCTCGTAGGCAGGGGATGTGCTGCGCGGCGTGCACGCTTAGGGGCGCACGGACCCACGGTTTTAAATATTRGCCTGGCCCGCGGCGGCAGGACTCGCTCGGGAGGTCCCGAAACGCACCTGGCAACCTGGTCCTCCCCTCTCCCCCCCTCCCCCAAAGCTAGCCGGGTCCCAGGGAGGATCCTGCACCGGGGAGGGAGAAGCCGCTCTTCCTTCCCCGAGGGAGCAGGCGCTCCACCGCCCAGCGCGCCCCAGCCCCGGCGGGGCTGCCGCCGACAGAGCAGGAGGGAGGGGGGAGAAAGCCGCACCGCGCAGGGAGCGCGCAGGGAGCGCGCAAGCCGGGATGTGTGCTGCCTTTTTGGGGGAGCGAGGGAGCCCGCTTCCCACCGGAGCGGGGCGGCGAGGACGGAAGAGGCTGAAAAATCCCAGGCGTTTGTGCTACTGCCATGTTTAAGGAAAGGGACTGTTCTGCAAAAATGGAGGGGGGGGCGTAAAAAAAAAAAAAAAAAAAAAAAAGGAGGAAAGCAATTCATTTCCCAGGAGAATGGATCTGCCTCGGGTGCCCCTGCAGCTGGAGAGCTACCTGGAAGATCTCTCGGGCTTAAGGTCTGCTATCCCTCAGTTCGCCCCGTGCCCCAAAGCGCCCATGGGCCTGCGCCCCCCTCCCCACCTAAGGGCAGACCCCCCGGTTCTCAGAAAATACCCCCCCCCCCCCCCCCCCCCCCCCCCCCAAGGGCAGCCCCCCCGGTTCCCAAAAAACCCCCCCCCCCCCCCCCCCGCTGCCGCAGCTTCCCACAGCCCGGGTGCGGCGGGGCCGGGCGCGCCCCGCTGCGGCCGCCGGCGGCCGATGCGCGGGGCTGGGGCGCCCTCTGCTCCCCGAAAGCGCGCAGGGCAGCGGGGATGGGCGCCTCGCCCGCAGCGACGGCTGCGGAAACCCCCGCGGGAGACTCCGGAGCGCGGCCGCGGAGCAGCAGCACCGTCCTTCGGGAGGGGAAATAAGACATTTGAGGGCCTCGCGGCTCCTCAGTGAGCAGTAGGGTGATAATTCTGGTTTATTTGCGATAAAGTCCGAGTGTAATCGGAACAGGGTACGGCGAGGGGGCGGGTGCACAGCGCGCCGCTCGCGTCGGGTGGTGGGCGCGGGGCTGCGCTGGCGCGGGCGAGGCTGTTGGGCGGCGGCGGGATGCGCGGTCCAGGCGGGGTTGGGGTCCCATCTCCCACAGATTTCGACTTGGAAGAAGGATCGGGTAATAAAATCGGCTTGGCTTTTGCTGGCTTGCTTGGGGGGGGGAACAGCAAGGGGCAGCCGGGGGCTGCGCGGGGCGGGAGGCGCTTCCCCCCTCCGCGCCGTGGGGCGGGGAGGGCCCGTTGTTCCGCCCCGTCGCACAAAGGCGCCCGCGCGGCCTGTTGCGGCAGCAGCAATTCCCCAGGATTTTGTGCAAACCCCTCTTCGATCCAATGTCAGCCTCCGGCTTTTTTGTTTTTTGTTTTTTTTTTTTGTTTGTTTTTTTTCCCTTCCTTTTTTTCCCCCTCCTCCTCCCCATCCCGCTTTTCCCCGGTGCTTTAATCCTCGCTCCGCAGCGGCGCGGCGCAGCGCTTTGCGCCATGCCGCTGCCTGCGGCGCGGAGGCGACTGCGCAGGGCCGCGGCACTGCGGCGGGGGCAGCCGGCGACATCCCCCCCGCTCACGGCGACTGCGCGGGGAGGGGGGACGGGACGTGGCGGGAGGGGGGGGCGAGGACACCCGCCCGCGGGCTGCACCGCAGGGGGGCAGGCTGCGCAGCGCTCTGCGCGACATCGGGTAATCGAAGAAGTATTAAAAAAAAAAGGAAAAAAAGCCCTGACTCGCCTCAGCCCGATGCGGGGAAGCCGGGGGTGGGAGGGGGATGGGGAGTTGTGCCATAGGTGCCGCTTTCTCCTAGCGGGGAAGCGGGGGTGTCTGACCCCGCGAGCAGCGGCCCGCCAAGCCCCCCGCGGCCGTCGGACGGGCGGCGCGGGAGACCGCTGCGGCGGCGCTGGGCGCTTGCCMGGCTGTTCTCCCCGAGCGGCCCTGCAGAGGGGGTGGCAGTAGCGGGGGCGGCCTGGTGCTTGCCGGCCTTCTGCAAGGTCAGTGGAGAAATCCCCTCTCTTTCCACGAGCCACCGGAAATTTGCGAGTTAGAGCTGAAGTTACATGCAGCATAAGTCCTAAATCCAGGCAGGGGCTAAGGCCAGAGAGAGGGCTGAGCGTGGGCATACCTACAAAAGAGCTGAGGCCGTGCCTGAAGGCACCCGGGGCTGAGCTGTGAATGGGGGGTGTGGAGGGAGGCCCCAGGGCAAGCTGCTCAGGGCCATTAAGGCCTATTGCTGCCCTCAGGACCCTGACACATAGACCGTCTACACAGACCTGTAAAAATTCCCACCTGCTGCAGGGCCAGTGTGAAATAATACAATAGGAAATAAAGAAAAAGGACGGTGCTTCCTCTCCTGTATTTCAAGGTGGCCTTAGGCAGAGAAGGCTCACTCGCATGGAGTCGAGCTCAGACTTGGTAGGGGAAGTTATACAGTCTCCAACGTATGGCAGAAAAAAAAATCTTGAGTGTACTGAGTCATTTACTTGTGGAAGTCTGTGCAACCAAAAGTGGCATGGAAAAGTCATTGCTACTACCAGTTTGGGAGGGGTTTTAATCTGCTCACTCTTTTCACCACTTAGAGGGCAGAGCTGAGAAACATGGTTTACCAGCTAGTCGTCTTTTAAATACACCTACACATTAAGTTATGAATCTCTAAACAACCATCTGAATTTAGACTCCAGGAAACCCACTTGTTACTTACTTGGCTGCATCAAGACATCATGCGCATCTGACAGCATAGATTTGTTCAAATGGGGATCCTAGGCAGCTCTCAGAGAGTCTCTTTGTCGTAACTTAGGGTGTATAAACTGTCCCTACCTCTTCCTCATATGTGGAAGAATTTAAATGAATGGTTGGTATCGGCAAGAAGAGGAAGCACTAAATAGAGACATCTGGGAAAAGGCAGACAACAAGGCCTGCTCCAGAACTCCAGGCACTTACATGTAACACAATAGTTCATCACTTTTCTTAAATCCATGCTGTTACTCTGTGCTGTGACAGCAGAGTGCAGTGACACCCAGGGTGTCTAAATCCACCCTCTTCACAGCCAGCTCCTCTTGGCACCTCTTACCAGTGCCTCAGCCTAGACCCACTGTCKCTCCCTCTACCCCCAATCTTTCAGGCCCAACTTTGCACAACCCTATCTGTCTTCCAGACCTCAAGACAGTGTCATATTTCCATCCTCCCCATCAGTGAACAAATCCATTTCTTAATACCTTGTTTTCTGTTTAATTTTTCTTCAGTTTATTCTTTGGAATAGTAATCATTGTTTTACTCTCTGACTTTTTTTAGGTCTAACAAGAGCCGTGAGCCACGAGTCTTACCCTAACATTATCACAGCACAAGTTAAGAGGACTTTCATTTGCCCTCTGTCCTACTTATTTATGCAACAAACAGTGCATAAAGATGCTTCAAATTGAGTATTAAGGCAGCAGTTTGAGCAAATTTGAACAAATCCTAAGTCAGTGAGGATACAGAGACCTACTAGGCATTGGAGTAATAATGTGTACAGCAGTAAAACTTGTTCTTAGTCTCCCTCTCTGGAGATATTCAGAACCTGCCTGGACACCATCCTTTGCAACATGCTCTACCTGACCCTGCTTGAGAATGCTGTTTGGACTAGTTGATCTCCAGAGATCATCTCGCCTTCCAACCTTAATCACTCTGTGATTCTGTGATTCTGTGTGACTTGCAAGCTCTCCTCCCTTCTCTTTCCATCCAACCTCTGTCACTCTATTTACCCATCACCTCCATTTCTCTACTTATCATCCTTTGATCTTTTTCCTCGGCAGAGAGTATCAATAAGGATGCCAGTAACAGCAATAATACTCTTAAATATGAACCTGCTGATCTCCAAGCACAGACCACAAGAGGGAGCATGTTGTTCAGTTTTATCGGCAAAGCCTATTTTTCCGTATGTGAGGCAAAGAGGAAATGGTTTCCCATATGTAAAGGTTTCCCTCAAGCATATTTACTCAATAAGTAAGCAAAAAATAACTTTTTTTTATCGTACAGTGCATTTTTTTGCATTTCATAAAAGTGTTACACACAAATAGTTTCATAATGAATATTTAAAAGTAATTAAAGCCCTATTGATCCCCTTGGTTATACAGTCATTGATACTGGGGAAAGTAACATGGTGTCAGTGTAGGGCATGAGCAAAACTTTATATTTTCAGTAGGTATCATACTATTCATAGATCTAACCAGCAGYTACACATTTTTCCAAACCTAACTGCAATAGCACAAATAGGCACATKGTGCTTTTTCATATTTTTGCAGACAACACAATAAACAGCTTTGATTCAAAACCACTACTGGAATGTGTCAATTCAAATTTAAGTCCTGAGAGATGTAAGGCTCTGATAATATTTTTTTTATCTTAATGACCCCAAGTTTTATGGTGGTAGAGATAGCTAAGTGAAGTTTTACACAATGCAACCAGATAGTACTGTTTCCACCATAAAAAAATGGCACTTGATGCCTCTAGCTAGGTCAAGACATGTCAGTTATGAACCCTTCTTTACCCCAGTGTTTCTGGCTTCAGCTCAGTGTATAATGCAGAGCATATGTGCCTCCCAGGAGGTCCTGCTCTAGCCATTTCTTTTAAAAGCCATCCCTGCTCCAGAGAAGTCTGTATGCAAGTTTTCCCAAAGATGGATATACTTGCTGTTCTGACAATACAATTTATTTTTGATTGTCTAGGTTATTTCTATCTCCTATCCCAATTACCATGGATATCTAAGAGTTGCTTGTGTACACAAGATGCAAATATATTCATATTGTGTGTCTATTATGGTTTATATATGTCATGCTTCTCTGTGACCATATATATTGGTTAGATCTTGATGTATTTACTCCATTTTCACTTGCAAGTGAAGCTGCTGAATGAGGTATTCACTGTTGGCTTCTGTGGCCACAAAATGTCTTTCGCCTAACAGCTAGAGTGATGATATCAATGTCTTGATATTAATTAGAATTGGCATCAGAGGTCTTTTCCCATAGTGTTTTCTTTCCTCTGTTCTCTCGCAGGTCAAGTACAAGAATGTCAGTAATGTGGGATCAAACGCATGATCAGCTGGATGATCTGCTATCACAGTATGACAGCTATCATTTACCTCTGAGTGCTCACAAGGTGGGAGAAGCGAGGTGCGCTGGAAAGGATGTCAAATCACTGAGAGAAGGAAAACCTGATTCTGTACACCAGTGCGTGATAATCTGCTTATGTCCTTTACTTGCCATGCTAAAATGCTGTTTTGTTTGAAACACGAGGTGGATTCCTACCTTGAGGGAGAACTTCTGGGTATGACCCCTCCTGCTAGGTCCCCAAAGGCACTCCCAGCCTTGCCAGTCCCTGCCCACCCCTTGGGCCTCCCCTCACCCTGCCCAGCCCCAGCCCCATTTCAGTCCAGCCCAGGGCTGTCAGACCCTTTCCCAGTGACACAGTAGCAGTACCTATTCCCAGCCTTGTCTCCATACTCATCTGCTGATCCTGACCAGACCTTCTGCATGGACCCTGATTTATCACCTTTTTTCTCTGGGAGAGTTGATGGCCCATGTTACCAGTAGCCAGTTCTGCTTGCTGTATCCTAGCTCAGTGCAACTATGCCCCATTGAGGAGGGCACTGCCTGCATGCTGGGGTCCCCCAAGGCTCCCAGTTCATCCTCTCTCATGGAGTAACCCCACTGTTTCTGCTCCCTAACACCCAGTTTGTCACAGGAGCTTCCTGGAAGTCCAGATGTGTAAAGATAGCACAAAATGCGGTTCCTCAGGATAATCTCAACTTGAGCCAGCAAGTTCACCTGGCAAATTGCTTCTTGGAGAGGATTAGGTAGGGCACTAAATGACATTGACATCACTGCACTGCTTTCTGATTCAAAGTGGGTCATGTGAAGCCACTTCAGGAGAACCTGCACCTGTACTTTTGCAAACTTAGTCTTATAATTAACTCTTCCAGTACCACCAAAGAGCAATACCAGAGAATAGGCAAGACGGACACCAACCTCAGATATATTCAAGAGGAGCACATATTCCCAAGACCTGTCAGTTGCCGTTGCCAATCCCATCCTGGAAGCTCTCTGCAGCAAAAAATTGGGAGTTCACTGGCAAGGAGGAACTTGTCAGGTCATTTGTTCCTGTTGCATCCTGTTGCTCTAGGTTGTAGCACACATTTACACACCTCATCCATCTTCTTCTCCCCACCTCCACCCAATAAAAGTTATTTCTGGGATAGAAACTGGCTGAAAGGAGGTGTTCTGAGGATCTCTGGTGATTGGGGTAGTCACTGGAGAGGAGTTTAAACATACAGAAATTAGAGCAGCCTTGGTCCTGTAGAGCCATCTTGTCTTAGTTCCCTTTATTCCTCTAACTTGGAGGCACTACATTTAATGATGTCTGCCTCTTGCCTCACTGATCTATTTGTGCCAAGTACAAATTGCAAATGGCACACTGAGAATCAAACAGCATAGTTACACTTGAGGTAGCTAAAACTGAAAGTATCTGTAGGCATTAACTGTAAGTGGCTTTCTCAGAAAAATGAGAGACAGATAACAATGCCTCAAATTCCTTATTGCTCAACTAACTACCAGGCATGTCAGTAGCATGAGTTTTCAAGAGTATTCCTGTGTACAAAAACACTCCTTTGCTTCCATTCAAGAGTCAATTATGGAGATTTCTCTGAAATGAAAATGTTAACAGCACATCATTTCAGAAATACCCCATGGCTTCAGACCAGCAAATCCAAGTACGAGCGGCTGTGTGGTAAGTTATGCGACCACACCTAAATGACCCGTCCTTTCCAATACCAGAGCAGCATACATTCTCAAAGCACGCACCACACATCTAGGCACAGGGTCATCTGTGTTGAAGCAAGACACACTGTCTGCTTCCTGAATGCTTCTTTGAAATGCTACACTAGTTTGATATTTTTATTTTCATGGTTTTACGTGCCAAGTTTAGTTTTCAGAGAGGGTGAAAGTGCTTGAGCTTTAAATAAGCCTTGTAATATGCACTACCAGCTGTTTGTAGCTGAATGACAGAGGAACTGTAGCCAAGCCATACCTTTGGCTTATTTTGGGTGAATTTTGTGGATACTGCAAATGAAAGAACATATGGGAAGTCCTGACATATGGTAGGATCAAGGCTGTTACAGTACATAAATTTAGTGCTTGCACACGCAAAATAATTCAAGCTTTATTGAAAAACTTGAGAAAGAAAAAGATAAAGTCCAGTAGGATCGATGGATATCCAGAAACTGGTACTTGATTATGCTGCAGCACAGATGTATAAAACGTCACCTGCTTTATCAGCTACAGTTCATTGACCAGTGTAACAGAGTGCATTCAAGTAACAGAGGCAGATGCTGTTTGTGCTTGCCCAATAGCTCAGATTTCCTTAGAGACAGGTAACAGCCTTGTTGACAGGCATAGGCTGCTACATCGGTCAYCACCTTGGTCAGTCTTTCAGTCAAGATAGCTAATTGCACTAACATGTACCTATGAAGACAGCACCTTCAGTTTCCATTTAGTGAGTTAAATGAAGAAATGCTGAGAAAGAAGTATCCAATAGGACAAACAAAGCCGTAGTCTTTTCATCGAAATTGTGGAGAGTCTCCACAGCAGCTCCACTGCTCCAAGACAAAGCTTACAGAACAAGAAGCCTATTTGACTGGAAAGGTCTGAAAGGAGCAGTTTCCAAGTGTTCCTTGGAAACTTCGTCATAGTTTCCAAGTTACTAGAATACTCTAGCATTGTCCAGAAGAACTGTGACCAGCTGGTTATGGTACAGACTAACAGCCTAGATATGGATTGTATTACAGCCAAGAGAGCATTGTCCAAAAGAACTTCTGTGAAGAGGCATGTAGTTTTAATTCTGATTAATGAAGTTCATGGAAGTTCCTGCCCTGACCCCATATGCTCTATAGTCTCAAGCTATTCTCTTTTACTTCTCTGGAAAATAAAGCTAACTACTACACTTGAAGGTAAGTCAGGATTTAGTAACCGTGTCCTGATTTCCATGAGCTCCGTAAGCCTGAAGGTGAGTTATTAATAGGCAAACCTTAAAAGTTAAATTATTAAGGAGTTTTTGTTCCAAGTATGGTAGCCACCACTTTTACAGAAGGGCCTTTAAGCAGGTATTCCTTAGTGCTGAGAAAGTAAGCTGCGTGACAGCGTAGTACAAAATGGTTCCCAATTAATTGAATGTGAAATTGTTTATTTAATTTAATTCTTTATTTAAAAGAGGCTTCAGCCTGGCTTGGTACTCTACCTGCCCCTCATCTCCCCCTCCTTTCCTTACAACCCGTTGTCTCAGCTTCTTAGCCAGAGAGGCTGCGGACTCAGTAGAGCTATGGTAAGCATTCATACCAGCTTTCACCGATATAAGGTGACTGTAAGGAACTGCAGAAATTCATAATGTAAATAAAACCAAGTCACAATCACAACAATAAATTGCTGTGGTCTCTTTGCTTTCTGGTCTCTCACTTGCCTTCTCTTTGCACATTCTGCCTTGTTGTAGTGTCAGGTCTTTGAAGCAAGGGTGGAAACTTCTTTTTATGCTCATAAGCACCATTGCACTGTAGGTCCTAGCCAAGTCAAATAGTAAAATCACAGTGCTGGCTAGACTTCTGTACAGTGTAAGAGATCATAAAATGTGTAAAGATGAACCATGTCCCAGCACAGGGTGAAAGAGCCTACAAGTCAACAAGGCTAGAATTTCTGAGGGCTTTTTCCCTCTGTCATGTGGGTAGCTAATGATAGAGTAGTTGGCAGAGAGCCCAGACACCTCCTGTTGCTTGTCCCGGTGTAGCCAGCATGACCAAATTTATGTGTCAGGGAGGATTACTGATGCCAGAACTACACCTAGAACAGATAATTTTCTCCTTGCAGAAAGAGAAGGAGGAGGTCAGAGGTGCTATCTGTTCCTGAAGAAGCTTACCTGTATCCCCCATTTTTGGCACAGAAAGCAACAACAGCAAGGGTAGTTACTCTCACATTTAGAAAGAAAAGCTGAGTGGAGATTATTGGGGCAGTCAGCTTCTAAGTAAATATACTTTTCCACAGCCCATGAGATAGACTTAGTTTAGAGAATTTCATGCTCAATTTGCAGTATATGTCATGAATAGTCCTGTGTATGGTTTGAAGCTCCAGTTTTGTTCAGTCTACAAATTAATTTTGTTTGTTCTGCCAGTTCTATTAAGTTTATGGGTTTTGTCTGTATCAGTTACCAGGATAACTTAAAGCAAACAGTGAAAGAGGTTGCCTAGAGAGTCTGTGGAATCTCCATTTGGAGATATTCAACAGCTGTTTGAACTGGGTCCTGGGCAACCTGCTGTAGCTGACCCTTCTTGAGTGTGTGTGTGTGGGGGGGGTTGGATCAGATGATCCCCAGAGCTCCTTTCTAACCTCAACTATTCTGTGATCCTGTGAAATCTTGTTGCTTTTGTTCTGTAAGTGTGCTGTTTTTTAAAAACTGTTTTCAAACAAAAGTGATTGTATGTTCTGATCTGAATAACTAGGCGCCTGTTTGAGCACAGATCAAATGCAGTATTAGAGGACAAAAGCAAAAATTTTCCCACATTGCCTTCTCATGCAGTTCCTTCTATCTGTACAAACAAGTGCAYGCTAGCCTTCACTATATTATTCTGAACACCTTTGCTAAGATTACCAGTTACAGTGTAGACCCTTCTCAGTGAGGAACTAACAGTAGCCAGCAATTTTTTTCACAGCCATATAGCAATTTAGTCACAAGAACCACTAGCTGCCTCAACAAGATAAAGAAACAGGAAGCTTGAAGGAAGTCTATCTTTTGCTCATGTTGCTTGAAACCATCTACATTTTTAAGGCCATTTTTGAAAAAAATCTGCAAAGGCACTTTAAGCCAATATGGCTTATTCCTGATATTTTGTGAGGAATGAAAGCTGCTGAAGATTTACCTCCACTTCTTTCAGCCTTCTCATACCAAAATAAATAAATAAATAAATAAAAAGGCCAGAACAAGATTCATTCTGTTATCCAGTAACTAACAGGAAAGTGGRAAGTTGAGTCCACCACTATCTAGTTCTGCTGAGATGCTGAGCTGAACCTTGGGAAGTCCTGCAACTCACTCAACATTATTATAGAGAGGCTGACYCAGATAATTTTTCTTATGAGCCAGAGTATATTACAGTTGATATCATAAACAAAAAATAAATATTAGCAGTTTGACTTGAAGTTGCTTTCCATTCAATTGCTTAATTATTAGTTTCTCCATTTATATGCAATCCAATTTTAATAATTGCAATCCAATTTAATAGTTACACAGAGTTTTCAAAACATAGAACCTGAATATACCATTTTCTCCAAACAAAGAATTGAATTGAATTCTTAACTGCATGTATTCCTATACAATCTGAATCATATATCCTTAACTGATACACAGAACACAAGCAATATAAATTCTTTGGCATGCAAGGTTTCAGCTTGGGCTGGAGACAGTTTCACMGCACACTAGAAGGGAAGGGAACATCTGGAGATGTATTATCCAGTTTCCTGCTCACAGGAGGACAACCATCCACACTAAATGAAGTCCACCATGGCTTCCTCTGGCTAAGTCTTGAAAAATTCCAAAGATGGAGACTCCACAGTGTCTCTCATAGCTTCTTCTAGTGCTACRCTACCCTCTCGGTGAACGTTTTCCAAGTGTCAAATTTGTACTTCCCAAGTCACAACTTGTATCTCTTTTCCTCCCCTGCTTTTTGTCTGCTATTGTTTGCTATTCCCAAGAGAAGTTTGGCTTTGTTATCTTTGTAATTTCCCTTCTTGGAGTCATAGGCTGTTATTAGATCTTCCTTTAGCCTCTCCTTTGCCAGACTAAACAAGCCCTCCTCTGTCAGCCACTCCTCATAGCTCTTGTGCTCCATGTCCCTGTCCATCCTGAGAGCCTTCTGCTGGACCCTCACCAGTTTTTAAAATCCCTCCTGGGGGGGGGGGGGAGAGGGGCAGAAAGGGTCCCAAAACTGGACACTGTAGTCCTGGTATGGCCTCCACAGCACCAGCTTAAAGCAAACAACCTCCTTTCTTCTGCTGACCACATTCCTCCTTAGGTAGCCCTTTAGTTGTTTCCCTCATCCATGATGAGCGTGCACAGTTGGCACATGTGCAGCCTGGCATCTACTGTAGCCCCTGGGTCCTTCTCCAGTGCGGCTGCCACTCAGCCAGCCAGTTCCCAGCTGTACTGATGTGGGGGTTATCTTGCCCCTGGTGCACTTCTCCTTACTGAGTCCTGTGAGATTGTTGTTGCCCCAAGCCCTGTGTTTGAGGTCCTATCCAATGGTCCATTTTTCAAGTCCACACTTCCTTCTGAATGAGCTTTGGGATAGAGTAGGAAATAGTGTCAAATGCTTTAATAAAATTAAGGTATGTTCTCTTCACCACTCTCSCCTTACCTACATAGCTAGTCATTTTGTCAGAGAAGATAATTTGGCAGGCAAAACATGTTTTCCACTTTGGAAATCTCTGCTGACTATTCCTCATCACCTTCTTAYCCTTTGAGGGTTTGGAAATGTCCAAGAGGACATGCTCCTGAGGGAGCACTCCTGAGAGTCATTATTTTTTAAAAGGTGATAGAGGTATCACAATTACATCAGCCAGCTCTTAGTGTTCATCTAGTATCATGGACTTGAATATTTCCAGCTTCTCTAAGTAGTCCCTAAACTGTTACTGCCCCCTCTTCTTCCCAACATGGACTAGTAAACAGAGTTTTCTGGAAGCTAGTTTTATCTGTGAAGAGTGAAACAGAAAAGGCATTGGGTACCTCAGCCTTTTGTATGTCATCTATCACTAGACTGCCTCTCCATTCATTCACCACCTACTTTCTCTCTCAACTTTCTTTTGCAGCTAACATACTTGTTAAATACCTTCTTATCACTCTTTATTTCCCTTCCCCAGCTAGCTTTAGCTACAAACTCACCTTCTGTTTTGGCTGTCCTAATTTCATCCCTACAGCATCTGTCAATAAGCATTGCTRAGAAATGATTTTATACTCTTCTTTCATTTCCTCTGTTTCCACTTTTTGTATGCTCATTTTTTGTGTGTTTTAGTTCATTGAGAARCTTGTGTCTTAGCCAAGCAGGCCTTCTGCCAAAATTCCTGGTCTTCCTGCACAACAGGATGGTTTGTTCCTGAGCTCTCAAAAAGTTTTCTTTAAAAATCAGCCAGCTTTCCTAGGCACCCTTCCCCTTCATGGCTGCTTMCCAGGGCATTGTGGCATTGTGCCTGGCAATTCCCTAAAAAATAAGCCAAAGTCTGCTCTCCTGAAATCCAGAGTCCTAACCCTTCTGCTTTCCTTCTCAGCCTTGTTTCAGATCCTGAGTTCAAACATCTTTTTGTTCCTGCAATCCAAGGTGCTAACTGTAACTGCATTTTCCACTAGTTCTTCCCTGTCTGTGAACAGAAGTTTGGTGTATAGTATTACCTATGGTCAACCCTCTAACATTTCTGTGTTAGGAAATTATCACCAACASAGTCTAGGGTTTTCCTGGATTGCTTCCACAATGCCATGTTGTCCTCCTGTCAGATGTCCGGAGGATTGAAAATCATGTGAGGACAAGAGCCTAAAGCAGGAGACACCTGCTAACTGTTTCTAGAAAACCTCATCTGCTATGTTGCCTCGGTCAAGTGGTCTTAAAGATCTATCTTCAGCATACCTCCCCTCTCTGATTTTGACCCGGAGATCTTCCATGGGCACATCCTCCAGCTTTATGCTGGAGTTCTGGGGAGCAAAACAGATTCTTCATGAGACCCTGTCCTTTTCTTTCCTGCTTGTCCTTCCTAAACAGCTTTTGCTCATTCYTGACCATAGGCTTCAGTCTCTGTTCACCAGGAACAAGGAAATCTGGGATCTACATTCAAGTTTTCCTATAACATCAGTATCTGTTTATACTTAGCTTTCAGTTCACTTACACAAGCCATGAAAAGTCTGGTCTGTTAAATACTGTTTCTTATTCTGGAGGGAAGAGAAATCCRGGATGTATTCTCTTTACCTTTCCATAATACAGAGGTAAATGAAGTTGTGATTTGAAAAAGGGCTACACAGCTGTTCCCTGTGACAAAGCCAGACAAGCATTCAACACTAAGTGATGGCAAAATGGTACTGCAKCTGCAAGCTTCTCTTTCTAAATTCCATTTCACTATTTCTGTTAAAATTAGGAAAAAGATATCAAATGCTGAATAAGTCATTCTGCTGCTTTGAAAATACCTCTTACTGCCACTCATCTCTTAATGTTTTCTTTAAATGTTAAGATATATACCGAGATCTACTGTACTTAAATTTCATAATATCATTCCTAATTTTGGATGCAGCTGCTTTTTTAGTCTGCCTCTCGTGCACRAATGTATAATAAACCTGTAAGAGTGCAATCATCAGCATAGCTTTTGCTGCTCCCCATGACTGGAACTACTACTCAGTTCTGTTCATAGATTGTATCCTGAAAAGATTACTGCTGTGGGAGCAGTTCTTGTCTTCTTTCAGATAGTTAGCAGCTAATGAGGGGCACAGTCATCTTCCCGTTATATTTAGGTAGACAGAAGATGGTTTTATGGCTTTCAAGGAGCTTAGGCTAATGTTGAACAAGAGCTCTCTATTGCAAGGATGCAGTAGGATAGACAAGGATGAGAAATGAGGAAGGATGAGCCATCATAAAATTCCCAGCATTCAWATCCATTTTTTGACTACACCTGCATCTGTAAACATGGAAAATACAGGAATGATTAGAACAGCAATGACTTCACTTGCACAGTGATACTACAGTTAGAGTGCACACATGATCATTCTGTCCAAAACAGAGCAGAAGGAGTATGTGCTCTCAACTTCAAAGAAGTAAGTAAATGCTTTAAATAAAGAAAAACTAGTAAAAATGAAAATATAAACTACTCCTGTTGTATCCAGTAGTGTCTATATATACATGTACAAGCCAGTACACACCAATCTTTTATAGAGCTTTAGAGAATCATAGAATCATAGAATTGGTAAGGTTGGCAGGGGCCTCTGGAGATCATCTAATCCAAACCACAAACAAGCGGCTGTTACAGGGATCGAACGCGCAACCTTGGCATTATGCGAGGTGGTGGAGCTGCTCTTTATGTGAGAGAGCAACTGGAATGCATCAAGCTCTGCCTGGGGGTGGAGAAGCAGACAGTCGAGAGCTTATGGGGTAAAGATCAAAGGGCAGGCTAGCATGGGGGACATTGCTGGGGTGTCTACTACAGGCCACCTGACCAGGAAGAGAAAGTTGATGAGGCCTTCTATAGACARCTGGAGGTAGCCTCAAGATCACAGGCCCTGGTTCTCATKRGGGRCTTCAAYCACCCTGACATCTGCTGGAGTGACTACACAGCAAGGCACAAACAGTYCAGGAGGCTCCTGCAATGCATCCATGGTAACTTCTTGTCACAAATGGTGGAGGAGCCTACAAGGAACAGTGTCCTGCTGGACCCTGTCCTTACCAACAGAGAGGGATGGATTAGAGATGTGAAGGTTGGGGGCATCCTTGGCTGCAGTGACCATGAGATGGTGGAGTTCAGGATGCTGCGGGAAAGAAGTAAGGCAACAAGCAGGATTKCAACCCTGGAATTCAGGAGAGCGGACTTTGGRCTCTTCAGAGACCTACTTGGAGGAATCTCATGGGTTAAGGCCCTAAAAGGAAGAGGAGTCCAGGAGAGCTGGCTAATATTCAAGCATCAATTCCTC
>NW_028186407.1:344215-422530 GCF_003343005.1 Rhea americana | reverse complement strand
TATAGGAATGCAGTCAGTGTATGTAGAGATGCTGCAAGGAAGGCTAAGGCCCAGCTGGAATTGAGTCTGGCAAGGGATGTTAAGGACAACAGGAAGGGCTTCTTCAAATACATCAGCAGCAAGAGGAGGACTAGGGAAAATGTGGGCCCGCTACTGAATRGGGTGGRGGCCCCAGTGACAAGGGATACAGAGACGGAAGAGTTGCTGAATGCCCTCTTTGCTTCAGTCTTCACTGCTAAGGGCAGCCCTCATGAATCCCGTAGCCTGGACATGAGGGAGAAACTCTGGAGAGTGGAAGACTTTCCTTTGGTTGAGGAGGATAGGATTAGAGACCTTCTGGGCAAGCTTGACATCCATGGGCCCAGATGGGATGCACCCAYRGGTACTGAGGGAGCTGGCGGCTGTTGTTGCCAGGCCACTCTCCACCATCTTTGAAAAGTCATGGAGAACTGGAGAGGTGCCTGAGGACTGGAAGAAAGCCAGTGTCACTCCAGTCTTCAAAAAGGGCAAGAAGGAGGACCCAGCCTAACTAACTATATAGTTATAGGCTGGTCAGCCTCACCTCCATCCCCGGAAAGGTGATGGAACAGCTCATTCTGGATGKCATCTCCAGGCATATGGAGGAAAAGAAGATGATCAGGAGTAGCCAGCATGGATTCACCAAGGGGAAATCTTGCTTAACCAACCTGAGAGCCTTCTCTGATGGAATGACTGGGTAGATGAGGGGAGAGCAGTGGACGTTGTATACCTTGACTTCAGCAAGGCTTTTGACAGTCTCCCATAACATCCTCCTAGGCAAGCTCAGGAAGTGTGAGTTAGACGAGTGGACAGTGAGGTGGATTGAGAACTGGCTGAAAGGCAGAGCTCAGAGAGTTGGCATCAGTGGCATGGAGTCTAGTTGGAGACCTGTGGCTTGTGGCGTCCCCCAGGGCTCAGTACTGGGTCCCTTCCTGTTCAGCTTACTCATCAATGACCTGGATGAGGGCACAGAGTGCCTCCTCGGTAAATCTGCTGATGATCCCAAGCTGGGAGGAGTGGCTGAGACAGCTGAGGGCTGTGCTGCCATTCAGAGAGACCTGGACAGGCTGGAGAGTTGGGCAGAGAGGAACCTCCTGAGGTTCAACAAGGGCAAGTGCAGGGTCCTGCACCTAGGGAAAAGTGACCCCATGCACCAGTACAAGCTAGGGCTGACCTTCTGGAGAGCAGCTCTGCAGAGAAGGACCTGGGAGTGCTGGTGGATGAGAAGTTGACCATGAGCCAGCAATGTGCCCTTGTGGCCAGGAAGGCCAATGGTCTTCTGGGGTGCATTAGGAAGAGTGTTGCCAGCAGGTGGAGGGAGGTGATCCTGCCCCTCTACTCAGCCCTGGGGAGGCCTCGAGTACTGTGTCCAGTTCCTGGCTCCCAGGACAAGAGAGACATGGAGCTACTGCAGAGAGTTCAGCATAGGGCTACGAGAATTATCAGAGGGCTGGAGCACCTGCCCTATGAGGAACAGCTGTGAGAGCTGGGCCTCTTCAGCCTGGGGAAGAGAAGCCTGAGGGGGGTGGATCTTATCAATGTGTACAAGTACCTGAAGGGAGGGTGTCAAGGGGATGGGGACAAACTCTTTTCAGTTGCCCCGTGTGACAGGACAAGAGGCAATGGGCAGAAATTGAAGCACAGGAAGTTCTGCCTGAACGTGAGGGGGAATYTCTTCACTGTGAGAGTGACAGAGCACTGGAGCAGGTTGCCCAGAGAGCTTATGGAGTCTCCTTCTCTGGAGATCTTCAAGGCCYRCCTRGATGCAACCCTATCTAACATGTTCTAGGAGCCCCTGCTRAGCGGGGAGGTTGGACCAGATRATCTCCAGAGGTCGCTTCCAACCTTWCTGATTCTATGATTCTATTAGCTCTGCTAATTCTATAGATCACATGCTTGTGGGGGCTGGTTTATAGGCAGAAGGCAGAAGCCTAAGCACCACACAGAAGTTAAATGATTTTGAAAACCTAATGAACATAATAAACAAATTCTTAGTGAGCCAAGATATTGCTATGCTCTCTACACATAAAAAAAAAAAGCATCCTTAGAAAGGACCGACTATCCCCCTTCACATGGCAAGCTTAGCAGATTTGTATTGTAGAGCTTGTTAGTGGSAATCCAGAGCCACTTTCAGATTAGTAGTCATGGGTTTTGTTAAATTCTTGATTATTTCTAAAGCAGCTAGTTTAAAGTACATTTCAGCTACAAACAGGGAGAATGATACTTATATTCATACCACATGTAATAAACTGTAAGTGAAATTGTGTATGGCGTATGGATCCTCTTGAATTTACGATACATAATCATCACTGCCCARTTTCCTTACTACCACAAATAGAAGTGCATCCTCGTTCTGAGAAAGGTGTAAGTATATATGTAAATAATCAGATATCCCCTAAAAAGTTAAGAAGCACTGATGTCATGYATTTCAGATGACACTGGATTTCTCTTCTCAGGGTGAATGACAACTATGAAGAATACATGGTTTATGCATTTTCTACTGACTGGCAAGCACAAGAATTCATTCTGGGACAAGAAAAAGAGTTTCGTGGCTTCCAGGGTATAGGAAAACATTGACAGTGCTACTGCTGGTGCCCTAGGTATAGTGAGGTTTGGATAGAAAATACAATGTCTCCAAGTAGGAACTGTAAAGCCTAAAATTCTTCTTTCCTGTCACCCCCACAATTTTGAATCTGTTGAGCAGTTTCACCAGAAATAGACAGAGATCTCACATGAAACATTTACATGTGTTCATTAAAGATCTATTTTTCTAGATATATTTTTCCACTTTGGCTCCACTCCAGGGAAAGGTTGCAGTGTGAGCTTGCACCTCAAGGACATCAGAAAGTGCTCATATGAGCATTATGAATACCCTGGTTGCAAGAAAATCTTTGGACAGCATTCACATCTTTAGGTAGAGAGTGGAACCATGAGGCAAAAAGCTATTAAGAGCATGTTAAGAACGTCTTTATTGTGGCACACTTATRTAGCAACTCACCGTCTTATGTAATTGAGACCAGATGTGCTGCACAGATGTTGGATAGTTTGATTTTACTACACATATGCTTCACAGTTGCTGTGCGCACAAGCAGCGTAACGTGTGTGGTAGACACTGAACATCAGSTACAGGGTTCTGCAAAACAAGATTCCACTTGTTACAGTAACTTCTATTGCTCACAGAACTCCTGGCTTTCTTTCATAAAAACATTTTCTTTGAGATTTCTAAACTAGCAAGAAAGATGATTTCCTTCAAACATTGTGAAGCTATTTAGTGCATAATTCTTAGTAGTTCCCAATTTGCTCCTGTCTTGTAGGATCACTAAGCGCCACAAACTTACATGCTAAAATATCACCCAAAGCTGTCAAAGGAGTTCGAGGTGATGTGGTTCTAAGTCCTGGAGAGTGGATGGTCCTAACAGAGTCCTTGCTTTCTGTAGTGTGTGAGTACTCCCCATGAGCATATTAAGCAAAATGATTGGTTTGTCATTTGTTTGTCTTCCCTTTTGAGAAGGGAAGCATAGCTTTCAGATTACTTCCTTGGGAATAAGCTGAACAGTAGTGTTTGCTGCACCTCTGTGCCCAGCTATTGTGGAAAGTGGTGAGTCTGCCAACTGATGCAGTCACAGTGACAGACACACTTGTAGAAAGCAGATCAGAGGCGTTCTATCRAACAAGCATTGCTAGAAATGGCTTTATTCAAAAAGTGGCACGCTTCTGCTGAGTTACCAAACCATAATTCAAGCAGAATGTCATCAGGGTCATTTTTGACTAGGAGGGGAACGAATTATTTCTAAAATTTGCGATCCAGGTGAACTTTTGAAGGAGTAGTATGTTCATCCTAGGTCCTAGAAAATTGTCAGTTACAGATTCCAAATTTCCAGCTGTTTGAATCTGATACTTTGTCTCCTATTTTAAACTTACATTTAGGTAAGTGAGGCCAAGGCAGCTCTCAAGCAATTCAAACATCCCAGGCTGCCTACTGGAATAAGCAGTGGACCTATGCCAGTGCAGAATCAGATGGCTAATTCTTACTTAAGTTTGGGGAACACTACAGCAGCTGCAGAGATGAATATTGTCCGTTTGTCCTACCCTACCATATCTTGCAGTGGGATTCCTGAAAAATCCTTGTCTCGTCCATCCTCTCTTCCACACACAGCAAGTAAACTCCAGTTCCGTCTTGTACTTCGTGGCCAAATGAAAATTGTAGTGCTTGGTTTATAGGATCAGAAGTGTTGGCCACAGAACATTTGCTGCATTTCCCAAGAAAGAATTATACCACAGGTGGATCCTGCAGCAATACTATAGCTGAAATCAGCTGAGGGAGATAGCACGAAAAACTGTGCAACGTTTCRCAGAGGAGAGATAACAGAAGACATGACATTTCATCAGCCAAAATCACTGCTAATTAACTAACCTGAAATCTCAGAAATCCACTGTTATAGGAAGAGAAGTGCCTTTTYTTGACAATAAGAAAAGATTCAGTCTCTCCTAAAATGGTTGCTAGTACTGCTATTAGAAGTGAATTGTGCGTTACAARCACATGGCTTTTATAATCAAGTCACCAACATCTTTATAACTTCTCTTAAACTAATAATAACTAGAACTAAATGAGATCTGAATAAGGCCACACTAGTACATTCATTTTTAGAATGGGGATCTATTTGAGAAGTGTAAAACATCTGAGATTTCTCAACTGTCTTTAAGAATTGGAACATAATATGTTACTTTTGTTGATGTTTATTGTGCTTCTGGTGAGCAAATTGGCTGGAAGGACACTAACAGGAAATTCTATTCACAAGATAAGCAGCTGTTAGCCCCTAAAGAAGCTTCAGAAGTTCATAAAGGCCAAAAAATTTCTTTCTGTAACGGATTTAATGAATAGTCAGCATTCCACATTAACCAAAGGAAATGCTTTGGGGGCAGTTTTTACAGATGCAATCGAATCTTGTGTTTGTGTGAAGAAGGACAGAGCCTGCCATTTGTTTGTGAAATAACAGTTTCAAAGGTTATGCTTTCACCACAAAAATCTTGAACTTTTGTCATTTCAATATGCTGGAGAACTTTACTGTTTAATTTCTGGAAGCAGACTTGGTCTAGATCATGTAATTGTTTTCCATTGGAAATCCTCATTGATTTTAATGCACATTTCTTGAAAAGTGTTCCATTCTAGCTCATAGTCATCTACTGAATAGCTAGCAGCAAACTGCTTCAGASTTTTGGTCTTCTATTTGTGGCCCAATTGACTGTACAGTTTTGCACATAAACTCACAAAGGAAGCAGTAACAAAAGCATGTTCAGTAGTATTAGTAAGAACATGAGATGGATATGTCTTACCAACTTTCTCACTGCAGTGTGATGAGACACATTTTCAGCTGATATAGATGGCATAACCTCCTTTATTACAGCTATGCTAATTTACATCAGGCARAGTTGCAGACCTGATGGGTCACTGGTAATTCTGGGAACAATCCATGCTTTTTTTTGAAATATTTGTCCTAGAAATGTTGTGTTGGATATTTGTATACAATTATGTTCAAGGACTGTTCCTGCAAAGAAAACATGTAATAAATTTAACTTTAGACATCATGATTTTGTATGAAATCATGAAAATGAGCATGAAAATCGAACAAGTTACTGYGGGTTCTATATGATCTATTTGTGGAAGAGCACTGAAACATTAGAGCCCTGAATTCCTTCCAATGGAAAAAATATATAAGGAGACTGGCATTTATGAAATCTTAATCCAAGAAGGCCAGAGAAGTAGTAAGCCACACTCCTTGCAGGGAGGCTAACACCATTACTTAAAACTCTTCACAAGCCCAATGACAGAGAACATGACTGGCCTTCARTCAAACTGGACTTAAGTTGTCTTCAGCATGTAACAAGCCAAATTGTAATATTTATGCTCTAAACTTCACTAGTTTAACAGTAGAGTTTGGCACCTTTTCTGTATTTTTTCTTCCAAATCTAGGATAAAAGGAAGTTTTACTTGCAATGGACAAGAAATGTATATTTAAATGTCTCTTTGATCAAAACAATGTAACTTTGCATATGGAATTCTCATCAACCATAGGATGGATTTATCTTCTGAAGAAAATATAATGGCCTTAACTGCAATTTTACACAAGCATTATGTATCTCAGTTTCAGAGGGAAGAAGAAATGTAGTAGGAAACAACCTAGGCAAGACAGAGTGTCTTGGGAATGCCTCACTAACTGTTTGCATAAACACACCTACTGACAAACTGGGAATCTCCTCAAGCAGGATGGATGTTATACACACACAGACCAGGGCTCTTCTTGCATTCAAATTGCCTCTGGGCCATGGCAATTCCAAGCTGATGGGTAGCTGAATACTCAACTGTTTTGGAGCAGAACAGATCCACTAGCTGTAATCATTTCCTTTCACTTCCCTATCAYTTACGCAACCTCAGAAGGTGCAGAAGCTGGAAACTATTTTGTGAAAAGAGATTAAAAGATTTTTCAAGAACAACCTGATCTCGAAGAGGAAAATTATGCTTTTTTTCCTCTATTACTTAGTATACAAATTTCCTAGTAATGCCTGAATGCACGGAGATAGAAACAAATTGTGACATTGTTCAATAATTTTATTTTATTCTTCTTCTTCTGTTTTTTATAAAATACTCTTTTCAAAATGGAAATAGATGTTCCAGTTTTGATCAAGCTAGAAAGAAGTATTTTGTTGCAAGAGAAGACATTCTTTCAATTTTGCTTATGTGCATATGTATTTCATTAATGTCTATTTGTATAGTAAAGCTCATRTGGAATTTCACTAATTAAGAGTTTCTGTAATGTTTCAGAAATATATTAATAAGTCTAGCCTACAGGAAACTAGACTTTCCCTTGAATCACATTCTAAATTATCAACCTATATTGTTGAATGACATTCTCCAAGACCTGAGTGCTAAATAGGGCATAGCTCACTGAGCTTGGACAGAAATTACATCTTTTCTCACCCCTGTTTTCCTGTCCTGGGCATTTGTGTTTTTTTCCCCACTTTTCTCTGAACCGCTGCTTGGGTAAACTGAAGTTCCTGCTTCCCTGTTGATAAAAGCGATCTTTTGGATTTTACTTAGTGCTGGTACATGTTACAATTTTACAACAATCTCAGCATATTAAGTCAGTAGGCTCTTGTGTTTTTATTTATAACAACCTTTTCATTTGTATCTGTACTTAGAAAGTGCTAAGGATTCTCGTTTGTACTAGCTGGAAGGATACACTTCCCAAAGGCTCCCTTGGAAGCGACAGGACTCCTCAGTYACAGCGACAAGGCTCCCGTTGAGTTCAGTGGGAAAATCTACCCTGAATTGTCTCTGAAACCCAGACACAGAACTACGGACATCGTGCTTAGCGGAGCTGTCGCCGCAGGCGGTCTGCCAATGCTACTTCAAAAAATGCTCAAGTCCCGCTTTCCAGACTACCTTTCGTATTCATATCAACAGCAGCTGCCAAGAAAAGCTTCTTTGAAGCAATGGCGAGTCCCAGGCTTACTGACACAGGCAGCTGGGTTTAGTTATCAGAGATAATTTACCTATCACCAGGTATCCACCATGAGGCATGGATAAACTGGGCACACAGAAACAGAAGGCAGTAGTTTTTTATGGAGATACCTTTGCCCTTGCTTTGCTGTCACTATACCTATTTACTGGTGTTTATGCCGTCCTCCCACAGGAAATCGCAGAATCGCAGAATTCAATACAGAAGCAACACAAGCCTGGGATATCTGCAAAGAAGCACACCTTGGCCTACCCTGAAATTCAGCCAGACAAGGTGGCTTCCCACCCCAACTCCTCCCACTCCCCCAAATTATTTCTTTCCAAGATCAATCTCGCATTTTGTCGGGTAATTTTTCACCTCAGTACGGTGTTAGCCATGCCACCGCCACATGGGCTGTCACTGCGGAAACCGAAGCTTCGCCATCCAGCTTCCTAAACACCATCTCTCTGCAGACCTTGGTAAACACTGAGTTAGCTGGGTGATACCTTTTGCTCCAGTTTCTGAAGCAGATGARCTTCCTGCATCTGCTTGTCAACCTCCCCAAAGAATTTATCGTTCCCCTTACTTCCCCCTTAGTGATCGGTTAAGCATTAGCCAAACGGTCTGATGTTCTGACGCTTGCAGACTACTTCCCTCTGGGACTTCRAAAAATCCTTCCCGTGTTACCTGAACGAACAGGCTGTATTGGCTCCTCTGGAATCGGGATAAAGGAGCAGTTGAAGCAGTAGGGCTCTTTGTGATGTAGTTAGTTATGCAGTTAAAAATCCAGCTGCTCCCCTGCCTTCCTATCCCTTTTCCCTGTGCTCATAATCCAAGATTCCTTTTGGCTTCAGTTTTCCACACACGACCTCAGCCCGGAAGTGATTATATTGGATGTCTGAGTAAAATCTGTCGAGCCATTTTTGAATGGGTCAAGTGTGGAAAAAGCACTGCCATATGCCCTGACCAGAAGTGTTACACTGAAATAAAAATAAACAGAGGGAAAATTTAGACCCCCTCTTTTTTTTTTCTGTAGAAAGCTTTCTTTCCCCTCCCCCCCCMAAAAAAGCTTGATATAGAGGTTTGGAATGAGAAATTTTGATGTCCAGGGACATCAGTAAGGGATTCCTGAGCCAATCTGGTATCCTCTACGCTTCCCCYGGTCCTGCAGGAGAGGTCTGAGCCCTTACCCGTGACAGCGGGCAGGGCACAGAGCTCAGTCCCGCATGGCCGCTGGGGCACCCAGTGGGCAGCCTCGCCCCAGCTCGCTGCCCTTTCACGTTCCTCTTGGCTCACGGAAAGTTCATCCCTCCGCAACTCGACGTTTTCTATTCCTGGTGAGGGTTGTTCAGCCCGAGGAGGGGATCCAGGATCCTTGCAAAATGCCATGCTAAGGGCTGCCATCGTGGCCCTGTTGGGGTGAGCTCCCAGGAAGGACGGGCTGCACCTGGGGAAGAGGGATGCAAGTTAAACCTCTCCAAGGCACAATGGTGGTATGTGACTTCTTTTAGGTGCTGTTAATCTCACCTACTTTTTCTTAGCCCGAGAACATCACAGTCCAAGTAAAAGAGTGATAAAATCTCAGTAGCTGAGATCAATTTTTTTTCTCTTAGTTCTTCTTTTTGACTTAGCCCATACTGAACATACAGCTTTTTTAAAATAAAGGAAAGAAAAATTGAAAAAATTGACCCTAATGTACTAGAAAGTATTAGAAAGAGAAAAATATATTTGATTTTGCATTTAGCAGTATTAAAAGAGAACATGGCTTACTCTTAGATGTACTTATCTTGGAATACAAGGGCCTTCTCAATATAAATGGAATCATGGTATATTAATGAACACTAAATGGCRAGCTATTACAGATCAGAGGACAAAATCCTAAAAATTAAGATTACATTACCTTGGAGTGCATTATTGGCAGACCTATCTGAATACTTCTAAAAACTGAATTTTGACTTGGAAAATGAGACCTGCATGCATGACTTGAAGTCTGAAAGCCATGACTAGGAATGAGAAGTGTAAATTTAGTCTAGAGAATGTAAGTAAGACTACAGAACCCTAATGACCACTTGTGTCATATATAAACAAACTCCAGTGGAACAGGACTGGCAAATAGAATTGCAATAACGGTAATTGGATATATTTTTTGTTTAATGTCAAGATTCATACTAATCATTTTCTGATGTTCCCGCCCCTGTTCTTGTTATGTTTTATTTAGGTTTACAGCACTGGAATGAAACTGTTAGGGCAGCATATTTGTCAAGGATATCAGGAGACAAAGACAGCCTCAGGGTGTCCCAGTGACCATGCGGTACTGAATTCTGTGCATTGCAATGCCTCTGGAGTGAGAATGGTGAACAGCAGGCAAAATCAGTCTCAGATGAGTAAGAAAAAATTCTGCAGAAAAGCAGTTTCACTTGAAACTAGTAAAAGTAATCACTGACCTTGTCAGTATCTAGGAGTCCACATACTTTGTAAGAGGAGAACAAGGAGGGAATGCTCAAGGGCTCCTGTCCTTTATCATTTAGCTTGCTTAAAACAAATCACTTACTATTCATATTGAACTGTGATGTTAAAACTAATATGTTAGCAGCAGGACATAAAGCTTTAACTCACTTACTGATAAGGAAAAAATTAGAACGAAGCTTAAATGGCAAAGAAAAATTGCCACTATTTGGAAGAAGAAGGAAAGACCCTGTGAACATTACTGGAAGTCAGGACACTCCGTTTGGTTTTCAGCAAGACTTTTCTGTGCCATCATACACAGTGGATACTGAAAGACCCAGTCCATAAGTAAGTACAGTTGATGAATGGATCTCCTACACCAAGGGATATGAGAAAGGAGGACAGTTTACTTCATCTGGAGAGTAGTTCCTCAAAGGCTTGAGTACACCTCTTTAAATAATCCGCRTTCCTCCACCCTCCCCAATTGTTTCTACATGGAAATTTTATTTTTTTCACTAATATGAGAGGCTGAAACAGTCAGTATCTTGCTCATCAGGAAAGAAAAATAGCACGTAGCTCTGACTGAGATATCTACAGAGTTCTCTTCAGTATGGTGTGAGTGATTTTAGACTGAGATTTGGGCTTTCAGGGTCTCTGCTTGGTTGCCTCTTGGTTCTTCAGTTAAGTCATCTCTCAGCATTTGAGTGCTGTGAACTGAATCACAGTGAACTAAATATATTACTTAGGTGACTAGGACTGTTCTGATTTTATTCCTGTGGTTTTCATGTCCTTTCACTCTCATGCCATTTAGTTTTCAGACTGTAGCAAATATTACAGATATATATCTGTAGTATATCAGCAAATACGTGGGAATGCTCAGCCATGTAAGTAAGTGTGAAGGTGTCTCAGGTCAATGGAGCTTGAGCCATTTTACACATGAAGGAGTGCATATCTTTAATCACATGCTGAATTACTTTGAAGAGTCTCAGATAGATAAACACATAAATAAATATAAACTTTACAGCAAGTAGATAACACAATTTTGAAGATCATCAACTGAAAGGAGAAATCAGTACTAGATAAATGTTTTCCTAGAAAATAGGTTTACTTGGCTAAAAGTGTCCTCGGTGACAAAAACTCATCTGAAAAAGATAAATGACTCTGCAGGAAAACGGAAGGACTGTGCAGACCATGCACTTCCCTTAAGCTATTATGATGAACAGTYCAAATAGCTTGTTAGTTTAAGAGACTTCCAGCAGGAATTAGAGCATTCTGTATACTGTTTATGTTGAAAGAAAACATAGACTATTTTGTCGCACAGCTCTCTAGGTTTTCCCTTTAAGCAAAAATATGGACCCAGAGGAACTCCATGAAAAAAAAAGGAAAAGCAAAATTCAGAAGAAAGCACTGAGAGTAGAGTTAGGCAACATTATAGTCAGGTGGGTAGCAGCATTTAGTTTCCCAGTTTCACCATCTGCTTTTTAACTTCATTGCTAGTGTGAAAAGCTAAAAATTTTGGAAGGGCATAGGGTCAGTATTACTTCAGATAACTGGTATTTTAAATATGTTAGAAATACTGTGAGCACTGGCAGGAAGCCATTAGCCTAGAGAGCAGTCAAGGAAGCAAAATTTGTCTTCTCAGATTTATAGTGAAAAGTGTGCGCATTACACTGAATCCCAATGAAGAAAGATTCTTTGGAGAGCAGTTCAGTTCCCTTACGTGCCACGTTTTCATATTCCACTGTCTTTTGTATCTTAAATAGATGTTTGTACAAGACGATTCATAACCAATATGAACAGAGTTCATACTTTGGTTCTCAGATCAAAGATGAACTTAAATGGCTACTTTCAAATGACATTTGCATTCAGGTGTATTTCGTGCATCTTGTCATTTCCCCATTTAACAACCCAACATTTTGCTTTAGATTTATGACCACAAAGGTACTTCTTAAATTTTGTCTAATTGTTAAGGGATAATAAAATATTTAGCCACTCTATCCCAGAGTGCAATGTCTAAATCCCTGAAGCAGAATATGTGACACTAAGAAACTTTTTCAAAACCAATTTTTTAAAAAAAGAAAAAAAAATCTAAATCTTTCAGCATGCACTCTGGCATTTAATCCATGAGAGCAGGAGCGTGCTCAAAGGTCCACGCAAAGCAGCAGGTTTCTTTTAATAATCAATTTTCTTCATGAAGGCACTTCTGAATGTCATCTATGGTAATCTGACCTAAGGAAAGAGGAATTTTAAGCCCATTTGGTTTCAAGTGAAAATTTAGCACAAATGCGGACTTGTTCCCTCCCCATCAAGTCAGATGTATTTCTTTTTACCCTGGGTAGATCCCACCAACTTTAGTGGAATGGAGGAGGAGGATTTAGCAGCATGAACTGTTTGAAATTAAACCTAGCCYGTACTAGTCCATTTTTGATGAACTGCTGCTTTCATGAAAATGATACTTTTTAGAGAAACTCTTATTTATCTTCCATAATTAATTTCAACTAATATTGCTCAAACTGTTCTTAGAAATGTGATATTAGTTTTGGCAGAGTTTCACCTATTGTCTGCCATTTTCCCTAAAATTATGCCAAGCCACAAGTTAGGTCACTACTGCTTTTATAGACTCAAGTAAACCAAGCTAGCAATATCTGCTTTTGGCAATTTTAGAGTTACTATTTTAAAGCTCCTTTGCTTGGAGCTATCTACTCTCAGGGGTTACAAAAGGAATCCTCTACTTTCCAATATAGCATCCCAGACAAGGATATACCCTGAATTTGCAGTAATGGAGAATAGCCATAGGATTAGGCCATCATTTGATACTGTGTTTGGATAAGACCCTCAATTTAGATGTTATTCATATCAGATGTTTATTTTGAAGTGAAGCATATTTAGGGTTTTAGTAGCTCAAGCCAGATGCCACGTCAGCCTTCCTGGCAGGAGCCTCCACTCTATACATAGCCACCATCTGGTGTAAGTGCAGCAGTGCGAACCCCAAGGCTACTAGCTGCAGCTCTCTGTGACACCAGGGGAGCTTAGCATGAGTTCAAGCAGGTGCAAGTTCAGCTCAAACCACAGCTCTGTCACTGCAGATTTAACACCAGGGCAGATCAGTATCTGATGTGCGACATTGAGGCTGCTGAAGATGAGGCATTTGTTCGGTGTTTCACTGCATTTAACTAAATTATGGGCTGAGAAGCTTTAAATGACATCTGATTTAAACAAGCACACTGGACCTGCTTTGTAATGTTCATAATGCTGGCCCTCCAGTCAGCTAACCCATAGGCAAGGACATGCAAGTCAGGTCTCTAGAGAAACTGCCCAGTATGTACAAGAACTGCATTGCAAGAAACATGATGGAGACAACAAAGTCCACATAGATGAAGATGTTTGGTGCTGGGCTGCTTAATCAGTAATCATTAGTTCTGTTGGCTGTTGTTCTCTCAGCTAGATCCAGGCTATATTGGCCAATCTTTTAGAAGAGATGTTGATACCTGAAATGCTAAGATCTTCACCTTTTAAGGTAGCCTTTGAATGGCTATTGAATATATCCAGCTGCAGCTCTGGCATCAATAAATGAAAATAAGTATTTTGCACAGCATATAAATATTAGCTAAAGACATTAATGTCTGACCTCTGATTATATTTCTTTGCAGAAACCATGATGAACTGGCCTTGAAAAAAGTGTGTGTAACCTATTTCTAATTCACATGGAACACTAGCTTCCAGTCAAAACCCACACAGGAATGACTTATCTGGGTGACTACATAGACAGCCTGCATGACCATATTTACCACATTTCCTTACTTTGTTTGCAAGAGTAACTAATTAGAAGCAGCTCATCCAAACATATTAGAAAAGTGCTTAACACAACGCCCGCTGTGTGGAGTTTGTGTGCTGCATGCACAAGTAGTGCAGAAATGCAAAATAGAGAAAGCCAATGTGTGGCTAATGAGAGACCCTACATTTGCAAAACAACAGAGTTTTTGACGTTTCTGACATTTACTGAGTAAAGTGGAGGTTAAGATTTCAAAATTACCTGTATTATACTAAAACACAGAACAAATGAGAGAAGTGGGGATATCAGCACTTTTTCTTATATACTGCTGAGTGGAGTTTGCTGGAACTGCTGCCAATACCACCAAGCCTTCATCAAGTCTTCTCTCCATGTACATGCTATAGCAATGGTGCTATTGAACAAACATCAATAGCTATGGTTGCAGTTTGCTGTTTCGTTTATATTGTGTTCTGTATTGTGATGTAAAACTAAAGAGAGGAAGAAGAGGGAGGAAGGAAAACTTTGAGATACCCTTAGAAAAACATTTGTAAGGGAACATCCTCATGCTGCCAGAACAGAAAATGGTGCAACAGTTCTACACAGTCATAGCAAAGGTCCTTCCAGCTTAATATCAAATGCTTAGGAAAGAGTGTGGCAGGGCATTCATGTTATGATATATCCCCAAGATACTTTTTCATCCTTTAGCAATTTACATTTCATTGACTTCCAGAGGCACAATTAACAGGCAACTCTTGACGGATACGCTTGTATGATTTTGTCCAATTGCTTTTTGAATGCACATATTTAGTATCCACACCACCCCGTTTGCAAGGAACTTCTTAACAATAGTTTAACTGCACTCTGAGTGAAGAGCTCCTTMCTTCTATCTTTATTTGATCCCTCTTTCTAGTTTTGTCTGGTGACCTGCAGTTCTGTTTTGGAAGAAACAACAGAGAGCCATTCCCTATTCACCATCTCAAGCCACTCRTGATTTTGTAGACCTCAGTCACATCTCTCTTCAGTTCTCTTTTCCAAACTGAAGAGTTCTAGTCTTAGCTGTTTCTTTCAGATAAGCTCTTCCATACCCTGCTGGCTATCTCTATGCCTCTTCTAGTTCTGCCATATCCTTTTAGACATTACAGACCAGAACTGCATATCATATTTAAGATGCAGGTATGCATGAAATTATTCAGTGACGTGCTGATATAGTCAATCTTCTGTTTTTTCCCTAGTAACTCTCAACACTTGCTTTCTGATCCTTGCTTTCTGATTGCTGCTCAGCTGGTGTTTTCATGGATTTATAACCAAAATCTCATTTGTGAGTGATAATAGTTTGCTCAGACTACATCAGTTAATATTTAAATTGGGAGTGTACACTTCAATGACTACCACTAAGTGTTTATCTACAACTRAATTTCATCTGTCATTTCAAATTCCAGCCTCTCAGTCCAATACCAGCTATATGCAGTTCATCCTTACTACCCTATATAAATCAACATCACTGTCAGACTTTCTCACCTTGGCTGTTCATACCTTTCCAAATTGTTTCCGAACAGCAGGTCTCATCACATTTCACCACAAGATGCTGATGATGACTTCTCTCCACAGCTAAATGTGAACATGTTCTCCAGCCATCCCATATCAGCTTATTAACTACCTATGGAATGATCTTCCCATTTACTCAAAGGCTGCCTCATTTCCTGAAGAGCCTTCTGGAAATCCAAGAGACTAAATCAACCACATACTTGATTGCACCTTCAAAAAGCTCCAAGAGATTTATGAGATGTGACTTCCTTTACCAAAAAAAAAAAAATGTTGACTCTTCTGAAGTGTATCATTTATATGTGTTCACTAATTCTTCTATTGGTTCTACTAATATAGTTTAGCAGAAACAACAGCCGTACTGATCTGGTTTCCTTAATCTCCCCTGGAACCCTTTTTAGCAAAAATGTCAAGGAAGTTATACAGATAATTTTAACATATTAGCTAAACTTTGCATGCTAACCAAAACAAAACAAGATTATTTATTATTTATAAGTTTCTTGCTGAAATCTACAGATTATACTCAGGAAAACACTATGCTAGCATGCAATATCTTCTGATGAACATTCTTCATTAATTCACAAAAGCAGAGGGGGAAATGTGGAAAAAGCTAGTACAAAGTAGATAAAAGGTTTTCAGAGGCCAATATATGGTACAAGGAAGTCTGTCTTTATATATAATGAMGTTTACAGCAGCATTATACATTCATGTTGATGAAAAATTGGTATTTTCTAATCAGATCTATGAGCTGGGGATGACAATGCCTTATCTCTCTTCCTGCAGGAAAAATCATCAGTTCTTAGGGACATGAAGAGTGATGCAAGGCATCATAAAACACTAAATAATTGTAATTGATGAAGCAGATATGTTTCATTTTTTATTACAAATATAGTACTAGAAAACAAATCATTCRTGCCAGCTGATCAGAGGTCACAAGATCACACAAACCCTGATCAGGTGGTATTTCAGATGCTCCAATTCTCTATAAATCGAGCTTTGCAAAAATACTGACCAGGCAATGTAAGAACTTTTCTGGGCAGCCTGTTTTGAACAKATTATTAGTTGTGTGTTTTAAATTTGCATTCATTTGAATAAGAATAAAAGAAATCCCTTAATAAGGACGATTATCTAAAACCTGGTTTAAAACTTTCTTCAAAGATAAGAGGGTAGCTATGGAGTTATCACCAAAGAGACCTAGATCCTACACTCAGGATTTACACTGCATGGATGCAAGAACTTTTACTTTGTGTGTGGCTAGAATTGAGCTAATGGTCATATCGTGTCTCTTTGGACAAGCAAATGGAAAACAAATCTGCCAAACTCCATTAAATTAAAAATATATATATATATATATATATAAAAAAAACATGATTTCCTGCTCAGCAAGCCCTTGAATCACAAAATGCTGGAGGCTGGGAGAGTATTTAGAAAAAGTATCATTATATAGTGCCCCATTCTTGTCTTCTCTATATGCCCACAGGTGGCCTTTGCTCTAACTGACTCTCCCTTAAGAAACCAGTCCCCTAAAACACCAAATAAGGGATAGACAAACAACAGAAAGGAGGGGCAGAGACAGAAAGCTCAGGGAGAAAAAGCAAGTGATCTCACAGGGAAAAGTGTAAAAAGGATGAGGTAGAGGGTTGAGGAATCAAAAGTGCAAAATAGCCGAAGGGGGTGCTTATCTGAGACACCAGCAGTTCCCATTGCTTCATGAAGATTTCTTAGGAGTCAGGAGATGCTTCCTGAGCTGCTCTATCTGGAGACAGGACAGGACAAGGGGACAGAAATAGGCACCACRGCTGCTGAGGTCTCCCCTTGTCGTGCTTTTTATTTCCAGTGCTGTGGATGGTCAGCTCAGGATAGGGCAAGGAGGGCATGTCCTATGATTTTATAGGACTCCAACAGGGGAAAGTATTCCAGAAATGAGGGGTAAAAGTGCAGCCAGAACCTCAACAAGAGAGTATGGAGTCAGAGAAAGGCCTACAGCCCAAGACACCGAATATTTCAATACAATAGGATCTCCCTTTCGCGACTACAACAGCATGAACCAGGCAGCATGCCTATGGCAGCCACTCTACTCTTTTCAGCCAGACTCAGTTTTGCTCTCAGGCTCCAGCTCCCTTGAGTTCATACATAGATGCATGCACGCTTGTATATAGTAATGTCAAAATTCACAAAGGCCAAGGAATTATTTTTTTTCTAATTTTTCAGAGAAAATGGAACATGTTTAGTTTTGTATGAAATACTATGGCTCTTTGATTTGTAGAAGAATATACATATTCTGTCAGTACCCCAAAATCATGAATCAAACTACAAGAATTTTTGGTAAATAAYTGTTAATAAATGGTCCAAGATAATATTCTGTACTATATAGATAATTTTTCTGGACACAGAAAGTAAGCTGTTCCGAAAGCACATGGTTACAATGAATTAAGAAATGCAACAGGTTTGTTCTTGGTGCATAAACTCTRACATGCAGGTTATTTGTGGTAGCTATCTTAATGTTCCTGCTTCACTGTGGTTATTTCTATTAAAATTCTTCCTGTAATGCTACTCTTGTGTATCTCAGGTGCTGTGAAGCTTGTTTCATTGATATTGGTAGAACACACTTGGACTCATTAGCAGAGAAAAAATTGAAAAGTTAGGCATTATTTTATCCTTATTTTAGTATTTTTTAATAATCTCTTTTACTACACTGTAGAGCTTTTTCTTCCTTATTTGAAAGCAGCAATATCACCATAATTTATTTTTAGAAATAAGACTATATTGGTTTTAGCTGTGTCTTTTTAGCCTTTTTTGTTCTGACAGCACAGTCTCCTGAATTCATCCCCTTTTTGGTGAGTATGTGTGTGCATTTACATGGTGACACTATGGGAAGAAACAAGATGTTGCACCGTATATGGATGAGATTTCAGCACTGTCCTTAGRTCCAAATGATACAGTTAACTGCTTTTCTCAGCATATCCTTGAGAAATGCTTTGCACTGGTTGGCTAAAACTCAGTCTTAATTTAGGTCACTATATTTTAATTTAATTCAACCTTGCTGAGAGGCTGAAAAGAACATCTGAAATACTATTGCCACCTCAACATTACAGAAGCCGCCATTCTAAGGAAATGCCTTAAAATAGAGAGGAATTCAAATTAAATTCGAGCATGAGCACAGGCATTGCAACTGGCTGGGTAGATGAGGGGAGATCAGTGGATGTTGTGTACCTTGACTTCACCAAGGCTTTTGACACTGTCTCCCATAACATCCTCCTAGGCAAGCTCAGGAAGTGTGGGTTAGACGAGTGGGCAGTGAGGTGGATTGAGAACTGGCTGAAAGGCAGAGCTCAGAGGGTYRKCATCAGTGRYRTGGAGTCTAGTTGGAGRCCTGTGGCTTGTGGCRTTCCCCAGGGCTCAGTACTGGGTCCCTTCCTGTTCAGCTTACTCATCAATGACCTGGATGAGGGSACAGAGTGCCTCCTCAGCAAGTTTGCTGATGATCCCAAGCTGGGAGGAGAGGCTGAKACAGCTGAGGGCTGTGCTGCCATTCAGAGAGATCTAGACAGGCTGGAGAGTTGGGCRGAGAGGAACCTCCTGAGGTTCAACAAGGGCAAGTGCAGGGTCCTGCACCTAGGGAAAAATAACCCCAGGCACCAGTACAAGCTAGGGCTGACCTTCTGGAGAGCAGCTCTGCAGAGAAGGACCTGGGAGTGCTGGTGGATGAGAAGTTGACCATGAGCCAGCAATGTGCCCTTGTGGCCAGGAAGGCCAATGGTMTYCTGGGSTGCAYTAGGAAGAGTGTTGCCAGCAGGTGGAGGGAGGTGATCCTGCCCCTCTACTCAGCCCTGGGGAGGCCTCATCTCGAGTACTGTGTCCAGTTCTGGACTCTCCAGTACAAGAGAGACATGGAGCTACTGAAGAGAGTTCAGCATAGGGCTACAAAGATGATGTGAGGGCTGGAGCATCTGTCCTATGAGGAACAGCTGTGAGAGCTGGGCCTCTTCAGCCTGGGGAAGAGAAGCCTGAGGGGGGATCTTACCAATATGTACAAGTACCTGAAGGGAGGGTGTCAAGGGGATGGGGACAAACTCTTTTCAGTTGCCCCGTGTAACAAGACAAGAGGCAATGGGCAGAAATTGAAGCACAGGAAGTTCTGCCTGAACGTGAGGGGGAATYTCTTCMCTGTGAGAGTGACAGAGCACTGGAGCAGGTTGCCCAGAGAGCTTATGGAGTCTCCTTCTCTGGAGATCTTCAAGGCCYRCCTRGATGCAACCCTATCTAACATGTTYTAGGAGCCCCTGCTGAGCGGGGAGGTTGGACCAGATAATCTCCAGAGGTCCCTTCCAACCTTACTGATTCTGTGATCCTATAAGTTGTTGGGGGTTCAGAATCCAGACCTGACGATAAATCTAAAATCTGAACATTTTGACGCAGCTGTAGTGTATTTCTCTACTTGGAAGTCTAACTCCAATTATCGCTATACTGAGTGTGGAGTAGACGTGGGAGATGGGAGCTGCCACAGGCATTCAGCCTTGTGATAATTCCCAGCCATTGGTTCATACAAGCTCCCTCTCGTCTCCTCTCAGGTAAGGGTTTCCTTTTTTGTGCTACAGAAGGTAGTTCCCATGACATAACAAGTTCATRGTACCTTGGCAGGAGGGGAAGCCAGCATTGATATGTTGGGTAKCTCCAACCACTGTGGACCCCAGACTGCATCCCACAGCCGAGTGCTATGGCAGCTCAGGAAGTTTAGTGAGATCAGGTTTTTCTTTTAAAAGGAAGGGYGAAGGAAGGGGTCCCAGATTGACCTGTCTGTCCTGTGGGGACCTAATAAGAGGTGATAAAGTGGATTTTGTCCCCAGCACAAAAGGAACAACCATAATCGAGGGATAAGGAGAGCCAGGAGGAGTCCCCAAAGCAGAGGTACCTTTGAGCTGCATTAGGAAAGCTAGCTGAGCTGAGTTCCTCTGTCCTGAGGGAAGAAGAGAAGCCCTTTTCAAACAGCACTTGTTCTTAACTCTGTGCAAATACAGTATTTAATTGATTCTGTAAATCATGGACTCGTCTTTCCAAGAGCTGCAGAAAACTATAAAGGCAAGAGGCTTTGCACTAAAACTTTTTGGAAGAAGAATGTATCGTTATTCTCAAACCTTGAACAGAATCCAAGCTGGACAGCAAGAGCTGCGCGTGCTGACAGTGAAGGCTCCAAATCAGGAAAGAGCATTGCCAGCTACATGTGGTTAAAGACACGGAGGAGTAGGAAGAGCTTCTCTTCACCAGGACCGTGGTGTAATTCACCAGAATTACACATTAGTAAGTAGCAGCTTTTGTTAAAAGAAGATGTATTACACAAGTACGTGATTATAACTGGGAATAGGCACTGTTACTCATCATCCCTAAATGTGAAAACATTGCTAACTGTCTGACACAAGCTGCTACATATAGGACAAGAGTGTACAGTCTGAAAGCAAGAACTCTGGTTATAGGAGCAAAAGCTGTTTTTTTTTTTTTTAAGCTAACCAAATTCTAATAGCAACCACTTTTTTTTTTTTTTCCTCACTTCAGAAATTAATGGCAGGATATTCATTAGCTTTGAGAGCAGGTTAGGCATCATAGAAACCCAAAATCCGAGTTTGTTTTGTGCTCTTTAGGCTGTGAGTGCAGTTGTATTTCACTACTGAATTCCACATGGCAGCACACTGATTGGGTCCAGATTTGGACCCTCTGAGAGTAAGTACCTATTGCTGGTCTTTAAATGAGAAATCTGCAAGGAAAGTTGATATAAAACTTCAGCTGCAAGGAGCAAGCATGCATTGTTTTAAGCAGGAAAATCTAGAGTTCATAAGCCCTTGAGAAAGATTAAAGTATCCTTTATAAGTATGCTTTGTTCTTTTTACCAAGTGTCTTGATACTTTGGATTGTTAATAGATATTTCAGCATACCAGAAGCTGAGAAAGTTGCTTTTTGAAGATAAAGTTAGAAAGTGAAAAATAAGCATGTATTGTGATAGTCTTTCACTGTTTAGTCCTTGTTGTTAGAAGGCACTGAAGAAATAATCCCGTAAACTCTGCTTGGTGGTAAGCTTTAATGTTTGAGTGGAGTCTAAAGACATGCATGGGGAGTTGATGTTTATAATGTTTTCACTTCTTGCTATCTTTGACCCAAACTGGAAATACACAGAAGTGCAAACATCCTTTGTTTGCAGAAGACCTGGCCTTGTATTGTTCTTTGTACTCTTCTCGTATATTTAAAATGTATATAATTATAAGAAAAAGGCAAACGTTTGTCCAGAAGTATTATAGTGGCGCCAGCTTCTCCMTCCTTTCCTCTTGGATTTGAATCTATATCCCTTTATATTTAGTTTATTGTCAACAGGATACTGCATCATTACCCTTCCTGTGAAGGCTTCCTTTACTTTTCTGAAGGAGCGGTGATTGCCGCATGTCAGTAAACTGTTGTAACCCACTCCTAATAATTACCTGTCTTTAACAATACAGTTGATACCAGATATGGTATCTTTTTATCTATCAGAATACCTGTATAAGATAAGTCAAATGCTGTTAAGGAAATGTGGATTTGTAAATCCCAAGCTTTTTGCCTAAATTAGGAAGGCAAATAATATGAGGAAAAAATGGAAATTGATGTCTGGTGACACAGTTCTCTTGGCTCTTGGAGTTGTGCATACCAGCTGTGATCATAAATGATCCTGCAGTGGAGCAGTGACAGATCCCTACTCCCTCTACCTTGTTAAAGGACTTCATACTTTTACATATGTGAAAAAGACATGTTACATGGCATTTTCTTAGAATATATGTATAGGACAATATTTCTAGACAAATTTTCTTAATAGAGCTCTAATTAAGTCCCAAAAGTGTAGGGGCAAAATCATTTTTTATTGATTTAAATATCAAAATACAGAAATATTTTATTTCCTGGTTTCATTGTATTCTAGTGTGTTGCACCAGGATGACACAACTTGTTTTCTACTAACTCTTACTGGAGATGTAATGATTAGCATACATCTTGTCATTTTTCTAAGTTAACAAATGCATGGTAATCTGCATGTGAGAATCACTAGAAACTAATTAAAAATACATCAGATTGACTACTATAGGCATATCCAGTGTTTTGTTTTGTTTTGAGAAGAAGGAGGTTGATGTAATGCCTGTGCCTGAAACTTCATTAATATCTGTTACGGGAAATGAACAGTCACTTCCCAAGGACTCCARATGGGCAGAAGTCCCAGCTAGTGAAGGGAACAGGTGCCTGCTCCCAACTACTGGTGTACCGATGAACTTGACTGCGTGGGTAAGACTGTTTGCAGGAATGTTTGTGTTACAGCTGCTGCTTTCTAAAATTGAGCACACTGTTATTCATGTCTCAAGCTGGGGCAGATCCTCCTCTTCCTGACTGCTAATACAGCTGCTGTAAGCAGGTCTCCAGAAGTGTCCTGTGAGTCTGCAGACCTGTATCTTGCTCCTGGTATCCTGCACAGGGCAAGGAGTGGGAGCCTGTAACACCTACTACAGTGCAGGTTCTTAAAGGGATGCTCACCCTGCCAAAACCAGCATTTTGAACCCCTATGCACTATTTTATCCCTCTTTTTTATATGTATATATATATATGTATGTATATATATATATGTATATATATCCCATTTATATATTTTTTTATATATATAAATATATAAGCACAAGGAATTTAACATGTCTTTTCCTGGTGAATAAGACTAGCTTTAAGGGAAGTTAGCAGACTCCGCTGATACCAAAGTAGGTGGAACTGAGATGAGTTCTAATACATACTGTGTAAAATGCTATTGGCCATAAATGCAATAATTGAGATGAAAGAACAGATGACTGTTTAGTCTGACCAAATCCGTGAGCTGGGGATTTCCAAAGTCTCTCAGGATATAATTATTATGGGAAAAACTGCCAAACAACTTGAGTTCAAAGGTAGGAAGGTAGCTTTCTGGTTGACAGGATGACTCCATACTGAGTGTCGGGAGGCAAAGCTGCCTCCCCTTCTACATCTTTAGGATATGTGCTGGAGAGCTGTGCACAGCACCTGCCTGGAACTCGTAGACCTGCTTAAATGCAGTGAGAAGGTCATATCGAAATTGAGCTCAAAACATTCTGCTATTACAACTGCAAAAACAAGGCAGTCAAATTTTGTGTTAGTCCTCTTAATTTCAGGGTGATTTTCCTGGGACTAGTGGTCAGCATAAGGATTATCTTTTTAACCCACTAGAAAGAAAACCAGAAAAGTGAGTTTTATCTTCTTTGCACATTGCTACATTATATTTGTGCTGTAACCCATTTTTGCACTGTGAAATAACGTAAGTCTGATTCTCAAATATTTATTTTAGTGGAAGTGAGATTGTCCTGCTCTGTCCAGTACTGTCATTAATGTGCTGGGAGTGCATGATCCAGCCATCCAAAAGATTCATGCAAGGTTCATAGATATAAGTGGAGCCAAATGAGGGGAGGATTTTCTCAGTCCTGGAAGGGTAGAAAGATAATCACAGAAATTTAGATAAACAATACTGTTCTAGTTACTTTATCTTAAAGCTAAGCTGTATTTTGAGACAGAATTTGATCTCTTTGTGCATGAAAACTGAGGATTTCAAATAGGTCAGGAATTTAATGCTCTGATATCTAACGTGACCCTGGTGCAGGAACAATGTGACCTATTTCTCAGCATTATTTTGTGTTGAATAAATGTTAGTGAATGTTGTTCTCCCTCAGATCCCTTGAATACGTGGGCTGAGCAAGGAACAGACCTAACCCCCCAAACTGATTGTCATTGTAAAATGTGCAGTGGTCAGTGTTGAGTAATGCTTTGACAGATGTAGCCCAGAAATGTCAAATTGCACTGGGAAAACCAAAGATAAGACTTTTTTAGGTAAAATCATCTCAGTGTCAGGTCATCGAGGGCCTCTCCAACCCTGCCCGTCTTCGCCCACCCCAGGCCTCCCCCACCTCCAGTCACCACTTCAGCCCACTTCAGTCAGTCCCTCCCACAAGAACCCACAAGCAGTGCCCGGCCTCCCAGAGGGTTTTTGGACCCCTAGTTCACCACTGGCCATGTCTGGGGCTGTTGGGGGTCCCTGGTTCTGCCCACACCATTCGGACCCTGTGGGATGGCATCATGTTGGGAGGGCACTGCCCATGCTGGGGTGCCCCTTGGCTCACACTCCCTGGTGGAGCAGCCAGCCTGTGTTGCTCTCCTGACTCCCTGAGGCCAAACAACTCAGGGATAGTATAGAAAAGCCACTCAGCAATCAGAAGTAACAGTAAAAGCAGTGAGCTTTTATAGCACCAAGACCTTATTTGGTTAGTAGGAAGTGATCTCTGTTTTGAAAGGACTGTGTTCTGTTCCTTTGTAAATAAATTCCATTTTTGAAAAGCTTTTCATAAGTCTTTCATTTTTAGCTATTTATCTCTGCCTACAGGATTTTCCCTGTAAGTTTATGTATACRCTGTAACAGTGTTCTGAAGATTGTAAACTTCCCTCTGACACAAACAAAATCATGCTGGGCCAGGCTGGCTCTGTTTAATCCATATTTGACACTTCCGATTGTCACTGGACCAATCAATTAGTCCATGTGTTTGCTCTGTGCAGTTTGGACACTTCCTTTTGTTTTTTCCTGTCTTTTTAAACCCAGCATTAGAGTTGTTAGGTATGACTTCTTAAGAGAACAAATGATTTTTATTGTTTTCTCAGACAAGAGAGAGGGAGGAGAGGTGAATAATACAAAGCCATATGCTGGTCTGGGAATTTCAGAAGCCAAGTTTATTGTTTGATATTCTCCAAAGAGTCGAATGCATTTAGTTACTGCCAATGAAAGATTTCATATTTTGTTGTTGTGACTGCACTTGCAGTGAGTGAGCAATAAAAACCTCACAGTTAATGCATATTGAGAAAGTTTGATTCAACATACCTTGCTCTCCGAGGATGATTAGTACAACTGTACCCAGTAGTCGTGGTCAGGGGAACTTTTCCCCAAACTGTAGAACTGCTCAGCAAGAGGAGCAGTTTCAGGTTGACTTTCAACAGTGTTTATTGAGCTCTTCCACACTCTATCATTCCATGTTACAAGAAGAAATTGTTTCAACCTGTTTTCAGGGGAGCTCTAAGGAGAGGTGGTGGACTTTTCTGGCAGGATAGGAGCCCAGAAACAAAGAAGAACCAGAGTACCTTGATGGTTCTGCATCTTTGTGTCCTACAAGGTTCCCAAATCTTGCGTCTTGAAAAGACAGCCAACTGGCTAAAAGTGGATTCTTCTACTGAGAGAGAGAGAGAAAGGAAGAACTTTTAGAAAAAATGGATGATTTTTTGCAATCTAGAACTATTATTTTCATAGTGGTAAGCTATTGCAAAGTGAATATGCACAAATTGATTTAACCTTAACTTGGTGTGGGAAAAATGTTTCATTTAAACTTATTCCATGAAGGGACCTTTTAAGATCAGGGTTTTTTAGAAATTGTCAGATGTGCTAGTAAATGTTAGTCTGTTCGCTGCTTATAGTTCRTTACAGCTCTGGCTGCTGATCACTTGCTGCAGGCATTGGATTTTTTAATGGGTAATGAAAAGTGAGTCTAATCTCTTCGGGGCTGAATGTCTTCTGTGTGGCTGCCTGTAGCAAAGCCAGGCTGGACTTGGTGATCCGGGTATTCTCTTCTGATGTTCCTAGATGGGATGTATACTGAATCCATCCAGTGAGTTCAAACGGAGACGTTTCATACATTTGGTTACAATGAGTTTAAGAGCAGAAAGTATAGGCACTGGCCTGTGAAGAAACTTAGGAAAATGGAAAGTATTTTTGTAGAAGGGAGAGAAAAAGATGGTAAACAAATAAAATGAAAGTAGATAGATTAAAAAAAAAGGGGGGAAGAAGAAGAAGGTGGATAGAAAACAAGAATGCAGAGGAATTTAAAAAGGAAAACCAAACAAAAACTCCATATCTCCAATTTCAGACTCGTAAATCATATATATGCATGTCAGCAAGTTTCCTGGTTTTTGGCAGGTGTCCTGCAGCTCTGTAAGGATAAGGCAAGGGACTTAAATCTGAGAGACAACAAAACTTGAATGTTGCTTTGACAGGTAATAGCATATCACTGTGTTCAACATTTATGATTTTCTGGAGCCTGCTAACTGATTATTATGTTATTCCTTTCATTGTAATGTATTAGAGGTGAAAAAACTAATCAATTTTTATTGTATTTTCTGCAACAAAAGGAAAAGGCAAAGCAATGGAGCACATGTTTGAAAATCCTGCAGTTACTTTGCACGTTTGACCACTCAAAGTTCAGCAGACCACTCAGGGCAAGGGTTTCACCACGGGAATTTACATGCATGTCCCATCTACCCATTCTCTAAGTCATATGACTTTGAGCCAATTCAGGATCTGGAAGCCAATAGCTATGAAAAGACGATGCTGGGCTCTGGTCAAAGCCATGAAGTAATTGAGTAATGATGTGGCAAGGAACATAAAATTTCAGTAGCCATGGCAGCTGGATATAGAAAATAAGTTCTCTACATAGCAAAGACAGTGAAAAAAGCAAATCTAAACTGTAGGGCTGTTACAGCTGTGGGTACACCTGGACTGACAAGCTTTGGCAGTTAAGATCATCAGAAATTGGTCTGTTTTTCTATCCAAGTCTAACTGGGCTAGAAATCTTGCAAGATTCAGGTTTCTTGCAAAATTTCCGATAATAAGTGATTTTAAGTTTAGGAGGAAATACCATAAAAACAGTCTTTTCATAGACCTTTAAGTAATAAATTTTGGTTGGAGCCAGCAGGACAGAACATGATGAGGTGCTTGYCAAAGAAGATTTGGAAAGATGAAAAACTTTAAACATTTTAGGCAGAAAAATAATTATGGGATTTAAGCCTCAAGGAAGATTCAGATTGGCTTCTGTATTATCTAAATCTGTTTCCTTCCCTCTTTAAGAATATGGCAACCTTCCCRTAGTCTTTGTTGGGCTTTGAATTGAATCTTTAAACATTTATATAGATTCAGTATGGTTGTCCATTATGAATATTATAAATGGAGATTTTGAGGACAAATATATTCAGCCTCTGCTTTTCTCCCTCAGCATGAATACATCTTCACCTCCTCGACACACTTACTCCTGCTGTCTGGATTGTCACTCACTCATGAGCACATCCATACCCTTACAGTCATTACCAAGCTTTCCTTGGGCTTAGCTGCACTTCTCTGTCAGAAAATACTGTAGCTCTGTCTCTTAGTTTATAATGCTATTTTCTTAAGGGAAGCAATATTTCTGYGTCAGATGGGGTTCCACTTCATGCCATGTCACAGTGAAGTTTTCTTGGGCTTGTAACAAGGCCTCAGAAGCACTACCTTTTATAATATTATTCTCAGAAATTTGAAGTCTGCTGTTTTACAGGAGGTCATGGGGGAAAAAAGATTTTCTTCCCGGAGCTTCCTGCACATAAAGAATATGAAGGAACTAAGATAAGACAATAGAAGTAATTTTGCCTGGGGTTTCAACCTTTCAGATACCAGTCTGTGGCTGAGAGATTAGAGGAGGCAAAACCATACTGGTTTAGATTGATATATGAGAATATCTTGTAAATAAAATTATTTTCAGGCAAATAGTTCTTGTTTCTGTTATGGTGGAGGATACTTTATTTGGCTGGCAATGATCTTCAGGTGTCTGCCTTGAGTTACTAAGATTAGATGAAGGTAGATGGGTTAAACTAAATGTTTTCTGATGTTACAGATCAAAGGGATCATCCTATGCCTATCGCCATTCTACTCAGCTCTGGCTTACCAGGATCTTTCCACTGTACAGTGTCAATCTTCACACAAATTTCTTGACTGCTGAAAGTACAGCCTCTTCAGTAATGCTCACAGGGGACTAATGGCCAAGCCTATATAAATAATTCTGTGAAAATTGACAGGATCCTTCAAGGAACAGGGACCTATTCCTTGAATAACTGAGCAGCATAAAGTTATCCTCCATCTTTTGCTTATTGCTGATCCAATGAGCAGTTTTGTTTTCAGTTTCTGTAAAATATGCAGAACCTCTCTACTATTAGCTTTTTTACAGAGAGAATAAGCTATAGGTAATTACACTTTCCCCAACCAGCTGTGTGCATATTTTCTCTTCCCTTGTTCTTTCATAACTTTGATGCTTTGACAGACTTCAACCAAATTTACTAGAGATATAAAAGTCCATGACAATTACTATAAGCTTCATAAAAATTAATGGCTCAAGAGTTTCCACTTGGAGACCTACTGCAATTTTTGGTTTCTGTAGAAGACATCAGTAACCCCATCCCGATGAAATATTCTCAGTTGGGAAGACTAGGAGCACACCTATAGGGAATCAGGCTTCATCAGCACTCACATTCAAAGTGCTGCTAGGTGCTCTAGTCTGTAGCAGTAAGGAGATGCTGTGTGGTTTTGTATCTTTGTTCTCTTGGTTRTATGTCCCTTTTTCTGGTAAGGTAAGGAAATAGAGAAATGTCAATATTTGTTCTTGCTGATTTCTTGAGTAAGACCAGAGCTAGCAAGGAACACAGCAATGTAGCTAGAGGGAGTTCCTTGTCTTGCCAAAGAGAACTACAGTGGCCATCCTATCGCCTTAAAATCTGTATTTGATGGGTAAAGAGGTCTGTTTCTTCAGGTGTTTGCTATTGATTTCAAAAGAAACTGAGGAAGGAAGTGACTTGTGCATTTTCTGAAAATGTGAGGTGTTTTTTTTCTCACTGAAACTATTTTTCCTCATTTTTGTGAGTGATTATTTAATGTGCTAAATTATATGGTAGCAGAATTCCCAGGACAGGGTATTCTATGTAAAAGTCTCTTTTTCTATTCTGCCTTCTCCCCTCTACTGTTCTAATTTTAGGTTCAGTATGATAACTTACTCCAATGGCTTTGACACAATTCTGATATAAAAATAGCTTTTGTCGCTGTGCARTCCAATATAAACAGCCTTAGAAACCAATTTCCAAACCTCTAGAAGCTACTTGATACCCCCTTTGGATAACTTTTACTGTAGTAAAGTTGTAGAGAATCTATGAATTTTTCATTTACTTGTTAGAATCTTAAAATTGTACCTCCAACCCTGCAAGGAACACTAGACCTACTGCAAAGGGGGATTACTCCTCTATTTTTTTTTTTTTTTTTTAAGCAGACAAAATTGCTATTCCTTTATCCTCCCTAGCACTAAGTAGGTTTTTACTCARAGCATCCTGTCTTTTTCTATCGTCTTCTACTTTTAACATTCTTAATGCATGCTTCATTGATGATATAGTCCTAGGCCAAGCCTGGATCCAAGTATTCTCGAACTGAGTGGAAAGTCATATTCAATTTTTGGTTCTAAACCAAGAAAAAATCTTGGATGAAAATCCCATTCTCAGAAATGAAGTTAAATCTGGACAGAGGTCAAGCTCGTGGGTTGTTAAACTGCTTTGTGTATGTTTTGCGTATGTCATCTTGTGGAAAAAGAGGTGTTATTTTCTTTTTAAGTATTTTCTTTCTCCTGCTGTGTTTTTGCAGTGTTGTAACCCTAATGGCAGTTAATGAGAGGCAAAATCAGTATTGGTGAGAGTATTTGGRGAACTAAGTTTTATAGCCTTTAGATGAAGTTACTCTCTGCAGTCACCATTCAATAAGAACTAATCAATTCCCTTTCTTGACAGTTTGATTCAAACTGGAATTTGTCATTTAAATTTTGRTTTTGAGTAGGGAGGTATACAGTAAAATGAAGTGCTCAAGTAGCATCTTTGAGGAAAAAGCGCTGTAACACTCACCCACATGTGTCATGTCTTGTATTGAAGACCAGAAATAATACGGAGTATGATTGCCTAATATACTGCTTCTCTGTTCCTCTGTAAGAAGTGAGAACTAAATATTATTTCGGATAGTTATATTAGAGGGTTTGGATAAAGATAGTGGAGCTACTGCTGTCCTTTGAGGAAACTCTGATTTAACAGAAAAACAGACAGAATTCATCACTGGGAAAGATGGTGGTGTTGAATCTAGAGATGAATTGGCATCCTGAAGAAGAGGACTGTGTTTTAATGTGTACCTTGTTTTAGTTTTATGTCGTGGAATGTGGATTACCATTTAGGTTGTATGTCTGATAGCTTATTAGCAAATACTTTGTATCGCTTCTTGCCTCAGTGCTGCCTGCTTGTCAAAATTCTGGATTCTCTCTGTAGTGGATGAAAGAACTGGAGGAAYTTTTGAGTATATTCTAGTTGGTATTCTAGAAGATTGGTAACTAAATCAGAACAGATTTTATACAGAATAACTCTGCTGGGCAGTAACAAGGACTGAWTATAATGCCTTGGGTTTACTGTTGTCTCCAGTCCCACCCACATGTATACCACTCCTACCCCCTTTTTTAAAAAAAAAAAAAAAAAAACTTCTTAAATCTGAGCACTCAAAAATGAGCTGTTCTCTGCTTGCAGGCATTGGTTTGGATTTAAGCAAAGAGACCATTTGGAGGGAAGAGTAGGGGCAAACAGATTGGGAAACCTAAACAACGTGTTGTGAGGAACATGGTCACCTCTGGAGCAACAGTCCCACTAGTGGATGAGGCAGCCAGCTGCTACCCATCTTGTCATACSTTGTATCAACCTGTTCATCAGCAGGTGTGTTTAAATTCCAGGAATCTGCCACTGGTCCCCAATTTAAAAATTAATGTTTGCCCCTCTYGGAGGGAGGGAGGGAAGGATAGGGGAGCTATATCAGGCTTTGTGCTCTAGCTTTCTGTTGCCAAATCATCCCCAGCTGGCCAGTCCTGCTGCCAGTGACTGCTAGCTGTTCTACAATATGAAACTTAGCCCATCAGCTGAAAAGCTTTTCCTGTTGGGCTTTTCAATATGCAACATGAGATYGTGGAGGAAATATCAGAATGTTGGCATCTAGATCTGAGGACATAGGGGGGGCTTTTTTGATCACCCTTGAATAGGCATTTGTGCAAACCTAAGGATGAGTGTCAATACCTGATGACCAGCAGATACAAGAACAGTGCTTCCCCCAAAACTCAAAGTAAACAGAGCCTTATATTAACACAGCTCCCAGTCATATGGRTGAAAGAATGGCTGTCAGCAACTTTGGAGAATAAGGGAAAGTAGCTGCAATAGCCCAAGTGTACGCAGGCTTGACTTGCAGTGATTTTTTTTTTTTTTTATGTAGAATGTTTCTGTTAAAGATCACTGTATTTTAAACTTGGATGAACATTTATTTGCACAATGCAGTCAGGCATGCAGGGCTCTGAGTTCATACAAGCTTTCTTGTAGAATAGAAGCCAGCCTTCAAATATCAGAGTCTGGAAGAGTTGTTTTTGTAACCACCTGCATTCTTTGGGATGTAAATAACAGATTTTTGGCTTTGGTAACTTCAATGCAGGTCTCTGAAGGGACTGCACAGTATCCCAAAACAATAAGTTATGTTTTTTTGACCTCGTCAGCACAGGTAGAAGACTGAGCATGGCCTTTAACTGTTCCTGTGTTTCTTCCTTGGCACACMGAGATAAATACATTCTCACGTAATTTTTGTTTATGTACTTCTGTGACTTTGTATAAGACCTGTTTTCTGTTGGGAAATTCTCAATCAYAAATTATTATTATTTTTTTTCATAAAGCATGCTGTTCCCAAGCCATCTCCCTTGAGATGCCTACCTCAGTAGTAGTTGGGGCAAATTGAGACTGTCATACTCAAGGACTTGAACAGCCTGACAATCACTGTACTTATTTTAGGGAGGTGAAGGGGAAAAGGAGCAGGGTGCACTAGAAATATTTATCATTTTATGTTTTTCAGCTCCATCCACCAAAGCAGTCTCTTCAGCAATTAAGATGTTAATCTTTCTGTTGGGAAGCCTGCCTCGATTCCCCACATACTGGAAGCTCTGTCCCATGTTTCAATGCCAAATACAGAGTTTCAGTTAGAGCTGTAGATTTCTGTCCTGTTATGGCAGAAACAGTAGTCATTCTCACACAAATCAGAGCAAAAATTAAAGGAATCCTTTCTTCTCATATTTACAGTGCAGGCTGCTTAAGAGATATTAGCTATAATTTATAGTAATTTGACTTTAAGAGGACTTATAAAGGAGTGCTTATAGGGAAGATGTGTAACAGTCTATTTTATATAGATTGCATTCAGACTGGGGTGCAAGTCACAAAACTCACCCTCAAGTGGGTCTGCCTGTGTAAACATTTCTATCAGGGAAGAGCATTTGACCATTCCCCTGCCCCTTTCCATCTGTGAACAGAAAGTCATATAGTAGATCTGGGCTGTGGGAGTTCAGGGAGCCTCAATTGCATCTTTTCTCTCTATTCTCATTGTAGAAATTCTCATACAGGCATGGAAATGTTGGCTGGAATGGACACCTGGAGGGTCATTTAGTCCAACCTTCTGTTTAAACCAAGGACTATCACCAACACTAGAGAGATGGCTATACCTAGCTGAGTCTTGAAAACCTTCAAGAGGAAAGTCCAACTTCACTCTGTGTTTTGAGTTTGTGTTGAGGGTGTTCACCCTCTCAGTGAGGAAGTTTCCCCTAATATCCTATCTGATCATATCCTTCATGTCATAACATGTCTTGTGACATGTATAACATTGACCCTTGTTAAGTTCTTTGCTATTCCCAAGAGAAGTTTGGCTTTGTTATCTTTGTAATTTYCCTKCWTGGAGTCATAGGCTGTTGTTAGATCTTCCTTTAGCCTCTCCTTTGCCAGACTAAACAAGCCCTCCTCTGYCAGCCACTCCTCATAGCTCTCGTGCTCCATGTCTCTGTCCATCCTGAGAGACTTCTGCTAGTCCCTCACCTCCTGAGGGGTTTGGAGGGTCCCATAAAACTGGACACTGTAGTCCTGGTATGGCCTCCACAGCACCAGCTTAAAGCAAACAACCTCCTTTCTTCTGCTGACCACATTCCTCCTTAGGTAGCCCTTTAGTTGTTTCCCTCATCCATGATGAGCGTGCACAGTTGGCACATGTGCAGYCTGGCAWCTACTGTAGCCCCTGGGTCCTTCTCCAGTGMGGCTGCCACTCAGCCAGCCAGTTCCCAGCTGTACTGATGTGGGGGTTATCTTGCCCCTGGTGCACTTCTCCTTACTGAGTCCTGTGAGATTGTTGTTGCCCCAARCCCTGCATTTGAGGTCCTTGTAGACTGCAGTTCTACCATTTTTTGTGTCAGATCCTCTTCCAAATTTAGCCCTATCTGCAAATTTTCTGAGGGTACTTGCTGTCTCCTCAGCCAGATGGCTGGTGAGACACTGGATAATATTGGATTAAGTATTGATTGCTTGGACCAGTCTACTCTAACATGCTTGCATTTGTAGGAGAAAGTATGGACTTTTCTTGAATTCTCACAGAAGGCTGTGAAAAGAGAGGGTTGGGAAGTGGCATCAGGGTAAAAGTGTTTACTGAAAGTGATAGAGGGTGGGGGAATTGCTAGAACTTCACAATTGTAGTAAACTTATCACGTTTGAGTGGAACTTAAAGTTCTATATTTATACATTTCTTAGAACATTTTTAGTATTTTCAGTGCTTGTTTCAACTATGCTAAAGTTTGCACGGGAGAGGAAGCTGTCTTGCAATTAATTAATTGATTAAGAAGATGAGCAATGTCTGAATGCTGAGAGTTGATTCTTAGCTCAGCTCCTGGTTTATGTTTGTTTTTTCTTTTTTTTAAAAAAAAGAAGAAGAAAGAAAAAAAAATCTTTCTTTTGTGGGCAGGACTCTAGGTGAATACTGCAGAGAGGAGGAGGTGACCTTTAATGCTCAACAGATGGCTTCAACCCACACTATACTTAGAGGAGCACTTTCCTGTGCTGCTTTCCTACAAACTGATCTACTTTAGCTACTCAGAAAACAGCTGTGGCAATTTTTAAATACCATTTAGAGACTGAAACCTTGTAATATTATTAGAAACATTTATAGGCACTGAAAACATAACAATGCGGAATGATCTAGCATCTGCATGAAACAGTTGGTATTCTGGTACCATTCTCCGAACTGCATTTTTCATCTGTAAATTGTGATTAAAGGGAGGGGGGAAACACAACAGCAGGAACTCTTCCAAGGGTAGTGATAAGGATCTCTTTCCTTGTCTGGAATTGCCCTTTAAGCACTAGACAGCAGCAAGAGGAAGCAAAAGCTTCCTTCCCTGACTAGACCTGATTTCAACTAAGATGCGAGTCTTTTACATATACTTCCATCACAATCTGTGCAAGCTATGTTAAAAACAAAAATAATTTTAAAAAAGAAAAAAAACTTGATCTTTTGCTTCCTTCACTTAGACTAATAAGGAACCATTGCCCTTTCTGATGGTCACTTTCATGAATGCAAAGCTGCCCCTGTTTCAGGGAGATAAAGCAGCTTTGGCAATGCGTGCTCCATCTGCTTTGTCAGATAGAATTACCTCATTTAGATGATGATGATGATTCTTCTGTAGGTAATGTGCATTTAAAAATGAAACCTATTCGTTTTTATAGGAAAACAGTCTAAGTGCAGTTTAGTAGCTTGGCCATATGCTTCAAAGCATCCCATCTTTGGGAAAGTTTTCTCATTCCAGATCCAATGGGGGGATTAGGACTGTTCTAATGTGGATTTCATGTCATACCATGAGTTTTGTAGTTTTTCTTAATTTGATGAAAATTGTATAAAGGACAGAAGATCAGATCTGACCAGCTCAGATGGGTAGAACATGGAGCATGCTGAAAACCGGATCATGGATATGCACGTCTATATCTCTTTACTGTAGAAGAGCTCTTGTCTCTGACCTTTCCTATGCTGATACAGCCCAAAGTCAGGGAAGACTGATGTGTAGCATGATGCTGGAGTAGCGACTAAGTCTTAAGAATGATAAGCCCATATAGAAGGAGGTAAAAGGAATAGGGAAAGACTGAGAACAGCTGGGAACAGAATAGATGGAGCAGAAGCTGGTTAGCTGGTGAGACAAGAGAACACGGTTTATCTTTTGAGTGTCTGCCTTGGCAGACTGCTTGAATTTCCTCTGAATACAGAGAACAATGGGGAAAAAATATGAAAAAGTATTTAAAGGTGTATCTAAGTAATTCGGTGTGGATGAATAAATGCTAGATGTTTCTTCATGTGGCATCTAGCAATATGTGTTGATAATGAGGGAAACTTCTGCTCCAGGGGTAAAGAATTTGAGTACTTTTGTAAAGTCCCGTTAACCACTTCTATGAATCCTTAAGTGCTGATAGTAGTAGCTTTGGGCACTCAGGAAACCCTTAGGAATCTCCTAAGGAGAACATTTTTGTTGTTTATATAGGATAATCATTACTCAAAGTATAATGAGCTAGGCTATAGATCTGTCATGAAGAGCTCTGAAGTCATAGAAAAAAGCTATAATTCATAGCAGTTGCTTTCTGGAAAATTTACTTAGGACTGCATGTGGCCATACCACTGCAAAGGAAAGGAAATGTCTGTAAATCAGTTAAGTCAAACTGAACTGTAATGAGTGTTGTTCCTGCATTTCTTTTTTCATCGGTCAGCTCAGAACTAGAATCCTGAATCCCTATTTCCCTTGAGAAAAAACATTTTTTTTTCCTCTTTGTTTGCCTATCCTTGTTACTTTTATGACCTTTGGCAGCTTCTGGAAACTGCCATGTTGAAGATAAGAGCTATAGTTTCTGGTGTATTATTGATGGACTACCAACTGTAGGTATATCCATAAGAGATGGAAAATGGTGCTGCATTGTACTTCAAGTGTTTCTATCTGGAGCACTTCTGAATATTATGTTAAGCTATGTTTGCTGCCAAGTACCTCAGATCAGTCTGGGAAACTTCTTTTCCTGTGAAGGTTTGCTAGCTTTGATGTTCGTATCTACAGTACTTTCAAAATGCAGTGCCCATATAGGGAAGTTCAGTCTCTGAAGTTAAGTGTGAAGTTAAACCAGTTAAACCAGGATTTAAACCTCCTTTTTGTTGGAACAGTTCCAGTACTCTTCAGTTATTTGTCTTGCAAAAATTGGTGAAATTAGTAGATTTGTTTGCGCAGTTTGCATTTTTGTTCCGGATGAGCTCTCTTGGTTTGCAGTTGATATTCCGGTTAAGTGCTGATGACAACACTTTACTTAAATGCAAATTGGAGAGAGTCCAAAGAATGTTTCCACTAAATGTTTCAAGGCTGAAAACACTGACCCAATAAAATGTTTATATTGAACATCATAGGCAGTGTGATATGAAAAGATTTTAACTTTGTAATGAAAACTTACTAGCTGAGTCAGAAGATGTAGTCACCTGTCTATCAGAATGATGGGAGTAAATTCTTTATAATTGACGCAGATGTTTATTACTCTTGACGTGTTCTATAAGATGCTTTTAGCAGACCATGTTGTTCAGCCTAGGTAGAATACAGATAGAGTATCACAATTCGAAGCAAACCTCACATACATATTGGGGCTTGTTACTTCTCCTCCAGTTTTAGGCCAATTTCTCAAATGACAGAAATGTGATGTTTAGCTACTGGGAGTCTTTGAGGAAAGAGCAGAGGAATAATGAGTGAGCAGGGCTATTTTCAGTTGGAAAGTAGCAAGTGCAAAGTTTATAGGTGGCCAGGGGATATTCTTCATATTTGGCCAYGCAAAGTTGATCAATAGTAAAGAGCTGATAGCAGGGCTCCAAAGGGCAATGAGTTTCAGTGAGTACAGGAACCATGCCAACAGTGATGTTTGCTTACACAAAGGCAGTGTTGTTACAGTGCTTTTTAATCCAAGTTAGACCCATGAATACAGATGTCACTAGGGAAGAATTTGAAATGTTCAGGTTGCCAGAGGTTGTGAAAGAAATTAATAGGGGGAGATAATGTGATTGGTCACATTTGTTCTCAAAGTATTTTTTTTCCAAGAAAGCATTAGTCTGGGTTATTCATCCTGCCCAGAGTGGAGGGTGTCCATGATTATTTTTGACTCTGCAGTGTTTGATATCCTGCAGTGCTAAATTCAGAGCAATAATATTAATTGTGCCTGAAATACAGACTCTGCTCTTCCAGCCACTCAACCTCCATTTTCATTCATTAGCTTAGACTTTGGATCTCTTTTTTTGGATATGATAATACAAGCATGTGTACAAGAGAATGTATATCTGCAGGGTGCCACTGTTTGTCCTTGCTTTTTGAAATACTTCTCAAGGAGGAAAAAAAAATCAACTGTAGCTTTCCCTTCAGAAAATAATGGAATGCATATACATTACTGGCTAAAGGAAGAGTCAGACTGCAGATATGGTGAGAGGGTTGGTTTCTAAAATTCATTCTTAGTGACAGGATTCCAAAGTAAATTTAGAGGGCCATCTTCACTTCAGACTTCTCTGACATTGGCAAAAGATTTGTTAACTGTTACAGACAGCTTGGGTAGCTAGGATTTTTAGGTAAACTCATTTTTGCCAAATGCAGGAAATTCAAGCTGAATTTCCTTTGGGTATTTGTCTAAGAAGAAAAAGGGTTTTTTGTTGTTTTTGTTTTTTATTTAAAAAAAAAAAAGTCAGCTTATTTTTATGACTGATACCAGAGGAAAAAAGCATAGTTTTGTCCATAACAATGAAGCAAATTCCAGAAGATTAATGAAACAAGAATAAAGAGGATAGGACAGGGTAGCAACAGAGTTCAGTGTGGGAAGGGAGCATAGTAAAGGGACAAGGACTGATGTGGAGGCGAGCTGACAAAAACAGAAGTGGTCTACAAAAGTATAATGAAAGAAAGCAGAAAAGCAGTAAGCAGTGGGTACTGGAACTAGCAAATGGACTGTGCTGCTCTGCTATCTGAGACAGCTTAGCACTAGCCATGTGTGTCTCCTCTGGCTGTATGTCCGCATGGCGAGAGCAGTCTGCTGTGCAAATTACTGTGAGCTCAAATGGCAGAGGTAGATGCAGTGATACTAACATTCCAGCTTTGCTGATGCGTATTGCTGGGATGCTGTATGCGAGGATTTTCTTTTACTGAAATTTGGAACGTGGCATGTAAGAATACTATGTATAAAGTAGTATTAAGTCTGTAAAATCAAGCTCTCAAATCATGCCAGAAATTGGTTAAGAGAGTTCAAATAACTGGTTTGCATGTATTATCATAGTTTTGATATAGACGATACTAGGATTTCTTTCTCTTTGTCTCCCTAGATTTTACTAATGTTTTCCTAAGTGTTTTTTCCTCYTCCAATATACTGAGAACTATTAGTAGAACCTCCTGGAGACATTACAAATATTCTCAAGATGCTGATGACTTACTGTTACATGATGCAAATCTGAGTTGAGTTCATTATTTTTTTGTGAAGTAAAATCCCRAATAGAACTGCAGGAAGAACGGTCTCCATGCGAAACAAGTTAGGGTTGGCTTTGTTTTCCTGGACAGATCTAACTTTTTTAAAAGAAGTCTAAAAATTAAATTTAATCTCAAAAATAGCTCTTATGATAGTTTCAAAAGATCAAATTAACTCATGTTCTGCAGGTGTGTCAGAATCTAAAGAGCTTGTAGGGATTTAGTAAAGTATCAGCTTAGCTGGTACTAAAGACACTAGCTAAAGAATGCTCAGTATCTCGGCTTTCTCACTGATTACTGTGTATTTTTAGTGACTCTTTTTATTTYTACTAATTAAAACTATGCTTGACATGCTTCAAATAACATGTATACTAAAGTTAATAAAATGGGGATTGTTGATTCCAGTTTATAAATAAGTACTAGAGAAATGACAAAAGGATGCTGTTCTCAATTATTTAATTTAGCTTTAGCTGAAGGCTTATATTGGTCCAATGTTAGTCCATTTTTGAATTCATTCTTTTTATGAAGTTCTTAGTACCTCTAACCTCCCTTAGGTCAAAATCCTTGAGCAAGTCTTAATCATGTTTTCAGTTTCTGAGCAGCTTTAACACACCAATAGAAATTCCTTCTTTAAAACCCAATAAGCCCTGACCTGGACTTAACCTGTCCCTCCTCAGGCAAAACCACTGTTAATTTCAACAGGAGTGCAATCAAATTCTAAGTATAAATTCAGCATCCTTAGAAAAGCTAACCCTTACATGCTTCCTGCCCCCTACTACCAGCCCAGTAGCACACAGCTTCAAAAAGGGGACAAGCGTGAAAGTTGAACTTCTTAAATTGAATTTAAGAGAAGTAAATCTTTGCATGGTGCAGGGAGCTTACTGACATTATACTGAAAGGCCAGCACCGGTGCAAACCACCTGTTAAGAAAGACTTGAATAAGGGGAAAAGGGAAGCAGGCATGTCTAATCYGACAAGAGAAGCAGGTTATTAGAATGAGAAGACATCTTTCAAAAAGCTGTAATTGTATCCAAATGAAGAAAAGACAAAGGACTYTAAACTCTGGCAGATTAATTGTATAAATGCACTAGTGCATGTCAAAACAGAGTTCAGGGAACAATGAGCAAAAGGATCAAATGAATACTAAACATTTCTTCAAACATATCAAGAGCCGGAAGGGGCTGTACTAGAGGGGCTGTAGAGCCAAATAGTGCTCACTGTACTAAAGGAGCACTGAGAAGGCAAGACGACTCAGCAAGATTGCTGAGTAGCTAAATTAATTATTTACATAAGCTTTTATCGTGGCCTCAATTGAAGACCCATGTTGGATCCCTTTGGAGAGGGAGGGTATTCATCAGAAAACRTGCCTGATGCTAAAGTAGCTATAGAGGTTGTGGAAATGTTGTCAATAAAAATACTAGCAAATTGCTAGAAATAGATTTTGTTCACCCAAGAGCTCTAAGAGAAGTCAAGGGTGAAATAGCTGAATTACTGACGGCAATATGTTTTGATGTGTGAGGACTGGACTAATGGCAAACATGCCAATCTTTAAAAGAGGTTCGGAGGAGTATGAAGCAAATTATAGACCTGTAGCATGACACTTATGCTCCCCAAATYAGTAAAACTCCAATAATAGAAATAGTGGACATCCAGATAAATGTGATCTGTTTGGGAAGAGACGATATGGCTAGCTGATAAAGTTGAGCTGGTTTCCTTTAAAAGCTTTTAGAAATCCAAGCATCCATGGGGTAAGGCATGGATTGGCAGTGAGACATGATACAGGGGGTGGAAGTAGAAGGTTAGCTCTAGCGCTTCAGAGACATCAGAGAAGGTCTGCTTGCCCTGTTCTTACTCTTCACTGGGGTCTGTTTATTGCTGTTGCTTAAACGAGGGTTATGAAGGAGAAGGATTCTTGGTCTGAACTGGATTCTCAATAAGCATGCTTCCCTTCATGCTTTCCACTGTGGTTATTCAAGGCAGATAGTGTACCAAGGTGATCAACCTAGGTTGTCAGAATTCTTGAATGAATTAGCTGCACTTTTCTGCCTTAATCTCCACTCATTACCTAGTAATTCCTAACACTTGATTGCTTTTGTGATTGCTTCTGAACACTGAGCCAAGATTTCCATGAAATTATGACCCCCAGATTTTGTTCCTGAGAGATAATGGTGAGCTCAGAGTAAAGTTAGGGTTACTCTACTGTTATCTAAACTGTATTTCTCCTGCTATTTTATCATTCACTCAACCTCATAATATCTTTCAGTTAGCCATTTCTCTTCACTGTCCTGAACAAMTCAGTATAACTGGAAGACTTTCTTACCTCTTTGATTAGTCCTTTTTGCAAACTAATTACAAAGATGTTGAACACCATAGGTCCTAGCTGTGAAATGTATTGCTGGCTCCAACTCTCCATTTTCTGTCTTTTAATCATGTGCAGTTTTTCATGTAAGAACCTTTCYGCTTATCTGAAACCTGCTTAGTTTCTGCAAAACTATTAAAACTATTGCTCTGGTTCTGTAGGCCTGTGCTTGGACCTTGGTCTCRTGTAAATGTTACTCCTGGTCTACATGTAGCTACAGAGAACAGGGAGACAGATGCTTTCCAGCACTTCCTCAGTGCATTGCTCGTGACTCTGCAGTCACTGCTCTTGAGCTGCTGGGATAAACTGTGAATGTGCCTGTTACCACTCCATGCATCTTCAGGGGAGACTCTGCACTGCTGCTGCCAAATGACACCTTTTGTCACTTGTACAGAGTGCTTTGGTCTCCTCTGTTGTTTGTCCCTTGCTAGTGACCTGGAGTGGAGGATTCCATCTCCAGGGAGAATGTGTTGCAGAGCTCTGCTTTGTTTAATCCAGTCCTGACTTCATTGCTAATCTCTTGCTCTTACAGTGCATTCAGAGAGGTATTTCCTCTCTGAACATTATGCTATGAATAAGTAACAATAAGTACATGTACAATGTAAAACAATACCATTTACCATTGGTTTCATGCTATGTTTTTCTACAGTAGACCAGTAAATGTACTGAAATACTTTGTGGGAACTTGTATTGCTTGAAGTTATGAAGCTTGATTGCTGTTTTAAGGAAGGAAAAGCTTCAATGGAAGTCTGTGACATTTCCCACAGCAGTTAAATACTTGTTTTTCAATAGCATTGTTGGGCAGATCCCTTCAGAATCGCAATACAATTGAAATGAACTGAGTGCTGCTCAGTTCTGTGTTTCTTATTGCATGGTAAAATGCAATGGTGCATCATGGTGAATGCTGCAGGAAAAAAAGGATATGTAGCATGTTTTTTCTTCTCTGAGAACTCTTAAGATGTGGTGCTTTTGATACCATCAATGGAAAATAAATGCTGGTGCAAAGACGGACCAAATATAGAATCAGATGGGGACTGGCAGCTAAGGTGAACTGTTGCTGTCTATGGGGGACTGGCAGATAAGGTGAACTGTTGCTGTCTATGGATGGGACATCAGGCTTGGAGAGCAGTTCAAGGCAGTCTGAGCCTATCTAAAGCTGCACTGCCACAGTCCCCTTGTTTGCACCAACACTATTGCTCAGGTGAATTTTTGGTAAGCTGGTTTTAGGGCATGAAACCAAACAGAAACCAACCTGGCAAAACAGTGAAAAGCTTTATTCAGTTTTATCATGGACTACTTCACTGCCAGATCAAAACAAGCTAGTGCAAGCTAGTGAAAGAAGGATGGGGACACGTGGGAACRTGTGTCTGGGAAAGAAAAGAGGAACCTGTGGTGGTTCACAGTCTGCAAGATGTAACATTCTTAACACATACTGCGTGATCTTGGAAGTGTTTTGGCTTTGGTAATTTTCTTCCACCTGCAAATAGTTTGTAAATTAGTAAAGGAATATTTCTTATTATGTGGACAGGGCATAGCACTAAGTGACACTAAAATTACTTGGTCTATTGAAGCCTTTTCTCAAACTTGCAGGTAAAGAGGACAAACTGTATTCTTCAACCTGGAGAACTTACAGGACCTCTTTAGCTGTGGTGGATTTTTCTCTGCACTAACCACTTTAGTGAGATGTATATAATATCCATTTTCAGTAATTAGAAGGGGCCTAAGAGTGCCATTTTGACAGTTCCGTCTTGGACGAGGTATGACTTTCAAATAAAGGGAGAGCAATTGCACGTAGACACTGAACGCTCTCAGATCACTGATTATCCACAAGGAAGAACAAAGTAGGGCTAGCGTGATGATAAAGCAAGCTTGATAGTAGTTGCTGCTGAAACAGTGCCATCTGTTTGTTCCATTCTTCCCTTTGTTGACTTTGTTAAATTTGTCATAAATAATTTCAGAGAGTGTGGGCAGAAAGGAATTTAGATGACTCAGGATATGGTCACCCTGTTTGTCTTTTTTTTTAGGGCTGTGGAACTTTCTTATAAAATTCTGCTGCTTTGTACCTACAGCTTGGCCTTAAATCCCTAGATCATTGAAGGATTTTTATCAAAGTTGCTTGCTTATTAGTTGTGTCAGTCAGCATTTAAGTAGCCTAAAAATAAGATTCTTGCATTAGTCCTGTGCTATAAGAAGTGCTGATAGAGGAATAAAAGCACATTTCTTTCATCCATGCAGATAGACAAATGYAAACTCTGTAAATAGTTACAGATTTTACGTTATCAAGAAAATCTAAAGGAAGTATGGTTTCTTGGTTAATCAGGGAAGATGCACTTTTTGGATTCCCATTCCTTCTGCTTATTGTTCATGTGTTTAACCATGCTGAATGAATCACTTTCCAGAGAAATTAAGTGCTATTGGGACAGTCTCATTTTTTAASAGCTGGAACATATTTGATGAGGAAAACATAATGAAGGCAAGCTATGTTTCACTGATCTGTCTCCAATAAATTTTCAGTAAAGAGTAGAATTAATGAAGACTGGTTTTTCATTATCTCCCCAATAGCAATATCCCTAATTCTTTAAAGTCTGCTATCCCACTGGGCACAATGCTTGTGGTTTTAGCCAGCTGACTAGTGGCAAGCAGGTAGGCTCTACCAGGTATAACTTGAGTTCAGCCTGTGCTTCTCTCAGTGTGGATCTTCTCTCCAATTATGTGGAAAATTGGCAAAAATAAATTAATAGAAGTCTGTTCACAGATTAAATTGTTTTGGTAAACTAAAAATAAGTTTTCCACTAAAATAATTTAGATTAAAAATAAGTTCACAAAAATTAAAAGTACGTTTTGGTTATATTTTACCATTCAAGAGAATTGTGTATTGAGAAATTTAACCAAATATCAGTATAATTCTTGGATGAAATCGAAAACTCCTGTTTACTTTCTATATAAGATGGCAAATCTTCCATTTCATAAGGATGATGTTAATGATATGGTTTAGGTAAATGATTGCAGTGTGCTCAAAGGTGCCTTGGGTTTCACTGTGCATGTAAACAATTATGACCAAAAAATGTTCTCTGTGGTTATACAGCAGTTTGCTACAACCATAATATGACTCAGATCAGAGTGTGATTTCCTGTGATTGTTCAGAAACCTACCTAAATTAATCTTGGGGTAGAACCTTGTTTCACCTTTTAGTTTCCTGCCTACTCCTGGATCCTGATTCATCATAATATAGTATCAGCTGTTTTGTACATATATGCTGAATGCCTATGATAGTCCTCTTATCATTAGGATATACTTAATCTTTGCAAAATGTCAGAGGTGKCAGAAAAGTGACTTGCAAAGAAGAAAATGCAAGCATGCATTCCACTGTACTGTGAAGATGGCCTGGAAAGTTTATTCTTCAGAATTTTTTTTCCCCACCAGTTCTCATATATCAGTTCTGTGCTATTTCTTACTGAAAGTGATTRGAGATAAGAAGAAGAGTGGAGGTACAGAGGAAAAAGCAAGGACATCTTTAATCACGCTGTTTAAAGCTATATTGGTTAATCTACTTAGCCCGATATCTGTAATTCAAACCCTCAAGAGTTCAGAGAAAGGATATCTTTAGCTTTTAATGATTTAGCAGAATGACTTTAGCTCTGTCATCCAAGAGACTCCACTCAAAGCAGGGAAGACTTCTAATGTGCTCAAAATTCTTATGTTCAAAAGATATTCCTCAGGCCTTTTATGAAAGGAGTCATAAATGACATACCCTGAATTTTCAAAGGATTCAAGGCTTAAATTTGGCTGTTTAAAAAAAAATAGTGAAAGCATGTTAGGTATTTTATTACGTATTTTGAACTCTAAATTATGCAGAGGTTATTATAGCTATCCGTGCTTCAAAGTACACATCAATTCTTTGAATGTACTTGTAAGTCAGTGTTGCCATTTCTTTGACCTCTCACCAAGAAATAGTATGAACTGCAGAGCAGAGGTGACTTATTGTTGATACAATTGATATATTTAACAAACATAACAAAGAAACATCCTTCTAATTCCTTTGATTCATTTATTAAATAGAGGCAACTTAGGATATATATAATATATATATATATATATATAAAATCAATCAGTCATATATATTGTATTCAAAATTAGATGTTTGACTGTCTAGGGCTTCCAACAGCCAAGCTCAGACTAGAGTAATGTGGACTCTATATTAGGAGGAATACAGCCACAAGCCAAGCAGGGGTACATTAACTATCGTAGTATCTAAAGATAGTTAATACAAGCTTTCTCTTGTGGTAATCCTTACTGACTGTACTTCTAAAGTGCTAATAGAAAGAAAATTCAGGTAGTCATCCTGAGGTGCTACTGATACCTGTTTTACCTGAGCATACCGAAACTAGATRCATCAAAATAAAAACTTGTGGGGAAAAAAATAATAGCCTTGAATTTTATGATCAATGGTTCTGAACTGGTTTGTGGTAGGAAACTTTTAAATTCTAGCCTTGGTGAGGTTTCAGAACAGCATATGAAACTCTTGTACTCTCGCCTCTTCTTACCTACAATTCTCTACCCAAAGAAAATTTCTCCTGGCGGCCTGAGCGGAATGAATGGCGAATGGGACGTCCTACGCCTGAATGGCTTGAGAGTTTGGTGTTTCATTTTCTTTCTTCCTCACACCTGTAATTGCCCCTGGAACTTGACTGCTGATGCTTTCTGCTTTGTAGAAGCCTGTGCTGGGTAAACACAAAATGCTTGCAAGGTTTGCGTGGCGTGGTTTTGCCCTCGCTTTTTGCAGTTACTGTATGATTATTTTGCATGTATTGATGATTGCACATGGAAAAAAAGTATTTAAATTCTCTGTTAAAATATATAATCTGACAAAGGAGAGGGGGAAAAAAGGAGGAAAAAAAGAAAGAAAGAAAGAAAAAAGACAACTTCTACCAGTGCAAGAGTGAAGTCAGAATGGTAACTCTACCTTTTAGCCCTTTTTTCCTCCATTAAGCAGACTTTTACGTCTGCTTAATGGAGGAAAATATAGGCGTAATGCTTAGATGCCGTTGTGTCCCGATGCAATCGATGCCTGTAAGAGCAAGGGAAGGCTGCTGTGGTGAAAGCAAGCCTGAAGCTTGCTTTTGAAGCTCCCAGTTCTGGCCCAAACCACCAGGTCTCTTGAGGGGCACCCAGCCCTGATGCCTTGAGCCTGGGATGTAATTAYATCACCTCTGTGCACAGTGGGGACATCTTGGGGCTGTGCATTTTGTGCAGAATACCACTTCAGAGCTGCAGACCCTCTGATAAGAAGGGAATGAAATTTATGAGCGTTAGCTCCTTTAAACAGTCTCTGTAGCATCTTGACTCCATATCTACAAATTCTTGTTCTGTTGTAATGGAGTTTTAAAGAGGAATGTGAGGAGTGGGAAGGGATTCAAACAAGCCTCTGTGGATTAAACAACTCTTCGTCACTGGTGGTGATTGCAAGAGCAGGACTTTCAGCCCTGAGCTTCTAACAGTTGCCAAAAGTGGGTTTGAATATTAAATAAACAAAAACTAATCTTCATAAGGAAGACAGGACTTTGCCAGGTCAAAATTTACTGTTTTCTGTATCATCTGTTTAACAGAGGCCATGCAAGTTTCCTAAGTGACTTACATCCAATACTGTAATTTATATGAGCTTAACATACTGTAAAAACACAAAATTTTGGAAGAAAAACACTACTTCTGTGTGCAAACTCTATGAGCAGTTAAACTTATTTTAAAACTTCTGCCAGATTTGTGGTGTGAATTTCAGCTCTCAGCTTTGGCCACTGAGTTGTGAGTCTTTCCGTGGATAATGAGTTCTCCATTGAATCTTCTCTCCATCTTTGTATTTCTGACCTAAGAGCAAGAATCTTCTTCAATCTACTGCAAATAAACATAAGCAAATAAAGAACTTATCTTTCCACTAGGTTCTCCTTGTTTGCCAGACTGCCCCTTCTCGTTTTTCCTCTTATGAGCTTCCCTTAGTGCTTATGACTTTTTTGTTGTTCTTGATCTAATTTACCTCAAACTCAAACTTTTTTACCTGCTGCCATGCATTACAACTGCTGTCAGTGTCAGTTTTCACTATCAGAATAYACTGTGTAATATATAATCTAACATAGTATTTTTAATGCCTTTGTTCTGTTATTAGCATAAATATACATGTACAGATTTCTTTCTCATGCTTGTCACAAGATTTTATTTTTAGTAGTGTTTTCTGAAAATAGATCTCTCTGAACTTTCATAATGCTAGAATAAATATGCATATGAACTTTAACTTCCTCTCACTGAGGTGAGAGTGAGAACTTCTAATTATACCATACTTTAAAAGATGAGCAAAGTACCTTCCTATATTTTGTCTCTGTATGGGTTGGTCCTTTTGCAAACTTTTTGCATTACTCATATTTGGGTCAAGTCCTACATTGGAAATACCAGTCCTTGCAAATCTTGAGGGCTCTCTAGCAGTCTTTTTGAGATAAAAGTACATCTTACGGGAGGATGGGGGAAGTGTGTTCTCAAACATGTGTTCGGCAACATGATAAAACCCTGGSAAGTTTCTACAGGCTGTAATTTGTGCTTACATTAACAAATCAAAATTACTGAATAGAGCACTTGTACTAAAAATGATGATCTGTTTTAGACGTGACATTGCCTGGGACAGTGTTAACAGCAGAATATACTCCAGCTTTTTTCTCTCACCTAGTTACTGGATATAGATCCTATAAATCATTTACAAACTGCTGATAGCATATATGGGTTGTCTTTTTGATAGGGAAGTTTACTCAGGTGTTGTTAATATTAGAGAATTATAGCAAAAGCCATAAACAAATCTTCCTTCCACCTCCAGATGCTGAGCAGRCATGGGTCTGCATTTAGATAAGTCTAAAAACTATAAAATTCTAAATCTTGTTTTTTTTTCCAGTGGTATCTCTGTGGTGTATCTTCTTGCTCAAAAGCTGAGGGATGAAAGGAAAAGCACAACTCATTAATGCCTTTTGAGGGCTCCTTTGCGATAGGTTGATCATGCTGCAGCCACTTCTGTGGAGACAGTATAATTCAGGCCTTTTTGGACTAGCTATAAACTAGTTAATAAAGCCCATGAGTATTAGGGCAGCCTATGAGTATTACAGCAGCTTCAAAGTGTRCAAGGTACAAAACATATTAATTGTCCCATCACTTAAATACTTTCTCAAGGGAGCATTACGACCTCATCAAGTCTTGCAGTTTCATATTATTCTCCCTCTTGACCTTGGTAGAGGGAGATAGCTTGGTAGATTCCAGCAATATCCCCAGCAAAGACGTCCTCTTGGGTCTTGACTTTGAGCAATCCCAGGTCTGAAACTGTTCTGGATGAGGCTGAAGTCTACATTTTATTGAATACTAGACTCATACCCTCATCATGTGAGGAGGATGGTGTTAGGAGCCATGAACTAACTGAGAGGACTGATGGATCCACACAATGCAGTGAAGCCCAACGGTGTTTCAGGAGGGGTGCTGAGAGTAGTGTGACTGTTGGCATTATACTGACCAGGAGCAAAGCAGGAGTGCCTCTTGCACAAAAGGTTTCTTGGATCTCGAGCACAGGAACTCTCTACTACATCTGTGTTGTTTGCATTTCTGGAGACTACTTCTTAGATATGCAGGCCCTTCTCCATTTTGCAGTTGCATGTCCTAGGAGAGCTTCTGTATGAGATCCTACTCTCCTCAATCCATACCTTACATAAATTTAAGGCATGAATCATAGAATCAGTAAGGTTGGAAGGGACCTCTGGAGATCATCTAGTCCAACCTCCCTGCTCAAGGAGGGTCACCTAGAGCATGTTAGACAGGGTTGCATCCAGGTGGGTTTTGCATATCTCCAGAGAAGGAGACTCCACAACCTCTCTGGGCAACCTGCTCCAGTGCTCTGTCATTCTCACAGGGAAGAAATTCCCCCTCACGTGCAGACGGAACTTCCTGTGCTTCAATTTCTGCCCACTGCCTCCTGTCCTGTCACACAGGACAACTGAAAAGAGTTTRTCCCCATCCCCTTGACACCCTCCCTTCAGGTACTTACCCACATTGATAAGATCCCCCCCTCAGTCTTCTCTTCCCCAGGCTAAAGAGGCCCAGTTCTCCCAGGCGTTCCTCATAGGGCAGGTGGTCCAGCCCTCTGATCATCTTCATAGCCCTATGCTGGTCTCTGCAGTAGCTCCATGTCTCTCTTGTACTGGGGAGCCCATCATAAATACCCTGCAGATTCCTGACAAGTAGTATAMAAGAACAATTTCGCAGGCATTTCATATCTCAGTCATAATAAAGAGCTTGGGAGAGCTTCATCTGCCTTCTCTAGAACATTACAAAAAAAAATTGAAGTCACGGAGCAAGGAGCTTAAATGACTAGGGAAACTGTACTGAAATATATGGTCATGTTTACTGTTCTGTAGATATTGTTCTTTATTTAMTAAAAATATTAGCCAATACTTTGTATTTCTCCTGGGATGTGGCGATAGCTGACTGTTAAGTTTTCTTTTTCTTGCTGAGCTGATTTTATCCCCAAAATGGGTTGCAATTGGTCTTTTCTTTATAAGATGACTGTAAGGTTTAGTAGCCTTTAAGGAAGATGACTTGAGAAGTGTTTTGCATAGTTCGTATGCAAAAGGCTAGATCATTTTTCAATTTAAGTTCCTAAGTCAAGCTGAACTTATTTAAAAATCTTTTTCATAAGGAAAAAATACAGATTTCAGTTGCATTTTTTTTTTCTCTGAAACAAATAACAAACCCTCCATGSCATCAGGGAAAAACTAAGTTTCTTTTGTACTATATTCTTAGGCTGTAGGGAAGGAGAGAGCAAAGAGGGAAAAGAAGGGACAGACAAATGAACTCTGGATCATTTGGGGCCTAACTTTGTCCTTTCTCTACTGGCCTTCATCATTGCTGGTTTTTTAAAGGGTGGGTGGAGGTGAATGTCTCAGCCTCTCTCCAAATGAGGAAAAAATCCTAAACTCTTCTGTCACAGGGACACTATGGGTGAGGAGCGATTGGGTTTATGGTAGATCAACAGATTGTTGAATAAGTTGTTGTTTTCATACCAAATGGTAGGGTCAAAATGGGGGGGGGGCGGAAGGTACTTAACTTGAACAACACTTAATGTGTTGAACAATGTGTCTTTTATGCTGGGTTTGCTACAATGGATGGTTACAGGCTTATCAGGAAGGACAGGCAGAGAAGAGGACGGGGGAGGTATTTTGCCCTATGTGAAGGAGTGGCTCAGATGTGCATAGCTCTTTCATGGGGCAGATGACAGTCAGGCGGAGAGTTTGAGGATCAGGATCAGAGCAGAGGCCAGTGAGTGACAGCATGTTGGAAGTGTGTTACCAACTATGGGGACAAGGTAAGGAAGTGGACAAAGCCTCCCTTAAATAACTGAAGGAATTCTTGGGATCACATATACTACTGCTCCAGGGGCGCTTAAGGCTCCTGGCCACCTGCTGGAACGGCAACTGCAGGGACGCAAACCATCCCAGAGGATTCTCAGGGTATCAGTKATAACACCTTGATATAGGCCTTGGCTGGGCCAGCCAGGGGTGTTATACAGCCAGATCTGCTGTCTGCTCCCAAGGAGGCCCTGGCTAAGGATGTGGTAATCCATGACAATCTTGGCTGTAGCAGCCATGAAAGAGTGGAGGTAAAGATCCTGAGGGAAGTGGGGAAGGAATCTTGGCGTACAGACCCTAGACATCACATGAGAAGACTGCAGCTTGTTCAGGGAATACACAAGTGGGATCATGTCGGAGCAGTTTTGAAAGGCAAAGGAGATGAGAGAAACTATTGGGTCTTTAATGATAGCATCTTCAAGTGCAGGAATGGTCCTTCCTGATACCAAGGAAATCATATAGGCCTTTCAGGAGCATGACTTGGCTAAACAGGGGCCTCATGGTGCAGCTCTACTGCAAAAAGGCAGCATACAGGAGGTGCAAGCAAGGACAGGCTGCAAGCAGAAATATTGCTTGGGCATGCAAGGAAGGTGCTGGGAAAGGCAAAGCTCATCTAAACATCAGGTTAACACTTGTAAGGGACATCAAAGGCAAGAATAACTTTTACTGCTATGTTAAAAATCAAAGGCCAAACAAGAAACTGTGGGCTCTCTGCTGAGTGGGGCAGATGATTAAGTGGCAGTGGACAAAGATAAGGCTGAAGTCCCAAATGCCTTCTCTCCCCTAGTCTTCACCAGCAAGGTCTCCCAGCTTCTCTGCTCAGTGAAAAAGCTCAAGGAAGAAAAGAAGCAGCAGTGGGTGAGGACTTGTGATTTAGGATTCACATGTGAGAACTTGAGCCACATGAGTCTGTGGGACCCAATGGCCTTTATCCAAGGGAGAAGGAGCTAGCTGATGACCTTGGAAGRCTGCTTTGCACCATCGTTAAAGCTACTGGAGATCAGAGGAGGGCCCCAATAGCTGAAAAAAACTTGAATGATAATATATATTATGTTAATAACTGTTATTGATTCATAGATGAGGAAATTACATGTACATGGTCCTCCTGAAGAAACATTGCCCTGTGGCATACAACACGGGTTTTATTGTCTGACTGTTTCCTCACTGGAATTTTAATTCTTAAAGGTCATACAGGTTTTAGCTCTAATATTAAGTTAATCTCTCAATATTATCATAGATAAGTGAAATGAATAGGTGCTTCTTTAAGTCGTAACTCTAAGGAAGAAAGAATGTAATAAGTTTTCAAATGAAATACTACAGGTTTTTAGCTGCAGAGGAAAACTTGGAAGCATTAAAAAAGCATATCCTAAAGAGTAGGAGGTTGAAAAAAGAATGAACCTAAAATGATTATTCAAATCTTGACAGATAAGCTTGTTTGGATTTTGAGGATCAAATGAATATTTTTGATGAATAGTTTGAAATGCCTGATACAAAGCTGGATTACATCAATAGACAAGTTCTGATTAGTTTTAGTGAAGTCTGCTGTAATGGAAATAAAATAATAAAGCAGTAAAGCAGAAATATCTTTAATAAAGCACCTCTAAGAACTGGTGTGTTGAAAGGCTTTCTGATTTCCTGTTAGTTTCAGGCGATATGTCATGTTTGTGGCTATAACTTTAATATGATGAAGTATAAAATGTATTGCTTGTATTGCACTCCCAGAAAAAAAATAATAATAAAATGTCTTTCAAAGTACTTAAGTAGAATTGAGAAGTATAAGGGTTCCAGGGAAGATTTAGTTTTTCCTTTCCTTTTTAAATACAAGGAAGCTGACTCACAGCCCGGTGTCCCAAGCTACGGTCAGAGAAGAATTGGACAATAATGCTAGGAGTGGAAAGTAGATTGTAGGGGACTCCTGTTCTCAGCTGTGAACAGAATAATGCCTTCTGCATTGCTTTTAAAATAAAAAGTGTTTTGAAATCTAGGAAGTTGATGACATTAGAGCTGATACTCTAAAAGAAGCTGTCAGCAAATTGCTACAACCATTCTGTTGGTTGGAAACGATGCAATTATAATGTGTCGGGGAATGAGAGATTTAAACCTCCTCCTGTCTTCAACTAGTGTTGCAAGAGGTTAATGTCCTGCATCCTTCAGTAGCCACAACAGCATTGCAGAGTTCAGTCACTAGTAGTACTGAGCAGGTTGAGACTCAATAGATACTATGATTATTTACTTCACTCCCTTCAGCTCTTTTGCCAGTACACTTAAGCTATGATTTGCATCATCATTGCAAGTCCTGCTTATCCCTTTCCTGATTAAAAATTATCAATGTTTGATACATCTGCAAAGGGCTAGAAATGAGGCCCTTAATTTTATTCTTGGTACTGATATTATGAGAATGTGAGAAGCCTTGTTTTTCCAGCAAGAGATTTGAYTTGCAAAACAAGCCCTTTCTTTTGTTTCACCTCTTTCTTGCAGTGTATATTGCAGCTTAAGTACTTCCTTTGCATTCCCTTTTTAAATGCCATCTGTTGTAAATGAAAAATAATTCAGGATGTTATGTTTATATTCAAATTCCTTAATAGTGTATGTAGATACTACCATATGCYGCTCTTTCTTTTCTAAAAGGAAATTCCTTCAGGGTCCACCTGGGTAGCAGCTGAATAGGAAACCTATGGAGCTGTTATAGTTCCCAAATGTATTGCTTCCTGCCCAGAATTCCACTTGCAAGTCCTCCAAACCTGCAGGGCCCTAGGCTGCGCCCAATSCATGTTTGTCTTCCAACGTCATTGTCTACAAAAAGCAAACAAACAAACAAAAAAAAAAGCACCTCTGCATGGCTTCATTAGTGTTGTAGGATGTAGGTAAGAGGGGAAATTCTTCAGATTGGGACCTTCTCTCCACGATGATATTGACTAGGACAGTAGGACCTCACCTGAGATCAGCACTCCTGGGCATTATTGCCATACAAATCCTTCCCTTTTACATGTGGGCAGAGCAAGAGCCATATATGAAATCTGTACTTTAGGATGACACAAGAGTGGACACACTAAGCTTGTGTCAAGTCAAATTCGCTCTGAACGATTTCTCTGTTGTAGATGTTGAGGAAAAGGTGTGCCAAGCCAGAACCTACTCGTGGTAATTCCAATACAAGGACGGGAAAAAAAAAACATTTTTAAACTAATTTTGTGCTCACTTAGACTCAGAGGCCTGGGAGCCAGATGAGCTTTTGGTGTAACTCCATATCGCCGCAGGGCTAGAACTCCATGGGAATATTTTTCCTATGCAACCCAAATTTGCGTTTTAAAAACTATTCTCAGTCTCCCAAGATGGTGAAGGAAGATGTCCTAGAATAACTAATGAGCCTGGATGATCCTCTGAGCCACTTGGATTAAGTTCTTCTTCTTGCATCTTCCTACATTTATATGGAAACTTGTTATCCTCCCCCCCCACCCCCACCCCCCATCGGCAGGTTATTTCTGGAAGCAGTAGAAACAGGCAAGATGTTTCAATTTCTCTCTTTGAAGTTTTTTCTCATTAATCATGAAATATTTGGGCAAGCTCACTTTTTAGGATTCTAACTTGGGATGTTGGAAGCTAAGGTTTAATTTCTTGTTCTATAGAACACAGTGCAAGTARTCACAAGTGGAACAGTTTCAACAGAAGAGCCTGAGAAACCCACTCAGCAATAGCCAGCAGCCTGGTGATTAAATTACTGAGCAGTAATTTGAAACTGAGYCTGGGTTATTGGCTATTGTAAGGTGTATATATATAATTTGGATCAGAAGTCCTTCCAAGCAAAATTTCCATTGATGTTAACACATTCCTACAAACCTGTTCAGATTAATTGGTATTTTCAGTTTGGTTGGAAAATTCCCAGTCATCTRTACTTGACACTAATTATGATGATTCATAAAAAAAAATAGCCAAAGACTCATAGGAATAGCTGAAATTAATAACAGCTGCAGAAAAGGATTTGTGCTAGTTATGGACCTGGTTGTTAAGGTGAACTAGCAGAGAACCATACTGGCAGCTTTGTACCATCTACAGAATCATTTTCCTGTAAGGAATTCCCTRGGTGGTTGGTGACTTCCTTGCAACCCCTGCAGCCTGTTTACACTGTTTTTTGTTACGTGAAAACATCCTTAGAATTAACAGCTGTTTAAATTTCTTCAAAATAAAGATCTGATATGAATCAAACTTCTCTTAGTTTTAACAGAGGTTTGTCTAGAATAAAAGAAAAATAAATTGTTCTCTGCCTGGTAGTTACCTAAGGGAAGTAGTCACAATACTAGCCCAACGGATTAATTGCAAGCAAACTCAGGAAAAGGAAAACAACCTCAAAGTTCCTCAACAAGCCATTTGAATCTTGTCATAGACAATATTCAAGCTTGGCTATGTGGTCATCTATGTTGAAAGTACATTGTCAGATAATTAGAACATCTCAGGAGCTGCTAATATTTCCTGATAGCTATATATTAAATTTTGCTGGATTCACATGGAGTTGAAATACTTTATTGCTTTAGCTCTTTGTGTAGACCTGCATAATATTAAATCCTTTATGCTTAACCATACCTACCACAAGACAGCATAAGAAATAGCATAGGATAACCTTAAGGGATAGAAGAACATAATACAGGGAGCAACTTGTTACATATGAATAATAATCATAGGAARCRTATGTTCAGCTGAATTTTACTTATGCCAAAAGAAAATAAGATAACTAGAAGTTGTTGCACATAAGAAGTGAAAAATGAGCAGAGCTTTCCAGGGGCAGAATTCAGAGCCAGTTGGGTTGCTAATCTACTACTAAGTTACTTTATATAAAATGGGATAATTCATATTAGCAGTAAATATCATTATTTATCTTATTAGGATAATAGTCTTTTGTATAGATTAGGACWCTTTTGCATTGTTAAGAACATAATAAAAGAAGGGATTCGTTCTTAGGTGTTGTTAGTCGTGTTCTGACCTGATATTACCAGATCTTCTTTCAAAACTGGTCTCTGAATTCTGGGAAGAGAATCTTCCCTAACTTGGATTAGCAACCTGCTGATTTTTGAAGCAAAATTTTGTTTTTTAAATGTAAAGACTTTCCAGTCATCTAATCACTAATTGTATGTGTTCTGCAGTACTGCAAATCTCTATTATAGCTCTCATGAGGTATCTGTTTTGTGTTGTTCCTTATTTAACCAACCTATCTTGTGTGACTGAAAAATTAAGTGTTTTTTTTTTTAAGATGTTAGTATGAAGGCTTAGGTTTTGGATGGAATCCTTGAATTCTTCTAGTTCCCAGATGATAATGTCCAGTGATTGATATTTGGAGTTTTTTCCTTTTTATTTTTTGTGCACTTATTGTGCACAAGAACAAGTTAATCTTTTTTTTTTTTAAGTGGCAGTGAATGCATTTTCCTTCATATAGTTTCACAATCCAGACACTCTTTCAAGTATTAGAAAGTGTATTCAAGTTACAGGTCCTACTGGAGTCTGAACTCTCTCACTTTGTAATCCTATTAATTAGCTAATTTTAGGAGGGCAGACTGAACGCTTAGTCTCAATAGGGCTGTTCTCTGACTAAGGCACAAGACCAGGATGTCTAGGTTCTTTGTCCTTCTTTGCCAAATTACCCAATCTCTTTGTGTGTATCACCTCTGGCTTAAAATGTGAGTAACACATGGAGTGTTTAAGTGTATTTAATATGAGTAAGAGGCTCTGAGATCCCTGCACAAAATATGCTGTAAAAAATTATAAATATTAGACTTTCTAGGTTCTTATTTATGAATGACTTATTTGCAAAAATACTAATGAGTTCCAGGGACCTGTGTAAATGAACCAGTTTCAGTATGTTTTGCAAACTGAAAAACAGTCCCCAAATCTCCTTGAGTAAATCATCTGCTCTAGTCAAGATTATGCTAAACTTGGTTTGGAATTAAAAGGGAGAGGGGGTTCTCATATGCACACATTTATACATTGAGATAACTGAACCAATGCTAAGCATTGGGAAATGAAAGGAGATCAGCCCTGCTAACGCATTTCCTGCACCTTAGGTAYCTGGTGAGCTGCTGACACAAGTCTCCCCTGTACTTCCTCACAGGGGTTTAACTCCCCTGTTTCTTCCAGTGGGTCTTGCAGGAACTCCTCAAATGGCAGTGTTGAGCACTAGCTCTTTTTGCCTCCTGCCTTTAGGCTGTAGCTCATGCTTATTTTTAAAATCTTAGCTGCATTTCAGGAGAACTTGCATCAAAGCAGTTGCGTAAAATGCGGAGATGTGGTGCTTCAGCTGTTAGCAGAGCACGTCAGCTGGGCTTGAATGCCATGCCGCTGAGAGAGACCTTGATCATGCAGATGGAACGCCAATATGTGCCTTGTGGATTCGTTTAAGTGCTTAATAGCACCATTTAGCTCTAAGCTAAGTTTGGAGAATTCTTTAGACTTAAATATATTAAGACAATATTAAACTAAGAAATATAAGAGGTATGAAAATACCCACAGGTGGATATAATACCAAGGTTAACGAAGACTGCAAAGCATTGGTGAGTTGAACAAGCTCAGATGAAAATGCAGACTGAGCAGTGGGGATGGAAGCTCCAGTATCAAAGATATTTTGACAAATATGTTAATGATATCATGCATAAAATATCTAAAATACTGCTACAATTTTATTTCACTATGGACCGAATCCTGTTGCCATTTTCATAATAATGGGGAGGGGGGGRCCTCTGTACTTAACTGAATGGGAACATTAAGATCATTGCATCCTTACTGGGAAATAATAATAAGAAGGCAAAGGATAAATACTGGATATGCATACGTATGTAAATTTGATGGTGAAAAAAGTAATTCACTTTCTCATGTTCTTGTTTCCATTTGGTGTCTGGTAAATATTTTGTAGGTGCATATAATCTTGGAAAAATGTGGGTAGAATTACTAATTCTCAGTAGATTACTTTTTATTTTTTCTGAATTGATCCATTTCCCAACCTAAAGTTGATTAAAGATAAAATCTGCATCTGTATTAACAAAAAGAAATATTTACATGCAGGGAGAGAAACCTACCTTTTTACTAATGTTATGCACTATAAATAACTCAGTTTTGACCTCTCAAATGTAAATTTAGATTTACTCATGACATGAAAAAGAATACAATGAAATGAACATCAAGAAAATCCCGTCCTCTAATTTAACGCAGGATCTGGGTTTTACTATGCTACATAGCAGATGAGCTTCCTTAACCACCACACTGTTGGCTCTTTTGGCACGCRTCTTCCTCGTTTCCACTGACACCTTATTCTGGCCTGAAAGTTTAATTAAAAATACAACATGTTCTTTTTGTTTTTCTAGTGTCTGTCTTAGAAAAGGCATTCTATCCAAAGAAAATTTTCTAGAGCTTCACTGTGAAGCTTCTTGCAAGCTTGTAATCATTCGGAGAGAACTGCTGAAGCGAGTCCCTGATTTAAACCTCACGAGGGCACTTGGCCTCGGTTTTTGCCTCCATCCCAGGCGTGCGGTGTTTCTCGCCTCCCCAGGGAGGTGCCGTGCTGTTCCCTYGTGCTTGGGAGAGCTGCAGAGGGAGCAGGATCCCCCCACCACGTGTGCCCAGCGCTACTCCTGGTCACGTGGCCGTAGTCTGGCCCCAGAGGTGGAGTAACTGGGCTTTTAGGGACCTGGGGCAAAATCTTTTCTTCGATTTGATTTTATTTTTATTTATTTTGTTGTTTTCAGTGCCAACCCCTAGCACTTTCTTGTGCTTCACAGAAGCTACCAGCAAGCTAATCAAACACTGTCTTCTCCTTGGAGTCGTGCTTACCTAGGGAGGCGATGTTTGGGTCTTTTGTCCTCCATCCCTTCCTAGAAAGCTTGCAAGCCACCATTGAAAACATGCAAACATATGAACCTGGATTTCAATATTGGATGAATTGTRACCACATCCTATTGTTTAAATTAAATGGGCAGAATGTCTTTGGACTGTACTGGTGTTTTCAATTCTTCAATGCTTTTAAATGCCATGCCAAAATTTTATTTCAAAGTAGCGAAAATGTATTTGCCTTTGGGACTGAAAGCCATTGCATCCTGTTGTAATGGGAGATAAAAAGGGAGGAAAAAAAGTGTCACAAATACTTCTGAAACTTTGATTAATARCCTGATTTTAGTTTTGTGACTGACATGCTAAATCTTAACATTAGATCTGTTGTAAGGAGTAACTGACCCCAGAAGAGCCATGAGTGATTATTAATGGATGTCTGTGATCTCCTCGCTTCATTCTTCAGAGCCTTTGAGTTGAGAGACTGAAATTCTGAGGAATTTTCCAGATGTGGCAAGAAGGAAAGCAGATTCCTGCTTTTCTTGTAATACTTGTTGATCAGCTTACAAGGCTTTAGGATTAATTCTATGCTTGATTTATTATTATTTCAACTTTTGCATTTTATTTATTGCTGTTGCTTGTGTACTTCTCTGTGCTCTTCCTACAGTTGATATTCCAGACTCCTTTTTCAAAAGGAATCCTTTTGCTGGCTTCAGTAGTAATGGATCCCAGCCTCTTGCYGTCTTTTGATTTAAACAGATTTCTGCTTTTCAGCTTGAACACCTGGATTAACAAATAAATAAGATTGCTGGTTATTCAACCAGCATATTTAGTAAACGTCAAAGTTATAGCATGGGTAACCTTTTTTCTTCTTTATTGCCTTATTTTTTTTTAGTTTCATGTACAGGTATTTATCTTGGGTAAATTAGTTGCTAACTGACTCTTTAGTACTAAATATTTTGTAAATTCTGAAGCACTTATTTTTCAAATGCTCTAGACACTTTTAGCCTGTTCACTAGCTCAACTGGCTATAGAGAAGGGATTATAGTTTAGCAACTGCAGTTTTTCCCAGAACTGGTCTTCTCAAAACATAAACCTAATGTAGCTGATCCAGTGGGGGTGGAGAGAATAATCTTGCTGTATTTTTGACTGCAGACTCACTGTAAAATAAAAACATCAACAATGTTTGTTATAAACAGTAGCTTTACTATGGCAATGTTGTTCTGTTGCCTCCAAATTTCTGAGAGTTCCAGGGGAATAATTGCTCCTGAAAGATACTTTATGAAGAAATGTGGCTTCTGTCTGAAATTCTTATATACCAGAAAACATTTTTTTGTGTATTGAAAACAATTTTTCAGTAAAGACAAAAATCTGCTATTTGAAAAATAATTTTGATTGTGAGAAAAACTCGAGAGAAGAAGCTCAATAGTAGGCAGGTCTGGACTTCTTGCAACTTAACTAGCAGTCTTAGCTTGTTTAGGTATACTGAGCAATTGGATAAATTTGTACCTATGCCCTGCAGGTATCATCTACTAAGATGGACTTCTCATGTTTTTTGTCTATGATACCTGGTCCCTCAGTTTTTCCTCTTAAAAATGAAAATTGAATGCCCAGGTGGTTGCTACAGGGTTCTTCTCAGAACTGGAAGATAAGTAAATTTCCATGCCGGCTTCACTGGTTTTTGTTGCTGTTTTTCCTGCACGGATCTCCTAGATACCTCCAACCTTGTGGTTACTTGTAGTCATCTGGCGAGAAGTCTGCTGAGGGAGATCCTTTAGTTTGTGATGACAAAATTAAAGACTGCACAAATGGAGGAAATTAAGATTGCCTGGGTTACCTTAAGGCATTTCCTGACTGTTCCGTGCTTGGCTCTACAAACTTGTTACTCAGTCGTTTCGATGTGGCATCTGTATGTATGTGAGCTTCAGTACTTTAGAATAACAAGTGGAAGGGTATCCTAAAGTGAAAGGTGCTGCCACAGATCCCAAAGATAATTCTCTCCTCCTTTCATGCAGCAGTTTCCCTGCTGCTCTTACCATGGGCTGGGAGCCTGTGCTGCAGAAAGAAGATGTGTTGCAAGGCTTGGTCTAGCAAGAAGATTCAGTGAAGTGCTAAGCTTACTGGTAAAGGAAGTTATTTCTCTCTTTGCTTAGGATGAGTGAAAGGAAAGAGTGTCCGCCAACACTTCTCTCTTAAATGTTTGGTAGAGACACTTTGAGGAACAAGACAGTATTTACTCTGAGGCTCCACATATATCAATGGACGCAGGGTTGAAAGTCTAATCCTCCCATGCTTCTCACCATGTCCTGGGGACTTAGTGTGTTTGGCAAAGCACCAGCACATCATCTTAGTGACTTCTTCAAATACAAGAGGAGAATCTGGCAAAATCAGGAGCAGAATTCAGGTTTCCACACTGAACATCATATAGCGAAGCTTCATTTTGGTGATGCTGATGTGCTGTTAAGGCTAGGCAGTTCAAAAAGCATAGTAGGTATCTCACCCTGATATAAATTTTCAAATTGGGCTTATTTTGATACACTGTAGGTGATATTATGAACAATGTATAACACGAACCATGGGCATAAATCATTGAAATGTCATAGAATAGAAAACTTAAGATTATGGCAGCATTATCAATTGCACAAAATGATCAACTTAATTATTCTTTCATTCCAAACTTTTATGTTTTGAAGATCATATTTGTTACTGAATTATATATTTTCACAGAATCATCATAGACTCATAGGTTGGAAGGGACCTCTGGAGATCATCTAGTCCAACCTCCCTGCTCAGCAGGGGCACCTAGAGCATGTAAGACAGGGTGGCATCCAGGCGGGCCTTGAGTATCTCCAGAGAAAGAGACTTCCCAACCTATCTGGGCAACTTGGTCCAGTGCTCTGTCACTCTCACAGGGAAGAAATTCCCCCTCACGTGCAGACGGAACTTCCTGTGCTTCAATTTCTGCCCATTGYCTCTTGTCCTGTCACATGGGACAACTGAAAAGAGTTTATCCTCGTCCCCTTGACACCCTCCCTTCAGGCACTTGTACACATTGATAAGATCCCCCCTCAGGCTTCYCTTCCCCAGGCTGAAGAGGCCCAGCTCTCACAGCTGTTCCTCATAGGGCAGGTGCTCCAGCCCTCGCATCATCTTTGTAGCCCTATGCTGGACTGTCTCCAGTAGCTCCATGTCTCTCTTGTACTGGGGAGCCAGGAACTGGACACAGTGCTCGAGATGAGGCCTCCCCAGGGCTGAGTAGAGGGGCAGGATCACCTCCCTCCACCTGCTGGCAACGGTCTTTCCAATGCACCCGAGGAGAGCACTGGCCTTCCTGGCCACAAGGGCACATTGCTKGCTSATRGTCAWCTTGTCATCCACCAGCACTCCCAGGTCCTCTTCTGCAGAGCTGCTCTCCAGAAGGTCACCCCCCAGCTTGTACTGGTGCCTAGGGCTATTTTTCCCYAGRTGCAGGACCCTGCACTTGCCCTTGTTGAACCTCAKGAGGTTCCTCTCTGCCCAGCTCTCCAGCCTGTCCAGGTCTCTCTGAATGGCAGCACAGCCCTCAGCTGTMTCAGCCTCTCCTCCCAGCTTGGGATCATCAGCARAYTTWCTGAGGAGGCWCTCYRTCCCYTCWTCCAGGTCATTGATGAAGAAGTTGAACAGGATGGGACCCAGTACTGAGCCCTGGGGGAYGCCACTAGCCACAGKCCTCCAACTGGACTCCAYGCCACTGATGCCAACCCTCTGAGCTCTGCCTTTCAGCCAGTTCTYAAGCCACCTCACTGTCCACTCGTCTAACCCACACTTCCTGAGCTTRYCTASGAGGAWGTTATRSGRGACAGTGTCMAAAGCCTTGCTGAARTCAAGGTACACAATGTCCACTGCTCTCCCCTCATCTACCCAGCCAGTCATTCCATCAGAGAAGGCTCTCAGATTGGTTAAGCAGAATTTCCCCTTGGTGAATCCATGCTGGCTACTCCTGATCACCTTCTTTTCCTCCATATGCCTGGAGATGCCATCCAGAATGAGCTGTTTTATCACCTTTCCAGGGATGGAGGTGAGGCWGACTGGCSTRTAGTTGCCTRGGTCCTCCTCCTTGCCCTTTTTGAAGACTGGAGTGATATTCTGCATATATTTACTTTGCTTGAAGTAGAGCATGGTTTGTCGGAAGAGGGCTGACATATTTTTATATATATATATATATACATATTTTAAAATGTTGTCATAATTCTTGTTTAACATACTGGCATGATGAAATGACTGTTTAAAGGTATGTGATTTTGCCTTGTCTGTGCTGTTGTACAATGCTTTGTGGTAGATAGTTTCTGTACATTTTTCAATTACTTCTCTTGGAGAAATGAGATCTGTATGATATTAAAGGGGAAAAAAAGACAATGCCGCACATGGCCATTTTCACAGGAGACTTATTATTGCATTTTCTGATTTGAATTTAATTAGTTATCTTAATAGTAAGTTAGTGCTGTCTTTGGCAATACATCAAGGAGATCCTCTCAAAAAAACTGTATTTTCAAAAAAAATCACTTTTCTGTGTTGATATAAATGCTTATTATAAGTTGGACCATGATTCCTGTATATGAGATTTTTCCATTAACTTACATGGGACTGTTCATGCACTTAAAACTGAACATATGTTTGCTCTGAAGAATCAAAGATTAAACAGGATTGTGGCCTTTTTCTGTATTGATTCATTTTCCTCTGACCAGCTACTCTCCAAAGGAGGAAATAATTCACTGAAATTAGGTCATTCTCTTATGCTCGTTTGTGTTTTACTCTTAAACATTTATCTGCTGATAAGCTGGCGGTGAAAATGGAGCGTTCTCAGGGGAAGTTATCTGAGCTTTCTTAATGCTATTTGACTAGGGTGATGCCTCTAACAAGATATTTCTTGCAAGTACGTTTACCGTCTCACTAATTGCATTCTACAAATGGTTAAAATTATAACTCAGATGGATGTGGCTTCCAACTTAAAGTGGTGGCCTGCACATTCTTTGAAATGTTTTTTCACCCCAGTTTTTAAAATGGGGTCTGAGATCTGGTCTGCAGAGKCTTTACCCCCAACCCCCGCTTAATTACTGCTAATCATACTGAAACACAGCGGTGTCATGAGCATTCATTTCACTTTGTGAAATCCTGGACTTGTGAGCACTGACTTTGATGTGCAGTGTCCCTGCACTAATTGCAAGGGAATTTCAAGAGCAATTTTAATTTGCTCTTTGGCTATGATCATATGCAGCTGTCATATTTCTGCACCTGTATAATCTGTTTTCAAGTGCCAAATTYGACAAGTCCTGGCTTTTTGCAGCTCTGGGATCGGAGGTCTCATTGCTGACTATTAGATTTATTTAACCCTTTCAATGTGGTTTGGTCTGCAACATTTTCTCCAACATTTTCACAAAGCTACAAAAATGTTAAACTGTGAGAACTGGGGAAGATAGTCTGAATAGCACCTCATCCAGGAATAAACTGGCATTTTATTCATTGGGTTTCATTTTAAAAAAAAAAAAAAAGAACTCATCTTTAAGTGATATGTCTAAGTCATAGAGACAAGACATGCAGAGGAAATCTGAGTATCATTAATTTCTTTATAACCCTGCTAAGCAGAAGTTAGGAGAAAATCAGTTTTTAGATCTTCCATGTGGGTAAAACCTGTGGTAAACAAAAGAAAATACCCAGTGCATCATGTTTTCAGACTGTTTAGCTGGTTGGCAGTGGGAGCCCTGGGACACCAGTGACTTGCTGGCACTGGGCAGCACCTACCATGATATTGGCTCGTGACACATAACTGGTCCTCTTAGTTTTCAGGTTCCCAAACCCAAATCTTCCAGGAAAAACATATTAGAKGGAATATTTTTTCTTTCCACATAAGAAATGAAAGGAACTACAGTTGTAGTAATTGTGATTGCCAGAAACAAGTTATAGAGTCTTAGACAGGTTGGATGAGGATCTGTTGCGACTAGAATGAAGTTCTAGTTGGAAGACAAGACTCTGATATTTCCTTGCTGAGAAGAAAATTTCATTCAGTACTCTCCCATGCAGTCCAAATTGGGCAAGAAAATGCAAAATATATCATCAAAATGGCAAAACTTACAAATGACCTGGCTACCTCCTCTGGAAAAAAAAAAAAAAAAAAAAGGCAGAAATCCTTTCTCCCAGGGTTGTGGACACCAAGGAGTGTCCACAGACTGCCAGAGCCTCCTGCGAACCTACACTGACAGAAATAAGAAAAGTGGCAGGATGGGGGATGTACCGCACTGGGGATATACCAGTTCTCTACCTATGAGGTTAACGCAGCCACTTTCATTGATGGGTTAAACCAGTCCGCTGGCCTGTAAACTTGTCTTATGCACTGACTCATGTTTGTTTCTGATGACTTTTCTGCAGAAGGCAGTTCAAACAACAACAGTGTAAATTAGGATAGGCAGAGATTGGAAGTCATGAGCCTTAAAACTGCAGTTGAACCAGTAACTACTGTTGTCACCTAGAGCAAAAGTGCCCTGTATGAAGGGAAATGAGGAATCATGAAAAGGACGGAACGATGAAGCAAGGTAARTTGAGAGAAGGGAATCCAGACAAGCAGGTTTAAATGTATCAATTTCCTCTCAGGACTTGCTGGTAAAATTGCAAGGAAAGTGGAAGTTGCAGATTTGTAATTCCACAGGGATTTTAGTGCATCAGACTTCTCTCCTGAGGTTTATGGCATTACTTCCATTTTTTGATAGAACTACAATCGTATAATTCACATCTAGTTGTAATTTATTCCTAGTATAAAGCTGTCAAAAGCTTTCTGTGATATCATAAACTACGACAGCACAATCAAAATTTATAATTGTTTATAATTGGGCAAAATACTGATGTCCATTAATTTTGATAACATATGGGGAAGCTGAAAACTTGTATTCAGATGTTAAATGCACACGTAAGCATATATGCCCAGTATATTCCTTTGAGTGTTAATACCATATTTTAATACCTTTCTGTGGTTTTTAAGAGACTGTTATTTGCATTGCACAGATTATTTTTAAAATATCTGATATTATATTTTTGTATTATCTTATATTTTTGTAGTCCAGCAAACTATAGTATTTATATATCACAAATAAAAAGGACATTTGTCATATTAGCTGTCATTTAGCAGTAAGCAAAAGCAGCAGTAAATAACTGGGCCAAGAAAGGGTCAGTGGGTATTTCATTGTCCCTGGGCCAAATCAATATCAGCTTGTTTACTAGATCTCTTGTTATCTTCCCTCAAGTCAGTGGTGTTTTATTAACCTTAAGTACTATAATAAAATCAATAGAAACAAAGAAACCTTCTATTCTGTAATGTAAATCTGGTCATTTTTTTCTATCATGCTGCCCTGAGCTATGTCCATGTGCAGGGCTACATTCATTCTGCTCTGCCCCTTAGGACTTCATGGTGAGATATGTTGCAAGCTTATTAACTACTACAGAATTTCATATGAAATCCATCTTTTAACATTCCTGTTGAGCGGTATTTCTTTCACTCTTTTGACCATTAAGTCCTTTTTGCTTCTGCCTTATACTGGTAGGACTTCTTTAAACCAATGGATTTATCACAGAGGGGAAAAAAAGTGCAAGTGGAAAGAACACTAGGTCTCTGTATGCCATCCCTTTTTTGTTTAAGTAAAATCAAATGATTAAAAAAAAMCAAAAAAAAATATATTTGGAATCTAGTCCTCGCTCTCTCTGCATAGGTTTCGACCTGTGAAACCGCTGTGAGGTGTGCTTGTTCCTCACTGCATCACTAAAGTACCTTAAGCCACTGGTTTGGGGAGAGCTTTCAAAACAGTTTAGCTTTGATAATTACTTGGACKCATTGTTAGTGGTAAGTATGGTGGTACTAGTTTTGTGATGTGGATGTTTAAGGGCTGCTTTCTACTTGGATGAGCTGCATGTCTGCAGACCTCACTCATTACCACCACTATGGGCTGTGATGTTCCTGGCAAAGCATAGCTCTGCAAAGAAGTAACAGCTATTCCACCAGTTATACACGTACTTGTGTGCTACTATCACACAAGAGCCTACTGACTCTTTGTGACAGGCTTCCAAACAAAAATTGGATTGTATTTGGAAGCCTGATTACATCTCATTAAGTGATAATACTTCCTAGATGCTTTATTTTAAAATCTGTCAAAAGCTGAAAGCCACCTGTACTCAGAAAGCTTTGTTGTGTTGTATGTGCCAGCAGCTGAATCAACAAAGTGTGCTAGGTTGTATTTCTCCATTGCATAATGTTCGATTTTAAGGCAGGCTAGTTTAAGCATAAATTGCCTGTTTTGGCTGCTGTTTTATCAGGGGGAGCATAAAGACCAATTGAGAAAGATCTCATGAGATTATTGTACTGTGAGCAGTGATGCTGTTCTGTCAGCATTTCAAATTGTGCTACAGAGCAACATATAGATAAGTCTAATGCTTGGTCAAAGCAATTTGGACAATAAACTTCTACAAAATGAAGACAGTATTCTCTTTGTTAGCCTGTTTCTCAAGATGAGAATGCTCCAGTCTGCATTCTGTTTCCTACTGGCATTAGTTTTTGGAAAATCAATTCTGCCCTTGAATTTTTTAGGAATAGTGTAAGATTGAATGAAGAAAATCTCATGAATGGATCTGATGTAGTTTGGACAAAAGATGCTGGGGGAGGACTACAGAGGAAGAAGTGGTCAGTATGAGTGTCCTGATTATACCACGCAGTATATCGGCTGGGTAACTTAAGGTCACCTAGAAAACAAAATCTCATTTTCCCTCAAAACCAAAAAGAAACTCACTTTGACAGACAGTTTTAAAGCAGTAGAGACCTCCTAACTCCTAAACACTCTCCCTGTGTATAAATTGAGAAGCCTGCTGTTGGCTTATGCTACAAATGAATTATCCCTTTGCAGTGGAACCGTACTGGTTAGGGAGCAGCTCTTTACAAGCCCCCCTAAAGGGACAGGAGAACACCAGAATACCTACCCATATGACCCTGGCTTGCCACCCCCCCTCCTTCCTCTGCAGGGACTCTCCAAGCACAGAGGCTAAGCATGGTTTAGGAAGAAGCAAAAGGATCTATGGGTCTGCCATACCCACTAAGCGGAGAGAACTAATGAGCAGTTGCAGACTGAGACCTGAGCAGCAGTTTCTTGGCTGAAATTGGGGATACTTTCCCACCACATTGCTGTTCAGTGTGCAATCTGACTGTCTGAACKTCATTTGTCCCCCACAGCTGTAAATCCCACTAAAATTAGAGAAGTTAATTTGAAGTGTTGAGCATAAACAGCATCATCTACCTTAAGTGCTTTAAAAAGGGAGGATTTGAAAACTAACATCTTAAGTTGTCTTACATGTTGCTTCAGCTTCCTGGATTTTATCACTAAACAGTAATTGCATGAGGTGTAAGGACCAAGAGTAGGGTGAGGTTACAGTCACTCAATCCAGTTCAGTGAAGGCTTGAGCACAAGCTCATCTTCATGCAGCAGAGAGCACACGCCAAACCAGCTGTGTAGTGTGAAGWGTATATGTCTCTGTGCTCAGCAGAACGCATACACTAAATTGACATTTTCCACCTAAATATTTAAACCTTTTTGAAAAGGTTTCTTGAATCTGTGTTCTTTTAAAAATCACTTAGACTATTGATAATGATTAAACGTTTCTATACAACTAGGGATGCAATCAAAAATACACACGTTTTCCTATAGAATTAACTCTGCCTTTAAAACAGGATTGCTAACTTGCTGAGGTCAGGTCAAATATCCGGAAAGCATAAAATGACAGTATCCTGGCTGAAGTACTCTGACAAAGAGCATCTTTTATCAGCTTGCTGCTGAGAAAGTCCATTTCCTACAAGCCACGTATCTTGTGCAGCATGAAGGCAGAAAATCCTTACAAATACTCCCCTCTTTAGCAGTGTTAATGTCACACAACGGAACCATCAAAATGATTCTAACTGCTGGAAGGTCCCAGTAACCACCTACTGCTATGCAAGAAGAAGGTGATTTTCCCTGAAGTTTGAATTATTTACCCACTTTCCCAAATGGCAGGCACTTTCCACGGCAGTAATCTTGTCACCTGAGTGTTAGGAAAAGTTGAATTTCTAATTAAGCTGAATAGCTCAAGAGAAAACAGCACTGAATATGAGATGTGCTCTCCTTTAACCTATCACTTCATGGGAACAGAGCAAAAATAATCGCAAGTGTGGAAGTGTAGTGTGCTCCTCCAACCTATTTAGATTAGGATTGTCCGTGGCTGACAAATCCCTGCTTGCAGGAACAGGGTGAGGTGACAACTTGCAAAATCAATTCTTGGTCTAAGTGGGTGTGAAGGGGCAAGTACTTGAAGGCTGCTGAACTCCTGAGTGCTTCTTGTTAGAAAATCTCGCTGGTAGCAGAATAACCTCACCAGATAATAGATGATGGTCCCCTTTACAGAGCMCTGACTCACTTGAGAGCTTTGCTGTGTAAAGCATTTTTGTTGCAAAAATGGCAAGTCAACCAAGTAAAGAAAAGGGAAGAGCTTCCCTGGTGCCAGGATTATTGGCTCAGAATGGGTCCCAAACCACAAGAACTTCAATCATCTAGTGAGTCAGTATCCTCTGAGAATGCTGTTAATAACAGGAAAGACAAAACACACAGCCCTAATTTAGCACACATTTTGTTCTTAACAACATCCAGCTTAGTCTTTTGATGTGTTCTTTTTTTTAACATTAGTTTTTTCCCGAGAAGGGATTCACCTACTCGTCTGAAAATAAGGTGAAACCTTCCCCCATCACTTCTAGCTAAAATATAGACAGAAGTTGATAGATAAAGTTGTCTGTTTTCAGCCTGCAATTTAGTTAGCTCAGTTAGTAGCAAAGGCTGCTCTAGATCCAACTGCATATTTGTACTTTCTAGTCAAGACAAAAGAATGTCATGTTTGTTGTAATCAAGAAATGTGGTTGAAGTTTGCTAGTGTGCTCGTCACCTTCAGCCTCGTCATCCAGCCTGGCCTGGACTTCAGAGGTTGCTTCTCCGCGCCAAGCCAGAGTCATGCTGCCAGATCACTGTTCAGCAGACAAATAAGCACTGCATTTTTTCAATGGTTTTCGTTCTGATAATGGTGATTTGTGGTCACACACTGGCAACAGACCATTTTTCTGCTGACCATTGGGATGCTAGCTGGGTATTCTGCCAGATTTTACTTTAGGTGATTTCCCTCCCTCAAACTTGATTCGGTCGGGATTTTCACATGAATACATTGGTCTTTGCTTCCTCTCTGAAGAGGTTTCTGTTTGCTTTTAAAGCTTTTAAACTTGGAGTAGAATTTGGGCTAGACGTAGAAGAAGGCRTTAGCTATGTTGCAGGATTTATAGAAGGCTTTGGGATGTTTTTGAGTGAAAATCTCTTCTAAACATTCAGTAAGCTTCTAATGGAAATATTTACTGACATAATAAACAAAGGGCAAAGTCTCAAATTCACCACATTATTATATTCAAACTTCTGCCCACAGGCACAAACAAATCTTTCCAGTTATGGAATTCTGTAGCTAGGAAAAAAAATAGAGAGAAAGAGAGAAAACAGGAATCACTAGTCACTAGCATAGGGAAGGTATATCTAGAAATCCATCTGTTTTCACTAGCTGTGCAGAAAAGCCATGAGATTCTGATAGTGGGCTTGATCTGATGCAGCTACATAGGCATTAACTATCTTGTGAAAAAAAATGCAGATTGAAATGGCAGTTATTTCTTAGTTTCCCTTTGAAAGCCTGTTGATCTTAGTGACCTAGCTACTGGTCTGTTTTTGAAAAATATCTGTTTTGCTACCATGTTTGTTACCTAGATGTTAACAATTTTATTTATAGAATCGTTTTCTATTTTTGTTTACACTTAGCTGCTGCATCCTGTGCAAGTCTTGTAATAAGAAAAGAATAAGCGTTGCTACTGTTGTATGGCTCTTAGAGGAACTGTATGCCCAAATCAAGGGAAATAGAAGACGGTCCCAAAGGTTCTTTAATGAGCCTGGAACTGAACATCACTGCGATATCTTTTTGGTCTGTTAATTGTCATACGTATCATACTAAACGCAACCACCAAATCCTACTATCAGCAGACTGCATACCAAGAGCAGAGCTAACACCATGCTTGCTCACTTCCCCAGTTTCCTCTACAGTCTCAAGCAGAAGTGCATAGTATCTGTATGCAAAACAAAGGTCTTCCTATTTCTAAATAGGGACATAAACTAGTTCAACAGCCTTTGATTCTATTCTAGGATAACAAGGTGATGTAGGCCAGGATTTTTGCTTTTGTTTGCACTACAGAAATTGTATGTTTATTCACTTGAATGCATCCAGTAAATAAGCAGACCTGTAAAGCTGTAATTCCACAGAGACCTAAAACACTTCCTAAAACAATGTTTGAATAAGATCTTAAAACAAAAGAATTATATTTGGGCAAAATTTAATCTAGTAAACTTAAATGTATTACATCARTGCACTGCCAGAGAGATTTTGGGGGGACTTTAAGGACAGTTTATTATGTTATAAATGTGGTTATGAAAGGATACAATGCTCAAAATTTGTTTTTGTATTATTAAATGCATTTTTGAAGGTGCTCCTTAAGAACACCCCAGGGTTTGAACATCCTAAGAACATCTCAGGGTTTGTCGAGAAACTCTTTGAAACAGGTATTTTGTCCTCTTGCACTATAATGAGACTCCTTAATTTTTATCACAGGAAGGAATCTAGGGGAGTGGGGGAGGTATTTTACTCACCATGGCAGATGAATGGAAGAAAATCTCAAACAGAAGAGCACTGATAGACAGTGTTAATTTTTGTGCAAGTTGATAAAGTCTAACTATCTGAATGGCAAAAAATTTCCTAGAGCACAAGGGATGTGAAGGCTGCTCCTCCCAGCTTGCTGAAGCTGTAGTCTGCTGGGAGGAATAAATACTAAGAGCGATGCAGGGCACTCTTGTCCTTGCACTGCAGTGTGCCTTTCACTGTTGCAACAATATTTGTTTGCAAAGTATTACTGCAAACAAGATAGGGCACTGGCCAGAATTAAAACTTTCTTTTTCTGTCAGCAGTATCTTTTTATTAAAAAATATATATATATCTATTCCACAGAATCATTTGTTGCACTGACCCATAGCAACAAAACAGCTATGCCAGATGACCATGCAGCACAGACAAATAGAGGCAGATGACAGGTTGACCATGAGCCAGCAATTTGCCCTTGTGGCCAGGAAGGCCAGTGCTCTCCTCAGGTGCATTGGAAAGACCATTGCCAGCAGGTGGAGGGAGGTGATSCTGCCCCTCTACTCAGCCCTGGGGAGGCCTCATCTCGAGTACTGTGTCCAGTTCCTGGCTCCCCACTAGAAGAGAGACATGGAGCTACTGGAGACAGTCCAGCATAGGGCTACAAAGATGATGCGAGGGCTGGAGCACCTGCCCTACGAGGAACAGCTGTGAGAGCTGGGCCTCTTCAGCCTGGGGAAGAGAAGCCTGAGGGGGGATCTTATCAATGTGTACAAGTACCTGAAGGGAGGGCGTCAAGGGGACGGGGCCAAACTCTTTCCAGTTGTCCCATGTGACAGGACAAGAGGCAATGGGCAGAAATTGAAGCACAGGAAGTTCCGTCTGCATGTGAGGGGGAATTTCTTCCCTGTGAGAGTGACGRAGCACTGGACCAGGTTGCCCAGAGAGATTGTGGAGTCTCCTTCTCTGGAGATCTTCAAGGCCCACCTGGATGCATCCCTGTCTAACATGCTCTCAGTGACCCTGCTGAGCGGAATGGTTGGACTAGATGATCTCCAGAGATCCCTTCTAACCTTACTGATTCTATGATTCTATGAGTGAAGCAGGTCATACTGAGGACCCATCATCCGTGCTAGGTGCATTTCAGGAGACTTTATTTCAGGTTGGCTCTAGTCAGGTCCCATGTCCTGAACACCCTTTAGTTGGAAAGAGTGCTTCTGGAGCATATCTTTTAGCTTAACTTGCTGTGGAGATAACTGAGTGTGGTTTGGTTTGCAGCGCAGAGCAGTCCCAGGGCATGCATCTGGAGATTCACTTCTAAGGAGCCAAGCTGCAATGCAGAGGTAGGCTCACCCTCTGCATATGTTACAGTGGAAGGAGTGATAAATGGTGAGGGTTGAGCACGGGCATTGTTTATACTGGCTTGACACCACAAGTGAAAGGGAAGCCTTTGATTTTATATTTGCTGACTAAGCAGCTGCAGCGGTTTGACATATTCTTGTCCCTTGCTGTGGTTTGCAGCCCTTTACTGAAGATTTTTCCCTCCAATGCACTGTCAGTGACAAGTAAAGGGTGAATGTTCCTTGTTTGCTTCAGTAGAAATGAGGACAACCTAGTTTAAATTGCTAGAGGAGGTGTTTGGAACTCACCTGACTTCTGAAGCAGCAAAAGGCACCTTCTACATTCCTTTTCCTAGTTTCTGCTCATGCTGGTAACCTTCAGGAGAGAGGAAGCAACATTTGCACAACTCTAGCTACTTGATAAATGAACATATGTGGAAGCCGTGACTGAGGAGGTTACAACTCTTAAGTTGCCTTTAAACATGCGCTTTTATGTAGACTTCTTGAGAGAAAACAAGGGAAATGTATTCACAATCTGTTCCTGAAGGAGATGAGAAAAACTTTCTTTGTTTCTTTTTTCCTTTTTCATATGCTTTCCCACTGTCTTTGTCCTTCAACTAATTATAACTTTTTTGAAAGCTTTTATCAGTCACTCCTGTTTTTCTTCCAGCAGAGGTTTTTATGCCATAAACCAATAGGCTTGTACAATACAATTTCCTCTGTGTGGTATTTTCTGTACAAACTGTATCCCAAGATGATGCACAGAATTAAGATGAGTAGGTTGCAAGTAAAATTGTGAGAGATGAGCTGAATTAGGAGATGCTTATGAGGAAGATATGCAGCTGCTGTCCTGAATGAGATGAAGAGTCAGTGAGGCTGAGGCACCCAGCGATGATAGAAGCTGAACGTAGGGCAGAGTCTACCTCCACCAGCAGTAATGCTGCCTAAAGGGCCCTGAAGGAAACCGGTCATATCATGATGAGAGTGATGGAGTGAAAGGGGAGACTATCATAAGCAAGCGAGAGCAAGGCTCTGGAAAGGCAGTGCCTGGGGGACTGAGTAGAATTCAGGGACTAGATAAAAAAGTGGGGAGTTAGAAAGTTGCCCATCTTGATATGTGTTACCAGCTGTTAAATCAAGAGATGGCTCTATGCAATTTGGGGGGGGGGGCTGGATTCTATGAGGTCATATTTTAAAATGTTGTAATAAAAAATGAGTTTATTATATAAAACATAAAACTCTGAATCTCCCAGGTCAAGGTTCTGGTCAGCAATTGTGTATAGTAATCAAATTCTCACAGTCACAGAAACACAGACAGTAGAGAAAGTCAGTAAAAAAGAATCATTGGCAGGGCAAAACATATTTGATGCCCTTTGCCTGATCCCAAGCTGATAGAGTTAAATACACTGTCATAGGTAAACCCAACTCCATGATGACAGTTTGGGATTTGTATATCCTAAACAAAGAATGAGACTGCTGCTTTTGATGTGTGTCAGTCCAGCAGTGCAGAAGGTATCGCATCTGTTGTGTCTGTGATCRCCGCGTGGGTTTTCTATAGTTGTTATCTTTTCCTCAAAAAAGACTCCAGAAAGTATTATGCTGAAACTACAGTTGTACAGATTAGGGTGTAAAGAGATGAAAATGATTGAAAAAGCTGCTATGATGCAGAAGAGAAAGAGGCTCAAGAAGCCAAGAAAACATCTCCCAGCTTTATTTCACTTYGTTCCTATTGGAAGCCTGTTTACATAAGAAGAAAATGTTGCAATGACTTACTGCTATAGTAGCTGTTCCAAAATCTGCCAGCTATTCATTCATTTTTTATTTATTTATTACTCCTAAAGGTTAATGACTCAAATTCATATGTGAACATGAATAATTAATTTTGTCCATTTAGGGCTATACTCATTCTGGCAAGACGTAGGTTAGTGTAACAAGACCTAACACTCAGGTGCCTGGTATCTAATGGAGTTCACTGCTGGGAGTAAGATGCTCAGTTCCCTGTACAGTGCATGGGGAGAGCTGCCTAACTGAAAATAGGAGTCAAAAAGAGAGCAAGGCTATTTAGCCTGGGTATTCACTTAAACAGAATCCATTAATTATTTTGAAAACTAGAACTAAAACTGAACTGGCTTTGCAGCCTGAGTACATGTTTATGAAGGAGATGTGATGGACATGTGTGGAAGGGACTTGATTTTTTACTCTGCAGAGATGATAATTTTCCTGAAACATTTTTTTTTTTTTTTTTACTTACAATTGTGTCCTTACAGAGTGGTATGTTAGCAAGTTGTGCACTATATGCTGTCACCCAGTACAGAAATATTTCTCTCTCCATTAATGCCTTGACCTTAAACTTTGAGATTGATTTGAATAATGTCAACGTCAAACATCTTGTATACCAAAAGAGAGCTGAAACGTGACTGGAGCTCAGAGGTACAACAACACTTCTGGAGAATAAATACAAGAAGCAGATAAACTCTTCTTTTGGAACAAGTTTAAAGAAACAGGAGTTCTCATCAGAAATGAGACCATAGGCAAAGCTTATCCTAATATGAGGTATGCCATAGACAAAGACCCCAAGGGGAAAAATCTGAAAACACATTTTGGAGAAAGTATTGGCTGGAATAAGACCTTGAGATGTCAATAAAGTCAAGTCACTGCCTCCTTTTGCTGAGAAGAAAACTTAAATTATGCTCCTTTAAAATAATAAGACTGAATTAACTGAATCTATCATCATTTAATTCTTTGGCTGAAAATAATTCACATGTCCTGCAGACTGCTCGGATTAGGAAAGGCAGCAGTGCTATGGGAGATGGCCAGTGTCCAGGGTAGAGAAAGGTGAACCCTTCCAGAGGGTGATCAGAGGAAAAGCATTTGTGAAGCAAACCTGTGAGCCCCCCAATGTAGTGGTGCCTGATGCATCACAGGGCTGGGGCTGGCCTGGTTACCCCCTGGTGCACTGCTCCCTCGAGAAAGGGGGACAGGCCCTGGTGGCCCACCCAGCACTGGCCCCTGATATTTATGGGAGAGTRAGTCCGATGAGAAAAGGTCCTTAGAAAAACATCTAGAATTTTGATCAGCTGTGCGCAAGGTATTGAATGGGTTAAAGGTTTGCTAGGATGTAATTGTGTCTGCAAACTCTGTAATAAAAATAGGTGTAATAAATCTTTTAAAAAGGACCTACAAATTTGGTCTGTGGAAATTCCCTGTGAAGAGGCATGGCTCAGGTGAAACATCTGATTTATAGGTAACTGGGTCGCAGTTGTTGTTTTTGCTTCCAGAGCAGAAATTAAGATGGCTGCATGCTATGGAAGCCTTTCAGTTTTAGAAGTCCAGGTTCATTGTAGCTACAAGGAGTATTTTGGAGCTAAAGAAAGAACAGAGATCTGTWATTTGTCTGATATTTGGGTGAAATAGGGAGTTTAGCTACTACTCGGGGGTGGAGAGGAAGATCAGAAAAACAGGGTGAAGATGTGAAGTAATGCATATAACTGCAGTGTATTTAAGTGAGGAGTATCGAAACAGTCTATTGGAGTGGCTGAAAGAAAAACCAATATAACAAATGCAGAAGCTGTACTGTGCTAAGAGAGCTACTGGGGCCCTTTTAATAGCCACTAGGCACCAGCACAGAGGAGAGACCCTTACATCCAGGGAGGAGATACCTCCTCATAGTGGGACTGAGCCTTCAGTCCATTCCTGGTCCTTACCTAGGCTGAAATCAGAGCCCAAATATATGTGAGCAGCTTCAAAAGGAGGCAATTTACCTTAGGCACACAATCAGTGAAGGAATTTTCACAGATTAAAAGAAAATTGAATCTGTGCAGTACTGGCCAAGTCCCCAGATGTTCACAGATGTGTATGGAGTCTGGTATGGCAGATTTCTGGGGTTTTCCAGATTCCAAAACCATTGCACAAAATGAGTAAAAAAACATTTGGGGACATTTTCAGAGCTGGGAAAAGAAAAGCCATGTTTCATAACCCCTTCCTATGAAACACAGATGCCAGCACTTACAAACCATGAGCAGAACAGATGTAAGAACACAATGAACAAGAAAAGGCAGTAGCTTGTTGGAGCGACAGTATAAACTGCTGTTTCCATTTCCCCTCTGCTCCCCAGCACCCTTTTTGCAAGGCCCCTTCTGTTCCTTCTTCTCTGCAGTTATTCTAAATACTATGAGAAATCTTAAGAGCTTGACAGTCTTTTGCAATACATTCACGCCACACGAGAATACTCGTTCTTCCTGTTACATATTTTTAGATGACATAAATCTGGTTGCATTCTGTTGGTAATGGTTCCTTTACTGAAATATTTAAAAATAAACAGGCTGCTTTTACTGGATGAAAGATTAGAAGTTSCCATAAATTTCTAAGTTATTGTGCTTTACAGGCCTTACTATGTGCAATACAGTAGTGAGGCACGTGCATCGCATTCCAGTAGCATGCTGTCAAAGTACTCAATCAGAGGTCAGAAGAACTTAATAAATATTCCTGGTCTGATTCAGCCCTTCCCAACTTTGAACTTTGCTGAGCAGGGAGACTTTCTGGCATAGTGGTAGTGGGGGGAAAAATAATTCTCCTGAAGTAACGATGAAAGAGCAGTAGTTGATCTGGAAGGGAGTTACCAAATGTGTGCATAGGGATTTATGTCATGCAGCTATAATGGATAATGAATTACTCAGGCTGGCTGCACTGTGGTTTGTTACTGTGCAGACATGCCCTAACTCACCCTGGTGAAAACCTGGGCAGACCTTGAGTTTTGAAGCAACTGTAGGAAGGTAAGAACTGTATAGCTGGAGGTGGAGACTAAAGGGAGTGGGAAGCTGGCAAGAAAGTAACGCTCTTGGCTTTGAGGTGTCCCATGGGCGACTCCTGGCTAAGTTTGGCAGTGCTGGGACAGTGGCCTTGGTCATGCTACATTGAGCAGGCAGGCAGGGTGGAAGTGTTTCTGCTGCTGCTGTCGGGAGCAGTTGTGGCTGGCCGTGGTAAGAGGAGCTGAGGGGAGCTGGTGAATTACAGGAGCAAGCTATGTCTGAGGCAGMTGGTGCCTTCCTATGTGCTACACTTGGGTTTTTTCTGTCTGGTGGGGTGGGCAGCCACAGCCCTCACACAGAGATCTAGCAAGTTTTCGTTCAGCAAAAAATCCTCTTGTGCTGGTTTTCCCAGCCCAAACTCTTGACTGCTGAGCAGTTTGGTTGGAAATCACTGCAGGAACCTCCAGGTCCAGCAGAGCCCCATTTTGTACAATATCTATCTCAGAGCTGAATGTCTTTTACCTGCTCCCATCTTTATTCATTTTTTTTGATGCAAGATTTGTGAAAATTTGAAGATGAGAGGAATGATTTTCCCCATACAGTGTATGTTCTTTTAAACTTGCTTTTTWAGTGGTGTTTGCTGTGCCCTATACATTCAAGCTGCTGTAATACTTTAAAAAATTGTGCATTTTGAACTACTTGTTGCTTTTGACAGCCAGGGCTGGTCTCCTGTGCTGCTCACATGTTCTAGCTCTCACAGAAATGTCACAGTTCTGCCTGAGAACAAAAGACTGGACACTGCATTTAGTTTCCTTATGGGTGGAATTTGTATAGTTCTTCCTGCAATGTCAGAGAAATAGGCCTACCTCAGCGAAATACATCTGCAAAATTTGATTCTTGTGTTGTGACCTACAGGTAGTGCCTAAATGCAGAACGATACTAATCCGATGGGCTAGAGCTTTGTATACGCTTTGCACACGCTTTGCACAAGGGTAAACGGTGGAGAAAGGTACAAAGCTAGGRAACGAGGCTCGGCACACTCCCACAACGCAGCATCAAAGAGCGATGCGATTTTGGTCGGTGCAGTTCCATCAATGAAGATACAAACGACTGACAGGAGTCTGCACACTAAGTTGCCACAAAGTCTAATTGGAGCTGGTTGCACGAGGAAAGCCTGCAGGTATATATTCTTTAAAGGAGATTCCACTTTGTCGGTAACTTTCGCTCAGTGCTGAAGCTTTGCAGGGCTTTGGAGGGCAGAAGAAGGGAGCAGAGAGCACCGCGGAGGCTCCGCGGGCGCTGGTGAGGCTTGGCGCGTCAAGGCGCGCACCTCTGCGTTCGGGCTGGAACCCCCGGGGCGCCGGCGCTGCGGCCCGGCGC
>NW_028186407.1:307035-343820 GCF_003343005.1 Rhea americana | reverse complement strand
CCCGCGGGCCGGCCGCCCGGCGGGCCGAGCCGCGGCCACCATGGACAACTTCTTGGCGGAGGTGAGCTCGCAGCGGGAGGCGGCGGGCTCTTCCTCCCTCCTCCTCTTCCTCGCCTGCGCGTCGGGCTTGCTTTGTGGGACGCGAGCAAGGAGGGCGGGCAGCTGCCGAAAAGCTCTCCGTGAGCGCTTTGTTTTTCAGGCCAACACTTCGGCATCTGCAGAAATARTACTTTTCCGAGCCCCCTTTGAGGCGCAGCGAGGAAAAGTGCCCCGTGTGCGGGGGAGGGGGAAGGCGGCGGCCGGGCCAGGTGCGCCCCCTCCGAGCYGGCGGCGCGGCCCGGGGCGCGGGGGGCCGCGACTGGCCACCGAGGGGGTCCTGCCGCCGTCCCTCCGCTCATCCCCGCGCCGTCGGGTGCCTAACGCTGCGCGGGCGCCGGCCGGCAATTTGAGGGCGAAACTGCAGGAGTCGCACGCGAAGTTGCGGGCTGCAGTCGGGTTTGGTTAGGAGGGTGTTCAAAGTTAATCTAAGGTCGTTACAGCGCCTGTAACGGGAGGTTTCCGTGGCTCGACGGCCCCGAAGCGCCGGGCAGCTGCCGCGCTCAGCACCGCCCGCAGACGGCCCGGTGCTTTGGCTCCCGAGCTGGCAGCCGCGCTGCCGGCGGCGCGGAGGGAGCCAGCGGGCGCAGCTGGAGGGCACGGCGGCGGCTCCTGCGGGTACCTTGTGCCTTGCCCGCTGTTCGAGCTGTTTTGTTTAAGGCAGCACAAGGCGTTAGAAATGGCAGATCTAGCTTTGGTTCCCATTTGCTATTTGATACCGGGGAAATCACCCTCCTCCTACATAAAATGGGAAGTATATTCTTTTTTTTCCCTCCTTTCATGGGCACCTGAGGCATCAGATGAGGGGTATTTCAGGAGCAGTGCTGTTGTTATGCAGCCTTTTTGGTAAGGGGTTTTTATAAAGCTCCTATTACTAACTATAGACAAAATCTTGTGATACCAAATGCAAAGTGGTGAAGCTTCAGTCTTGAAAATAGTCTGAGCTCTCCAATTATCTTGTGGATCGTGACAACTTGATTATGTCGGGTGAGAAAATCCAATCAAAGACACTTTGTTACTTACTCCGGGTAAGCACTAAAAATAGAAACCTGGGTTCTCTTCTGGCCTGTCCAAATTAGCTGAAGTTTATACAACAATGTTACTGAAGTGCCAATTTATACAACAATGTATTACCAACAATATTATCAAGCTCTTGTAGTGTGGATACAGCCTTAAAAATAGAAGGTGTTCAGTACTGATGCRTCTATTTCTCTGTGTGCCCCTTTGTTGGGGAGAAGATTACTGGCAAAGCCTGCATCTGTGCTGTGGCTTCAGGTGAAGGACTGTATAACTAAAGCAATCGCCCCCCTCGCTGAAGCAGTTGCACTCCAAAGGCTTCAATATAGGCCAGGCATCGTTTTTCTAGGACTGTGATTCAGCTACAAAACTGTCCTTTGCCCTTATGCAGTACCTTCCCTAGTGGTCTCTGTGCTGTGCTGTTGATGCTCCCACAAGAAAACCAGCTGCCCTGTCTACCGGAATAGGAATTAGTCAAACAAAAGGAGGTTGTATACCTTACTGCTTGTTAGCTTTTCATTTGTCACACAACAGTAGTTCTGACGAGAGCAGTAAGAAGGGAGAACTGCAGGATTAACTTTTTCAAGAAATGTGGGTGAAGCAATAATGTTATTTTATTTTTTCCTGGAGAGGATGTAGCCCTCATCTTTCAAAGGCTTGCAAGCCATGAGCAACATGGTAGTATTAGCCTAGACTCGCAAAATTAACCTGAAGAGTCATCAGCACTGACACAAAATGTACTTCCATGCCCTACGTAATGATGAAGAGGAGAGTTAATGGTTTTGACTCCTCTGTGAGACAGAATTACATGCTCCAGGCAAAGAGCAAGTAAATTTTGCCAGTCTGTGTTAGTATTTCAACATATATTTATGTTAATTTATGGTTGCTGCATGCAAACTTTGATCTTTCTTAAGAACTCTTACTCCCTTTCAACATGTTGCTATTACTTTAAAAGATCAGTAAATATAGCACCTTGACTTTAATCTGCATCCAAAGTCCCACCCATAAGTGTAAACATTTTTCTGTGCTAACACTGGAGCGTATGTAAATCACATGTAGAGAGCATAACGCACGATAGTGGAAACGCACAGGGCCTGACCCAGCTACCACAGAACAACTTCTGTTCTAGGCACCGGATTGAGCCACTAGCTGGCTAATTTAATTTGTGTGAGGCAGACATCCTGCAGCTGCTCTTTATGAAAATATTTACTGACTTAACTGAGAGAATTATTGTTCTCATTAAAATAAGTTCTAGTGCGCCTCAGTGAAAGAAAGAGGGGAACTGGATGAAAGGAGCAGGTAATAAGTCTAATCTGCTCTCSTTTGATGGTGACCTAAGTCCACTGATGTGTTTTGGGAGAAAATCTGATAAGAGAGTAGGGTGTATACTTGCTTAAGGGGATTAACATGGCACTGTGTAGGGGAAGYTCCCGCATGCTACCAAGACTCCCCTTTGAGCGTGCTACAGGAATCTCTCAGCTATTGTAGAACAGTATTGTACAACTAAAAAGCATTTTAGGAAAAAAAAAAACTGCACATCTTTTTTCTCTCATATTTTTATATAGCTATATAATAGGTAGTTGCTAATTGTAACCCGCTCTAAGTATATTAGTTTATTCATTAGAGCAAAATTACGCAGTTGAGTAAGATACTTGTTAGAGCATATGTGGTGTGTGTTTTACAGAGAAAGCATTCTTGTTAGTACTTGCTGCCTTAAATAAGATCTAGGATAATTCTGAGCTCGTGCCAATCAGCTGATGCTACGGTCTTCCACAACTTCACAGCTTTTTGCTTCTGAATCTTGCTGTTCAGTTTCTGGCTTGCCATTATTTTCTACTCACTACTCACATGACTTTCATTTCTTTTTCATTTCTTTTATTTCTTGTTACATGCAACAAATGGTTTTATCTGTCTTTGGAGGAGCCTTGACTTCCATCCCCATCCCAGTTTCCTAATTCAGCCAATTAAAAAAAAAAGCCCCAAATAAAAATGTAGGCTAGAAGAGTTGCCCTGGAATTTACCCTCCAAAATACTCTTAATACTTAAATAGGTTAAAGTAATTTTAAAGCTATATTTTCACTACAGAGGAGAATTGTTTTCTAAATTTTTGTACCATAAGGTTGACTCTTTGAAACTATTTCAAGCTGTTGGTTAATCAGTGCTAACTTCTGTGGTTTGAAAGAAAACAGATGTTAGAATCTTAACCTTTATAGTATATTTACTATTTACATATTATGAAATGTCTTTTTTCATATGTAAAACCTTTTAGAAATCCCAGAGATCCATAATGAWGATTAAAATATTAAAAATGTGGATTTGTTTAATGGAGCTATTTGGATGTGTTCCTCAAAAAATAAAAAATAGTTAAAAAAAAAGTTCTCAAATGTTTTACCAACAACTAGGGTTCTCATAAGGAAGCATTCCCCTATGGAAGCTGAGGATAGACTTCTTTTTTCAGTGAGAATTTACATCTTAAAAGGGGATGTGTGCTGTGAGCTAAGGAGGAATACCCTCCTGCGATGAGAAGGGAACATGAGGAATTTTTGCACGAAAAAGGCAAGAGGGAAGCCCAAACTGCAATTTCAGCTTCTGAAGTTCTCAAGTGGTGTTCACCAGGGTAGCAGAGGCAATGGATGGAGAAGTCAGGTTCATCCTCTTGTCCTTATGTAAGGAATCACTTTGCTCTGTATGTAGGGGACCTTGCCATATGGGGAGTGTTGCGGTTTCTGGGTACAGGTGAGGCTGCTGGGGGAGCAGTGGCTCTGCAGGAAATGAGCGCTGGGTGGACAGTCTGCTGTGGGCTGTGGTACCTGCTGGTGGGGCTCTGCCTCATCAGAAACACCGTGTGTCCCTAGTAGATACAGTCAGAGGCCTTATGAAGTGCTCTCGTCAGGCCTGCTGTTGTGAACAGAGTGAGCCAGAAGTGCTGCAGCATACACCTGTCAGAGGTTAGCACATCGGAGAGGGAGGTAAACCCCGTTCACCTCAGCGGCGGTTCGGCTGGCTGTGCTGTTCGGTGCCAAGTGCCCCAGCGTGTCCCTGAAAGACAAACCTGCTATGCAGAGAAGGCCCAAAGCTACCTTCCAAACACTGCTCAGCTTCTGCTGAGCTCCCCAGCACTCGGGTACTGAGTGGCGGTGGCAAGATTTCATTTAGTTATTGGTATTACTGAGACTAAAAATCACAGGACTTTTTTCCCTTTAGTTTCCACAACTAGGAAAGGAGAAAGGAGAACTATTTTCTCCTGCTTTCTGGCCTAGGTGGGCAGATAATATGGAGTGTGACTGCTGCAAAAGCATCATATGGAGGTCCAACTGATGTTTCTCTCATGTTGCATAGAGATTTACTGGGGACTCCTTTGAGGCAAGACAGATACTATGTGTCCACCTGCTTCTGTGTCTAGCAGTACTTTAATTCAGAAGGGTTTCTTTGTGGTTGCCTTCCGCAGTTGAGTGTATTTGCTTAAGTGTCTGAAGAGCAGGTTTTTTGGCACATGTCTCCRTGTGTGTGTCCTGCAGGAGCAAGTGTCTGAACCTCCTTTTGTGGGAAGGATGCTGGGGCAAAAACTGTTTTGGAGGTTTTGAACTTAACTGTAGGGAACTGTCAGAGCTGGTACCTGTCAAGCCTGGATAGGCAGTTTGCAGCAAGCTTTTTCTTGGTACTCTCATGCTACAGCATTTGAAAGATTACTGTGTTTCAGTGCAGCATCATTCAAGAAAACCTTTGAGAGCATTGCCATTCTTTGCACCTACGTGACCTTGGCACTGAGAAGTGTTTGGTCCTAAAGTGAAAATTTGATGATGCTAATAAACTTCAGAATTGATATTGGGGGCAGATTTAGCTCAGTTGGTTAGAGCATGGTGCTGCTAATGCCAAGGTAGTGGGTTCAGTCCCTGTATGGGCTACGCTGAGGGTTGGGCTAGATGATTTCCAGAGATCCCTTCCAACCTTACCATTCTATGATTCTATGAATGAGTTCTGGCTATGCTGTGCAGGTAACTTACTTATGAGTTTAGAATAACCTCACTTGCCTCCATGCAGATGTTTTACAGGTATGTAAGTACTGATGTGATGTCACAACTTGTAACATTGGGTTAGATACTCCAGCAAAGCTGCATTTTAGACTGCTGGGACAAAACCATGGCTTAAACATTGTGTTTCTTGAGAACCTCTAAATGCAAAGCTATGCCAGTGAGGAATTGTGCCTCTTTCAGCTATTGACATTGGCTGCATTTTCAGAAGTTTGAGAGGTGTGCATACTTCTTATTTAGATCTTTTTAAAACTGTTTGTTGCTTTGTCAACAGTTATTTTTATGTTAATTAGAAAACATATTTTGAGTAAAAATGTTTTGGAGGACTCTAAACTATCTTACTGAGTCAGAAAGAGGAGATTTTTTTTTTTTTTTTCTGTAAGACAGGAAATCATGTGTTCAGTTCACTGGTAGCACGTAATCTCCACTGCCTACTACATATATTTCACATGTGCCTTTCATAAGATGCATTTGTACAACTGAAGCATAGTCATAACTGGGTTGGAGCCTAGCAGCCCTGCTGGCACCATGAATATTATAAAATGGTACAAGAATTCTCTTAAAGCTATAAAACACATAACTATAGAAATTAGCAATAGAAGCTGTACATTGTGCAGAATCTGCTTGTGGTTTTTTAGGTATGTTCCACCAGACTCCAGCTCTAGGAGAGCTATGAGGACCTCACCAATACAAAAATTATAGTTTCTTCTGAGTCTTTTTTTCCATAACTCCTTGTGATGCTCTACTGAAATAGTTACATTTTTTCTCCTGTGGTTTCCCTAATTGTATGTTCCTGTCAGCATTTTGTGTACAAGCTATTTTGTTAATCAGATTTTCTTGCCTATATGTATTTCATACAGTGAGAGGAGACCAGAGGTGCTTTTTGGGGGAGGGAGGGCAGATCTGTATGGCCAAAGAAACCTTGAGAGTTAATTTGATTTCAGTTCATCTGCTTTGCTGTGTAGAAGCAGGCAGTTAGAGGGTATGTAAGAGTGGCTCATGGGCGTAAGAGTCTTTCTATACCATGTGCTATATGCTTCTTAGTGTCCTGCAGTCTGCAGGTGACCATGGGAGGAGAGATGAGACCAAAGCCAGGACAGAGACCTGGTATGTTGCTGGGCTGCAAGAACTTTATCTTCTCACCATAAAAGTAAGATGTTCAAGCAAACCTCATCTCTGCCAGGTTCCCTGGGTGAACACTTGAGGATCGCTAGTGCAGGGCAGTTGGGTTGTTCTGCCCCCTGTGAATGGATATCGAGGTGACATTGCAAACCTCTTTATTATTATTTTTTTGAAGCAGTTGCATAGTTGGCTGCTCAGTAGAAGGATTTGCATTGGAAAGTATAGCCAGCCCCACTTATTTTTTAAAACAAGTGGCCTGCACTTGGTTTTTTTGCCGTTCTGTGGGGGTAGAAGGTGCTAAGAAATCTGCACAGAAGACTGCTTAAAAAAAAAAAAAAAAAAAAAAAAAAAAAAAGGAGAGGAGGGAGAGAGAAGAGAGCAGAAAGGAAGAGAAATTTGTTTCTTCAGTCATTTGGACAGTTTATTGACCAGTGAAGCGATTTATGATTATTTTATCAGCTTGAAGTAACAAAAAATATTTTTGTTTTTATTTTTGTTTTTTTTTTGTTTTTTTTCCCTGGGAAAGCCCATGCTTTAATGCATGTTTGAAGAAATAGAGCTCATACTACATTGCTGATAGAATTCACTCAGTGTGGTTTAATACCCTTATCAGATAACCTGGTCCCATGAGTAACCTGAGAAATCYTAAAGCCTTTCAGTGTATTTGCTGCAAATGATGGAAGGGAAAGTTTGGGGCCCCTCAGCAGTAATTATACTCTCAGTTGGTTCAGTTGTACCACATTGTGCTTTCATGGTGGTGATTTTAGATGAATCTTTCAGCTTAAGTAAGACCACATTAGTTTCTCATGAATCTCTTACTTTTTTTTTTTTGGCTTTAGAAGATACTTCAAGGAAAACTGGTAGGTCCTTGATACATAGATACAGTTTCTGCTTTTACATAGAAAAAATACAGGCCTTARTAAGTGAATAGTGCACCTGGCTTTTGTTTTAACATGGGAAGTAAATACTGCTACAACTTTAAAAAAATGTAGCAATATACATTTTTGTTTACYTATGTTGGGTGGGGATAGAGCACCAGTGTAGGTTATGAGTTAGGAGGAAGCGGCAGCCATCCCCTGCAGCAGGTGTGCTCTGGCAGGCAGCAGCTCCATCCTTCACACACACATGGTGCGGACATGCTGGTTCTCCCTGGCGCTTCTCTAAAGGTCTGCAAGATGTTTCCCCTGGGCAGTTTGATCTCAGACCTTTTCAGCTACAGGGCTTATATTTCTTGTAGTGAATCACAGTCTCCAATTGTGGTCTGAGCTAGAAACTTAGTTTGGGTGGAGCCTTGGTAAAAGTTCAGGAGGTAAAAAGTTGCTATGAATTAAGACTGTTGCTGGAAGTGGAAAGAATTACCACCCTTAAGTCACTAATTGTGGCTACTCTACATGTTTTGGGATGTTACCTCAAAACTTGCTAAACTGATTATAACTTCTGGCTTGTATGAGAGGGCCATGGCTTATGTACTCTCATTTCTCTTGATCTTCTTCCTATTATCATGACTTGACAATTTAAACCAATAGAGAGACAGAAAGAAGGATGGCTAGATATTGAGGCAGCAGTTCTGGTCAAACTGTTGATTATTATTATTCAAATTTTACCTGAATTGCATGTATTTTCTTATTTACTTATGATTTTCTAAGATGTCCTGTGTATGTCTCAAATATAAATTTGAGTGTTGTCCATGGGTAATGTTTACTCTAATAAAAATTTGTTTTGGACAGCATACTGATTAAGACAGGTTAATTGGATTATCATTTTGGCTAGAAGTCTATTAAGTATCTGAAGTGCCCCATTCTTTCAAAGATGTAATTTTTTATAGTTTGAATACAGAATGAGATCTGATATTAACTATCTTCTAGGTGTGTCTTGTGAAGTAAACGGTATCCATGATGAAGAAGAAATTACTGTTTTGTTGCAGAGCAAATTTGAATGTTGTGTTGGGAAGGTATAAAGGAAAAGGATTATTGGGAAAGAGTAGAAGAGATGAGTGAAGAGCAACACTGAGTTTACCAGTATTTCTAAATGTACCAGTAAAAAGGATTAGTATATTGAGGGAGAATGTACTACCCAATCCTAGGCTCATTCCTGCAAAGTCAGTAGTAAAGGTTATAATTTCAGGTAGGTTCAAATACAGTCAGTACTTGTTTTTTGATGTATTGAGCTGGTTAGGTAGTGTAGAACTGAATAAAATGCATGTTTTGTGGCTATTCTGTAGGGCATCATTTCACAGAAAWCATGATTGCTTCGACATTTTCCCACTGCAAGCTAATGACTGACTGGGCAGGGCTGCTGTAAAGATGTCACTCCTCTGAGGATGTTTGTTTTACTGATTCCTGTAAGTACTTATTCTCTGATTAGATGTCATTTTCCTTTGCTGCTAAGTGACAATTTTTCAGTCTAGCCTGTAAGAGCCTTCTTATTTGGCAGAAAATTAAGGGTTTCTTACACTGAGATTTCAATCATAAGTGATGTTGRAGAAACTTGATACTGTGTTGAATGACTTTACTAGTAACAGAATTGATTTTGGTTCAGGTTTGAGACATGGCAGATGCCGGTACACATTTGGTTATACMGATCAAAGTTAGCATTTTTTATTTTGTGTAAGCTCTTCTGTAGAGTGGGTTACCAATTAGTTTCTTCATAAGAACTTGCCATTTTTCCCAAAGAACAGTTACCTTCGTAGTTATTTTTTGCAACAAAGAAGCAACCATACTTAGCGATTGGGAGGAAAAAAAAACAAACGAGATGATACTCTAGCCCTTTTAAGCTGGATTTTGCATGTGGCCTTGCCTCCAGTAGATATATTTCAGCGCGTTGGATCAAAGCCTAAATGTGGGAGTTGGTTTAGCACCTTCTTTTCCTTTTTAGAATTAATGACATGCTGACAAATGAGGGAAAATATCCTGGAAGTTAATCTTTATCAGTCTTCTGTACCATTCAGTAGACTATCAGAGTTCAGAGTTGAATAGAGTTCCYATATTTGTATGTTAATATGTTTTTGAATATACAGCATATACTTAAATTACTTTAGTGGATCATTTGCCTGGTTTATGGTATTAGACTTTCTTTTCTTTGAAAGATGTGTCACCTTCATCTTGTGGTAATCTTTGCTATTTTTTTTCCTCTTTTGTCAGAGTAAATGTTAAGCAAAGGTGAATACTGAAGAAGTTTCCTAGGTGGGTTAAATCTTTCTGTGAAAGTATTTGGGTTTTGCTTTTGTTTCATTCCAACTAAAGGAGAGGGGAAGGAAGAGAGGTACGTTCAGCAGCAGACTTCAGCAACTAAGCTGTGTCTTCACCTGTGTGATCCTGGCATGTGACTGGTTAACTCCTGAGTTGAAGACTCAGGAAATAAAAGGCTAAGTGCACTTTGATGTGTTAGTGTTGTCTCTTCCTAAATATTCTTGGATCCTTTTCATAATCCTTTATTATAGCCCCGTGATATGAGAATGTGTTAATACAAGAGTTTCTTTGTTTTGCTTTGGAGGATGCCCTTACAGGAGATGCCACATACCTTAGCAGAGGAAAATGTTGGGTTGTTCGTTGTTTCCCTGGGGCCGTAGCTACATTCCCACCCTCAGCCAGTTTACCAAAGGAGTTTTTCTCATGGCATTTCTGCCTATATACTGGGATAGTTGTTAAATGTGCTATGATTTTTTTTAATTAATTGACATGGTTATACATGCTGTCGGAATGGCACATGTTTGTCCAAGACTGCTATCAGTCTGCAAGTCAGAATTGATTTTAGTGTCTGTAGTGTATGAGGCTCAGTTGGTGGAGGACTTCAGCTAGAATTACAAAGCTGAGTATTTTTGAAAGTTGTCATTGAAACTAGACACCCAAACCCTGGTTGCTGTTGTTCTTCTTGTCATTGCAATATTTTATCAGGTGAAGTAAAACACATTGATTTTACTATCCCACAAGAATGGGATAGTTTTTCTTAAGTTGTTTATTCTAAGGAAAAATCAAATCCCTTTGTTTTATGCATCATTCTAGTTAATGAGAACAGTGGACTATGTAGGGTGATCATTTCTTTTTGACCATTTTAGTGGGTCAAAAAAGAACCATCTGTCTTGGTTAGGGTATATTTTTATTTGGTTCACAAGGAAGACAAGTTGGCAAGACTGTGAAGTTCATGTCAGGACAAGAAGTAGACGAAGATTGTGTAGGTCAGACTTCTTGTTTTGTTGCTTGTCTTTTTGGGTCTCTTCCCCTTTTTAAATATAGGCTATGGTTTTGTAATTTCAGTTTATCTCCTTATTACAGCTTTCTGTTGATAAGCACAATGAATAGGTTTGTTTGCTGTGTGCAATGATTTAGCCTTGTATGTTCATAGAAGAAAATCAGTGTGACTTTTATAGCAGGGCTTTGAAGGATGGCATTTCCTGTTTCTTTTCAAAGTATATACCACAAAGAATATCTGATGAAGTGAGCTCTTTGTTGTTTAAACTCTGAGAATCTTATTCTGCCATGTGATACTTAATAATCCATTTTCAGGAATAAACAAACTATTCAACGCAGCAAATCTGTGCTATAAGGCATATTTTGCATGGCAGCATTTTTTTTCCTTTGTAATTATGTTGCTAATATTTTACACACCAAATCTGAAAAGTTAAAATGGATAGCAGATGGAACTATGATGTAAAGCTGCTTAGCATTTGCTGCAAAATGGTGATTCTTTGGTTTGTGTTAGAGTTTTGAGTCTCTACTGCTAATTTCCATGTTTTCTTTCTTTTTTTTCCCTCTCTTTTTTTTGCTTTGGTGATTCAGTACCTAAATGACTACAGCCCTGGAACTACTGAGGTCCACTCCCTGGGTTCTTGTACAGGAACTGATGAATAAACATAATACATACTGTAGTGGAATGCAATTCTTATGTTAAGCTTTTGATGATATTCAGATCAGTGGGGTTCTTGCAAGCTTCCAGTGCCCCTTTAGTGATAACTAGTTTCTGAGCAGTTCTTACTGGGGTTCTTAATGTGCCAAAGAGAAACGCTCAAATATGGGATCCTTTTTCCTCAGATAGTAGTTCATCATCTACTCTTTCCCATGTGCTTCTGGACTTTGATAAATACAGGTGGTAATAATGAATTTGGAGATCTTGAGCTCCTGTTTTGCTGACTGGAACAATCATTTATATTGCTTGCAGATTTTTTATTTGAAAAGTGTCAATTGCTTTAKGTAGTCAGAGGCCACAAAAACTTGGTTGTTTTTTTCCAGGACTTTTGTCATTTTTCTGGAAGGTAGCAGCACAAGCTGCAGTTGTCCAGGAGCACAGGGATATACCTCACACTACACTTGTAGATGAGAGTCAGCTTACATAGGAATAGAAAAGTGCAGATGTGCATTAATCAGTAGCTAAAATGAAAGGGCAAGAAGGGCTTAGCACCAGGATATTTGGGACAATTGCAGCAAGTGAGCATGGCAGTCAGTCACTGAGGGAATAGCCTGAGGCATTCCTGAGGGAAATATTTAAAAGTAGCTCCTGTTAGACTGAGCAGATATTTAACAGGACTGCTTGCCCTGTCAAAGAGGCCAGCTCTGCTATTGGTGGTCATTCAAAAGTGTTTCTGCAGTGCTTTGCCAACTCTTTTGACTATATAATCATGTTTAATAACCTGTCCACATTGGCAATTAGTGTTTTGTAATACTTCTGACATGATTCTACAGTCAGTCCTCTGTGTAGGACAGGTAAGTGCCTATTACTGATAGGGCGGGAGAAGCATGTCTGATAGCGAACTCATTAAAATGAGTAACTTAAACCTAAACATTTTTTCTTTGCAATTCTTATCAAATATGGAGAATGATCTCCTGTTGCTATCGGAACAACCAGAACAATAGGGCAACTGGAATTTTCGTATCAGTAGGTTTTGGGGATACTTCCTGTGATAGGGTCTTTGGTATAATAATTACTAGCATTTTTGAAAATCTTCCCTTTTTACTTATTTTGGTACTGTTCAACAGCCATGGTTTTTTTTGATAGTTTCATTTAGGTTAATTTGAGAAATCTTTAGAAAGCTGCTGCATTGGTGGCAATGCTATTGTGATACAAATAATCCATTTTGTTTTATTGGCACTGAAATTCTTTCTTTAATGTTGTTGCCACGTGATCATCTTCCTTAATTTTGTTCTAGATATTATGCTAGAAAATGATTAACCACTGATGAGTTGCTCTTTTCCTTGAGAAGAGCAGTTGTGGTCCTATGTTTGCTCTTTGGGAAACAGCTGGGTTTTTATCAGATCTGTACAATTGTTAGAAGGGAGAGAGAAATTRAGAGATTTCTGTGAGATGGTGAGTGCTTTACCTGAGGTGACCTGTTCTTGAGATCATTAGGAAGTCCATTATTTAGATCTTCACCTGTGGAAAGGGTCTGAGAATTACCTGGAAGCTAGGATGCTCTTTGTATGCGCTCAGAGAAGAGAAGGCTATGTCAGTAAGCTTGAAGCTATGGCTGCACAAGTGGCCACTTTTTTTTGTGGATGAGTGTATTTTTGTAGTTTGTTGAAATTTTATTGTGATTCAGTGTGTTTTTGCTTCCTTTCCATTTATTCCAACGAGGAGGAGAGAGGTGGGGGAAACTGTTACCTTATACTCATTGCAGTTGCAGAACTACATACAGTATTTTTTGTCTTCATATTATCCTGTTGCCTCTTGCAAATGCTAATGATACACACTTAACATTCTTGTTTTTTGCATGTGACTTCTTCTGTGTCTTACAAAAAGTAAATGATTGGGTGCAGCCAGGGAAATGTCCGTAATTTCTTGGGAAAGAACACATGACAATGAATTATTTCAATATTATTTAAAAACAAACAAAATTCCTGCAATTGATTTGTTTGTCTACTCCCTTTTACTTTCTGGCTTTCTGTATCTGGAGTTAACTAAAACAAAAAAAAACATTGTATCTTTATTTGATTATTCATCAATATCCTAGGAAGTGTGCTGACAGCTCAAAAACCATCCCAAACAAAACCCCCCCCCCAAAAAAATCCAAATAGATGAAGGCTTAAATTCCATCCTGGCTAGGTGGTTCATTGAGGATAAAAAATATGTCAGGAAATGGTAACCGTTGGTGGCTATAAATAAAAGTTATTCATTTAGGCTCTCAGATGAATGAGAGAAAGAGCTTGTTCCTGGTTTTCATCTTTGGCCTGTGGGAAAAGACTAAGAAACAGCATGCTATGACAATTTTTAAAGATAGCTTTAAAATCAGCTACTCCTGTGCTGTTCTCACCACAAAGAAAATTAGCACTCTTCAAGAAAAGCTGCATAAAAGCCAAAYGGTATTTGCCACCACTCTGAAATAGATAAGCAAACATATGAATACATTTCATTCTTAGTAAGTCATGTTCCTTTCAGAGCAGCACTTCTGTAGTCTATCAATTCATTTAAAATATTGATAAAAACATTGAATTTTGTTCTAAATCACTATCTGTAATCATAGAATACGTATGAATACATACATTTTCACATATGAAAACAGAATATGAGAACAGCTCACGTGCTTGGTTACCTTGTGCACCCATAATTCCTGTCTTTTGGAAAATAAAACCTGATTTCCAACCTCTTGCCCTGTGCAGTAGAAGGCAATTTTTCTTCCTGCTCTTCAGTTCTCCAAGGAYTGGCAATGAAGCGTTGGGGACAACTTCTGTGGTGTTAAGGAGGATGTGAAAAAACACTGTGAAAAATAGYGCTGTGCTGCAATATTGTTGGAACAAATCCACAACCCTGGAAGAACCCTGAAGACCCCAGTACCTCCCTGGAATTTTTGGGAACAGCACTGGAGAGGGATGAGGGAGGGGTTTTGTGTTCTTCAGGAGTTGGGATAAATCTTTTCCAGAGAGGCTCACAAAGCATCTTATGCAGTCTTGGTCACTTGATTTCTTTACATATACTGCATGCAGTATTGCTCCCACAAATGAGTTTTAAGTTTTGTTTTAAAGAAGCAGCTACCTTTGCATACCTAGGTGTGTTTCAACATAATGAAACAATGAAGTTGGGGCTTCTGTGAATAGTGAAATATTAATTAACCTCTCTTTGATTTTACTGCTGTAGAATTGGGGTCAGATTAATTCAGCCAGGTCCTTTTGCCCTCTTAATGCTGAATAGATTTGTGGCTGTGTTACATCCAAAGGAGTCTGAAAACTGTTATTGGAAAAATGCTTGTAAAGATCCTATGCACTCAGGCATATCCTGAGTTAAAAGAAGTTTACTTTTGGAATGTTTTTCTTATTCTTGCTCTTTACATTTTAAAAAATAGTTCTCAGGTAATGTTTTACTTCCTGCTTAGAGCTGTTACCAAGGTCCCTTGTGAACTGTGGATAATATAGGCTAACAGACTGTTCCTAATCATTAGTCTTGTTTCTCTTATCAACAGATGTTAGTAGTTTCCAAACAAGTGCCTGTGATGGAGGCTTTTTACTGCACAGGAGGAGGGAAGTAGTTTGCTAAGTGAAGGTAGATGTGTGGGTAGGTTTAAAGGGGCAGGAGACTACTAGGGTTTCAGTGATCTGAATTTAAGCTATGAGATCATGACTAAAGATAATGAACCCAAAACAAGCAGTGAGCCTTGGATTTCTAAAATTTGATGCCTTGATTTGTATAATATCAGGATGTGTAACTTTCTCCTTAAAGGTTTAGCTCCTGATGTTGCTGTTTGTTTATTTATTTATTTAAAATAAATAAAGAGATTTTGATTCAGCAAGGTTGGTTGAACTCAGGAAACAGTTCCATTTAAACTGCACAAAAATCTTGATGTGTTTAAAATTAAGCATATTGTAAAATGCCTTGTGTGTTTGGATTTTAGCTAGGTACAGGTCTTTTGGATTCCCACAAATCATGATTGGAGCTCGCTGTGGGAGAGTTAATGAATGCTGCCCTTACCAGGACTTGGGAAACACTTAGAGCTCTGAATTGTCACTTAATAATAAGTGATCAGAATGACTAACATCCAGTAGATAACTAGTGCTGATCTTGATACAAACTATATTTAAGCAGTAATAGCCGTGATTCAAACATAGCTTCTATAGAGCTGTTCTAGCACTTACTGCTAAATGCTGGAGTGCTTTTTCTGCATCACTGTGTTAATTTGTAAGTTGATAATGGAGTGAAATAGCCCCACTTAATGCATACTACTTTGTCTGTCTTTTAATCAAGAGTATTGATGTGGTCTCTGCAGCCACGTTCATACTACGAAGCAATGGCACAGGAAGTCTGTATCACAATTGGGTCTCTGTGTTCTCTGCACAGATGCAGCTTTGTTAACAAAGTGACTTTTCTAACTTACTACAGTGTTTTAACTCACGTCAGTATCTTTGTTATATTGGTTTGTATGTTGACTGTAGAGCTTCTCTTTTCACAGACATATTCCTGGAGAGCTGGAAATGTTTTTGTTGTTGTTGTTGTTTTATTTTTTTAATATTCTTTTCCTTCTTTGTTCTTGAATGAAGCCATCTCCTTACCAGTGCAGGCATGTGTTCAGGAAAGAACCATTACCACTGATCATATTTGTAGTGGAAATGTTTCATACTGACTCTAAAGTTCCATAAGGGAATTTTTGGCTTTTTATGAAGCTTGAAAAGCTTGAGAGATGACTGGCTTTGAAATGGTGAAAATGTTGATTGGCCTGCAGAAGGCTGAGTTTCAATAATTTCAATAATGCTTCTTTTAATTTAGCAGGAAAGAAGCTCAGCAGTGCATGAAGTAAGGAGCAAAGAAGACRGATTTTTTTTGTGTGTGGTTGGTTGGTTGGTTGGTTTTTTTTTTTTTTTTTAGTTCTTAACTCTGTTGCAGAGACTGAATTGTGTTAGTAGTGGATGGGGGTAACTGCATGCCAGTCCGTGCCTTTCAAGCACTAGATGGTGTGAAGAGAGCTGCTGATAGAAGAAAATAAAGTCTTAGTTGGAGACACTGCATAGAAAATAGGTTTAAAGATGAACTGGGCATTGCCTCCTCCTCAAATGAGCAGTCATAACCAGAATATGATATTGTACATTATTCATTGTTGCGTAAAATAGAAGTAGTAATCGAGTTATACAAAGCAAGCAATGTTAAACATTTGCAGGGAAGTATTCTCTGTGTTAGTCACATTTACATCTATCTCAAAAAGAGAGGATGTGAATGTATGTGCACTGAGAATCATTCATTAGCAGTGCATGCACTTTCTTGAATATTTAAGAATCAACCATTTTATCTAAGGGATAGACTTGTAAAGTATATAGGGTAAAAATAACCACGCTCCTTGTAAGGTAGCTTATTACTAGTTGAAGTTGCTCATAACCTCTGGAAATTAGGTGGTTGTTTATGAGATGGGTCTTTATGTGGTCTCGAGGAATTAAAACTAAGTATGCTATCTGCAGATTTTTAGCTATAGACCTAGATTGTGCAACTCTCTTTTGCAAACAGGATCTTGTTTATGTGAATATGAGGTGGAGATTTAACTCCCAGAATAAAAAGAAAACATCATGAAAGCACATGTATATCTCAAAATGTACCCACAAGTTCTGACAATCACATTTGTGCATAAATAAACATACTTGTGTCTACCTAAAGATAAAAAGGAATCATAGGCACTCTGTTCAAAGATCACAATTCAGTGATAAACACACTGCCAAAGTTGGAGAACAAATTTGTATAGTATTTAGAAACTGTGTACATCATTTCCATGAATAGCTAGAATTACGATGAAAATACAGTCACTTTTTGAAAACAAAGACGAATTGATACCTGAAACAAGGAGATTGTAGAAAGAACAACTAGCACATGAACAAGAGAGAAGGTGATGTCATGTGAATGCAGTGATGGGATTTGGATGATTTATTAGACTTTGTTACTGGATCTGTCAAAGACTTACAATCCTGAACAAGTAATTTAATCTACTTTTGCCTTGGTTCTCCAGCTGCAAGATAGCGCTACAAGAATTTCCTTTTCCAGAATCTTTTTCCATTTCAATTTTAAGTGCAGGTAGAGGGGAGTAGTGCCTAAAGTTCTAGGCCTCCCTGGGTCCCTGTGCTGATTCATGAGAAAATTGCAGTATTGCAGATGGATTCATCACCATTCCTAATTTAAGTGACAACAGTTCTTACAAATTTCTGACATAAATGGCATTTGCCATTTTCCAGTGGATATAGATGTGAATATAAATGCTTTATTTTGCAAATGGATCTAGTTTATATACAGAACCCTAATCTACTGCCTATGCTAAGGAAGTGGCCAAGTTCCCATTGATTTTCTTGGGGAAGGATCAGGTATATAACCCTTGTGGTTTTAAAATTTGATGCTGTGCACCTGAAACTTGTATGGAACTCCAAGGTCTCTAAATGCATTTCCTTGCAGGTGAGGAAAACTTTGTTCTTCCCTACTGAATGAAGCATTTTACATGCTGCAGGGGATTAAAGGTAGTATGTTTAGTAAGTCGAAGGTATTGTTCCATTTTTAATTATTTGTGACTTCTTTGGAAAGAGAGCTGTTTATATTTAAAGCCAAATCTTTTTGACCAGAAATTGAAAGAAGTTAATATGGAGCTGGCACTAGTGGAACAGAGGTGCTGCAATGTTTATTTGCAGTAAAGTTTAAGTGGCTATTGATGATTGCTGCTGTGAAACAGCAGAGAAGCACTGCTGGAGCACTAGATGCAGCAGAAACTGTAGAGCTGGATGGATCTTCTAGTGGTAAMGAATAAGATGCTTCTCAGTTGTCCTACTGGCCTGAGTTTAATAATAATAACTGCTGGCTTTTTTTTCTTTTTTTCTTTTTTTTTTCTTGGTAGAATAAAAAAGACCATTTGGGCTAAAGCAGCCTGAATAATGAATAACATACCTGGAAATGTCTTTTTAAAAAAGGTGAATATATTTGAGAGTAGTTCAGCAGGGACTGGCTTTTCTCCAGGTGACCAAGATTGAACTTTTTTCTAGGATAAGATCTGGATTTTATAAATATTCATTCCTGTATCTGTGTTTCATTTACATCAGCTGAAATCAAGCACATGCTTATTGACTAAAGTGGCTTTCTTGAATCCCCATCTGTTCTTCTGAGACTTGCTCAGATAATATTTCCCTTTGCACATTTCTGTGCTTCAGCATTTGTGGAAAATTTGTTTTTAATGGTGTTTAGGTCACTTCATTTTACCTAAGTGCTTAAGAAAAAAAAATGAACAAACAAACCAAAACAAAGCAAGAAAACACACACAACAACAAAAAGCTGTTCTGTTGAATCATAGTGTAGTAATATGAAGGATGACTTTACTACTAACATGAAAAGTAGGGGAAGATATTAGCAACATTTGTGCAAAAGAAGACATTTATATTGGTTTTAGACTTGTTTGCTTTAGTGCCATAAATATCTGTTTATGAATATGTAAGATTAAATATGTTTTAATAGCACTGTATCAAGGACTCTTGGAAAATTCCAGATCTGAGCCTGTGCAGGCWTTTGGATACTATGAAGTCTATACACTTTGGGTTTTGTTTGTTTTGTTTTTAGAGTAAGATTTTTAAATGCATTTGTATGGGCAGGCCAGAATCAGTAATACTACATTTTGAATGCTACACTTGCATATTAATTTTGGCTCCCTGCTAATTTGACTTGAAGTTATTGTGCAGTCACCTACTTTTAAATAAGTTTAAGCAACATCCTTGTCAGGGAAACTCTATGAAGTGCTCCCGGATCCAACAAAGTAGGGAACTGCCCCATAATGCTGGAAGTAGATGTTTATGGAATTGTCTAGGTTGACATTTACAAACAAATTGGTTGACTTAGTTTATTGCCAAATAAAATAAACTACTGTGTACAAGGTGCGTGCTTCTGAGTAGACATACTTCCAGAGATAGCTAAGAGAAAAATCATGGTTTCCTGGGCCAACAAGRGTTACTTGTGGAAACTTGCTCCCTACTTTGTAGACTTGAAGCTTCCAGCTTACCTTCTGGGGCAGCATGGTGAGGGARGGAGCTGGGAAATGCAGAACAGGGATTTATAAGCCTTGTTCCAAAGAGAAAAATGTTTCTGTAAGATTTAAAGTTTCTGTATGTTGTCTATCTGCTGCCTGATAGAGGTACATGTTAATTCTGTAGGGAGTCTAAGGTATTAGATAGTGTGTTTTCTTTTTTTTTCTTTCTTTCTTTTTCTTTCTTTCTTTTTTTAATGTGACTTCTTGAAGAAAATATGGCCAGAGTGGAAAGAATTGCCTGCTTCTGGCTGTGTTCTGGCTAGCGAGATGAGTCACTAAGTGTTGGTACTTCCTTAGCCATCTACTAAGATATTTGTACTTCTCGTGCAAAAGTATTTCATGTCCCTGTATCACAGTCTTCATTTTATCATCTTCATGAGGCTTAGTCTGTTGGGGTTCGCAGTTTAATGCTTCTGTCTAAAAGCAGCTGTTTTCCTGCCATGTCTTTCTCTGGTCTAGCATCTCTTTAATCTGGAGGCACATGTGTTTTCACAGCCTGTATTTGTGGGCCCTTCCAGGATGAGGGAAGATGTGACTATTAGTCACAGCTGGCAAGTCTTTGCTGAGGAAACAGCATCTCCTCCCAGGATTTAGTTGGGGGAGGCAGGAAGTGTTTAGAATCTCAGCATGAGTAGATCATATTGGAAGTAAAGCAGTCAACAGTGTTGTCTGAATTCAGGCCTGATCCTGGAGAAGGGGAAAGTGTGTCTAGTGCAGTGGCACTCCACTTCTCTCTCAGGCTACTCTTGACTTGCTTGACTACTGGGTAGTGCCTCAGTAGAAAGAATTCCCACCATTAAGTACGGCTGGTGCAACTCTGGGAAAAATAGTGTATAATTCATTTGGCTGAGAGGACCTTTGTCTTCTTTTGCAGCTGATTGATATTCAGCTGCTCAGTCTTGTTTTTATTATTYTTGTACACATAGGAAGCAGCAATCTAGAACAGAATCTCAGCCCAGATGTATTTCCCTGTGCTAACTAGTTCCAAACCTGGGCTATGTTTCCATCATTTGTCTCTGGGATAAATGCCTATTTTTTCAGGTATTAATGCCTTAAATCACTTCTGTTTGGTTAAGCTCTCCTAATTGCTTTGTAGTTTATTGTTGAATTAAGTCTTCTATCAGCCTGTAATATGGTACAACATGCATCCATTAAAAAAAAAAAAAAAAAAGTTATAGGAGCAACTGTTTTGTGTTTGTGCTGCCTCTGCTCCTGCCTCAGGTGCTAGGTTGAGGTGGAGATTTCTCCTGTTAACAACTGCCAGCTCAAATAAGCTTGTCTTGAAAAAGTCAGTGCCACAATGATGCAGGAAGTGTCCATTCCTGTCACGAAAAAAGGAACAAGAATAGGAGTACATCAAATCTTTAGCTGTGCCTGCAAGTAAGGAAATTACCACACCTTTTTGTTGAAAGGTGGAGTGCTAATGTTAAGCTTTTTTGAAAAGATGCTGCAAGCCAAAAATAAGTGTGTTGTTCCATATCCTAGGAACCTGTGTTACTTTTTATAAGATTTCTCTATAAATATCAGATTAGAAGCACTATGAAATTACAGGTTTAATTCCAGGCTATAGCATGAGAGTGAAAATACTGAAGACAGGAGCAGGGTTGTGGATGTTCTGTGTGCTGGTAAAAATTTGTGGCCTTGGCACACTCTCCCTTCTCAAGGTGTTTACTTCTAGCAGCTTATTGGTGAATGAGTTTAAAGGAGTCAGTGTCCATTATGTGTAATTTAAATAAACAGTCTCAGTAAAGGAAAAAATAACTTTCCGAAATGAGTCAGGTGACATGCCCTGTAGATGCTTCCTTTTATAATGGTAGAATTGCAAAAAAATCAAAACCGCATATGCTAATGAAGCATAGGATTACTGAAAGGAAATATATCTGGTGAAGGGGAAGGAGTGGAGTATGCAAAAGCAGGAGATTGCTTTTCAGAGGGTTGTGACCTTGAGGGGCCGAATATAATGAATGCAGTGTTTCAGGCCCTCTTTTTACCTTGCAACTGCTGCATACCGCTGGTATTCATCAGAAGGGATAAGATTCTGCCCTGAGAAGCCTTGTATCACCTCTTCTCTGAGAGAAGTTTAAAACTGTTAACATTGCATGCAGGAAACTACCTTTTTCTTCCTGAACTTAATGGTTCTCTAACTTTACCTAAAATATAACCTTTGTTGGTAAATTTACCTTCAGTACAGATTTCAAGGTCTTTTTATACTGACGTGAAACACTACCAGTCCAGCATGCTTTAGTGTCATGCACCTGAGAAATCTGGAATTTGCCAAGATTGTCAGTGTTCTGCTTATACCATTTACCAGCAGAGTGAGAGTTGACTTGAATTATCTTTTTTTCCAGTGCTGCATTCTCCATTGCCCCTTCTTCAAAGAACTCTGTTTTATTTCTAGGATGGGGGATTGATTTTAGATGTTTTCGAATACTTGTTGCAATGGATTTTATTTAAAAATGCTCAATCACACTTTAAGAAGTAATCAATGAATGACTATTTCATACTTGATTAAACTCTGCTGTTTGTTTCAGGGTTGGAAGATTAGGACATATGTACAACAAATTTATATTATTTAAAAACTGAATGAATTTTGGATTGAATTAACAAAGCATTGAGCGTTATGTTTTTTTATCCTGCACAGTTTGACATTTTCTTCAAATTTTAAGTGGAGTTCTTTTACATCAAAATGTAACAGTGATCAAATCTTGTGTATTTTGTATCTCAAGTCATGAGTGAGTATTAAAATCTGTTGGGAACCTTTCCTGAGTTTCTAACTGGGGAACAAGGAAGAGGCTTAATAATTATTAGAGAGGGAGGAAATGGCAACAACTACTGCTGGCAGGCAGTCTTTCAGCCTGCTCTAGAACCAAGAGAAATATCCACCAAAATCTCAGGAGGTGGTTTGTTCCAGATATCTTAATCATATTGATGGGTGTGAGTAGAGAGAAAACAGGGCTTAGGAAAACAGAAGCTTGTATATCAAGCAAAGCAGAAGAAAGWGGAGCAGATGCAGCAGTTTCAGAGAGTCCTACTAGCATCCTTTTTCAACTGCTGTGAATGCAAATTTCTGCTAAAGCCAAGAGAAAGGGAATAATATCTTTTATATCTCTGCAGCCTTGTGGACCTCTTTGGAGGTCTGCTAGGGACTCTGAGGGTCAACCTTTGATTTCCCCCCCCCCCTTCCTTCTCCCATTCTGAAAATTTTAGAATATCCTTTTGCTTCTGTCTTGTTAGTTGAAACTAGCAAACATGCAGGTACCTTTCTGGGTAGAACTGTAATATAAGTTACTTTAGTGTTTTTTTTAAGCTCTTTAATATGCTTCTAGGAGTTAATTAGAAGTGTCTGCTTGATTTTGTTTTTTAAAATATGCTGTGTGTTGTTGCTGTGTATAAGACAATGAGCTGTAGGAAGTTGGAGGGCAAAAGATGTCTGATATCATGTACCATAAAAAGTGCAAACATCCTTCAGAGTTATCTCCAAAGAAGGAAGAGACTTTAACTACATATCCTCCCCTCTTGAAGAACTGCCATGGGGCCTGTAGTGTGCTAGCCACGTGTGTAATCTGTGAGAAGACACACTGGGCTCAGCTGATCCTCTCTGTGCACCCTGGCATGCCTGAATACCCTATAAACCCTGTATTATGTATTTGCCATGATCAGTTGTGTCTCCTGAATTGTAAGGCACCAACTGCCAGCTTACCTGCTAGTATTTCTGTATCAAGTATGTGGGAAAAAGCCTGTGCTCTGCCCTTTAACAATAAAGTGTGGCCTTGTATTTTGCTTAATAGATCATGGCAGTTGGACAAAGTTAAGAAGAGAATCTAGTATTTGTAGAATGAGAACTGTAACTTTGCTTAGTTAGTTATATTTTCATCGAGTGATCTCCAGGCATGCAATTTGGATTTCCTCAGTGATTACTGTGGTTTACAGCATACAAATTAGTGTGGGAAATTGCTGACAGTAGCCTCCCAAGTCAGGGCTTCAGTGGTAGGAACTTCTTTTTCTGTGTTGATTTGAAGCATAAAAGATAAGGAAGGAAAGCACAGAAGGGTCTTTGTGTTGCCCTGGCATCAGAGTTGTAAGGACCATCCCATTTCCAAAACTGTTTGTAAAACCTAGGTACCACAAGTGGGCTTCTGAGGTAGGGGGTGCACTGCCGTGAGGCTGCTTGCTCTCCTTCTAAGTTTTTGATGCTTACATCCTGGGAATATAGTTCTGGTTCCCTGCCACCTCCAGTTGTTTAATCATCTCCATTGGATTCATCTTTTGTCATCCTGCAAGTCTGAGAGTGCGTGCCTGAGATTCCAAAATCGGCCTCAACTCTGCTGCTAGGAAGTTGCAGAAGTTAGTAGTTGCAAGCCAGAAAACTCTATTTTCTTGGCTGGATATGGACATTACATATGTTTTCATATAACTTCCCTGCATTCCCTTTCCTGCCTTTGAGTTCTGTGCCCCCCTCTGTCAGTCCTGAGGGAGCATGTGGACGGGATAAACTGTGGAACAACTGAAGCATTGGAATTGATGTGGCAAAAGATATTTGCCAATATGAACAAAGTTGAGTGGGTGGTGTTGGTGCAAGTTAATAGATGAATCATCATAGCTTGTGGGAATGAAAGACCTGAGCTCTGTCTGCAAGGTTTGGTACAATGCAAACCTATTGACTACTTGCGGTCAAAGGGTAACTAGGATTTTTTTTCCTTAGCATAATCAGATGAGCAGGACTGGCCTTCAAAAAAGGTAGGGATAAAATGGTTGTTGGAATTGCCACAAAATAGGTCCAACAGCACATCCTGATTTCCTGACTTTCAAACTGCTTTTTCTTTTCTTCCTCCTGTTTTTTATATTCTGTTACATATTAACCATAATAAGGCCTTATCTACAGATGTTTACTCATATCAATGGTCCTTTCAGCTTTTACAGTACATGGCAGTTGGACAAAGTTAAGAAGAGGTGAGAGCTAGAACTTGCCAAATGAAAGTGATAGGGAAAAAAAAGGCAGGAGAATTATCTTGGAAGCATGAACTAGGAATCTAAAGAAATAATGCAACAAAATACTTATAAATACTTAAATTCCTGTCATGAAACTAGGGACATTTAGTGATCATATTGTGAAACTGAAGCTGCAAATAGAAATGAAACTTGCTGAATGATCTGTTACAAATACAAAGTCAGGGTGATCAATAACATTTAATAAAAAGGTTATGTGCTGTTATTTAAAATTCTTCTGTTTTCAGTAACATTTCTACTAGTGATATAAAAGAACTGTGGGCTTACTGGTCCATTATTCTGTTTTCTTTTTCCCTTTTATGCTTACTTTCTTAGCCTTCGGATACAATCTTGCTAATTCTTATTGTTCTAAATTTTGAATAGGGCATCTCCAAAATCCTGAGTTTTAAGAAAACATGGAGGCCAAGGGGAGGGGAAGGGAAGGATATTGAACGTTAGGTGGATTGGTTGGTTTGCTTTTGTCTTAAAGTTTTCATCTTACAGTTATTGTCTTCCCTCTGCAACAGTTAAGGCTGGAAATATTCTCTCTTTTTACCTATTCCCCCCTTCCCCAACCCAGGAAAATGTGAATAATACGTGATATGATATTACTGAGATGCAGGGAGACTGTCAAACAAAAACATCCCAAATGTTGTTGAACTTGTAATAGAATCATGAACATTGGTAATACGGAAATACAAACTAGATTGGAACCTTTTGTACATCAATGCTAGTGACTTGAAAGGGCAAGCTGTGGTAATCACGGGAGCGTGTTTTAAGCATGCTTGTTACCTTGCGCAGTCTGCTGCTTAATACAAACCGATCTTTTCACAGAAGAATCCCCTTTGACTAGAAGTAACTCTTCCAGGCGTTGCCAACTTATTAAATAGGGGGAGAGGAGACAGAGAGAGAGAGAGAGAGGGAAGAGAAAAAAGCCAAGACTGAACTTTGCAGGAACAAGGAAGAGTCCTTGCCTTGCTAATGTTCACTTCCTCCTGTTTACCTCCAGGTGCCACAGATATTTTACTGATGATGTTTCTTTCTTGATGCAGGAAGACTTTGATAAATTTCACCGGGGGAGGAAAAATAAAAGGCAAAAAGTGGGTTAATGATAGAAAATTTATTTTGGTCAGGAATTTCATCTGCTTTACAAACTTGAAATAGATTGAAGCAAAATGATGTCCCTCTAGACAAGGCCTATCCATGTTTGTACAGCACAACTAGTATCGGGGGGAGGGGGAAATAAAGCATGGCATAGTTGCTCTGTACTCTAATTTTTTCTTAAAAAGTCAGTGTCCTGGTACATCTTCTGTTAAGAGTTGAATAGTTCCTAACAGAGCTGCATTCTCATGAAAATAAATAGTAAATGCTTCTCCTCAGGATCCAGATGTCAAAGGATTTTTTTTCCACTTAATCAGCCTTTAAGTACTCAGATGAAAACTGTTCTTCCAAAATAAAATGTTTAGAAGTGAAACTGAATGTCTGCCTTTGCAAGACTCTTCATGGGATTTACAGGCAGTGAATGCAAATCTTTGAAGTTTGGTCTCAGGCTACCCCCCATTTCAGAGTGGTCCATCTCTGACATGTTGCTGCTGGCACACCACACGGTGCTCATGTTGCCCCCACTTGTTTGTATCCTCTCCAGGCAGGARACAAAAGGAAGGTCTAAGAAAATGCTAGGAGGTTTGACAACCGCTGGGAAAAATGTTATTGAGATCCTTAGCAACCTGTAACAGGCCGCAAATTCAGCAGCACRGAATGTTTTAGGCACAGAATTTATCAAGGGCAAAGTTTTGTTGCTGAGCCCCARTAAGGAGGATGGTGAAAAAGAAGATATTCCTACTAAGAGGGCAGCTGAAGGAGGGAATGGATAAAGGATGCTAGCACAGTTTTTATGTCTGCTCTTTTAGAAATCATCCCACTTCATGTGAGCTTATAAACTTGCCCAGGCAGCGTATGCAAACTTTTTTTTTTTTTTTGGTTGTGACTATAATAAAAATTTATTATGTTCCTGAGAAATTTGACATCTTGGCACAGCTCTGGTGTCATCAAAGACAAAAGAAACCTCTTTTAAAATCTGTAATGGCAGAGTTGGGGCTGGTTTGGTTCTTAGGATAATTTTAAGACTTCTGTGAGAATACTGTATAGCTCTTCCTAGGAGTTCAGATTAGGGGAAGGGATGCCGTGCTGCTTGCTTTCTAAGGTGAAAATGCCAGGTTGCCTGTCACTGCCCTGTCTGCCCCTACCCTCTGCCCCCAAGCAGGGGGAGACAGAAATGCTCACAGTGGCCGCAAATTTTGCTCCCCGCCGCCCCTCCTTAACCCAAGCTTTTCTCACATCGCTCMCCTGCCTTAACTGAGGGCTCCTGTCCCTGCTCCCCCCTCCCCCACTCACAGGTTTAACAGTCAGTCGCCTGGTGGGCAGCAAGGAGGGCAGCGCCGCCCTGTTCTGGAAGGTTCTCTGGCGAGGCAGAGGCAGTGCCCCGCACCCGAACCGGCCCTATTGCTCCCTAGCAAAAAGTAACTGCACGCGTCCCTAATTCCCTAATTTTAATTGATCCGACTCATTGGCCCAGGAAACCGTTTCTTTTCCCTGAACTCACAGGCGCAAGAAAGCGCTGTTGTCCCTGAGCAGCCTGCCTGGCCTGGCAGGGATTGGTAATGGTGCTGGCTGTGCAAACTCCTTTTTCGTTGTGTTTTTGCAGCTGTGGTGTAGAACRGGCAATCTTGAAAGCAAAAAAAGAAAAAAAGATTGTGTTTTGTAAACTCTTTTCAAAAAGTAAAGGTAATGCTTGAACTCTCTGTCATTAAAGCTATGATTTAGACCATACTAATACCAAAAACTCTTTCTAAAAGACTTGTTAGCATGTCATTGCTGGAGTTTACTCTGACATCATTATAAAGCTGCTTCAGAAAAGTCTTGCAGGTAACAGAGGTAATGTGTTCAAGTCTTGGGTAAACCTAATCCCCAGGAGCTGGCAACACATCTCCAGAGCTCCATTAATGAAATGCGATTGTTTTTGGCTTTTGATCCATGTCTGTTAATGGTGAGTGTACTGAAATTAGCCAGCAGCAGAGAGGCGTGTGCTTGCTCACCTGCTTACCTAGAGGTTAATCACTATGTTCTGTTTGTATTGAGACCAATGGAGACTAGTAAGCTGTAAGGTGTGGTTTTTTTATTTTTTTTTTTATCTTTTTTTAAAAAAAGGCCTTCCAAGCTTTAATGTAGAAGTAATGATCTTGTCCATAACATTATGTAAGAAGTGCTGGTGTATTCAAAAGACTGGGGAAGGTAAAAACTTCGTCCAGTTCCTCTCAAGTCCACAACAGTAATAGTATATGGTTTAATCGAGCAACTTGTTTTTAATGTGGTATGCTGTCGTTGGTGCTGCATTATCTCTAATTACTGAAACAGAAGGAGATGGATTCTGTTCAAGGTTAATCAGCAGCTGTTGCACAGACCTCAAAAGCTGAAGAGCTGGTGCTTTGATCTGGTGTGGGGGTTGGATAGGCAACAGAAATATTTAGCTTTCAAGGAGATTTTATTCTGCATGAAACAAACCCTGTAAGCTGCCCTTTTCTCCTGTGGAAATATCTTCATGTTTTTGTTCTGCTTTAAAATGGTAGAATAAAGCAGTATAGCTTAGGAGGCAGAACTAAATTTGCTGAGAGAAAAGTGTCAGTAATTTACTCCTGTGTGCTCTAAGGAAATTGTAGTTAGTGCTGTTAAGTATTAGAAAATAACTTCTATCCTATTCAGCCAGATTAATTTTGTGCCTAGATTTGAGTGTATAGTTACTTCCTGAAGTTCAGTTTAAGATACTTGGATTCAGATTAAACAGGCAAATACCTTCCAAAACTGTAGTGTCTCACTGGCTGCTGCGACTCTGGATTCAGTTACTCCTCCCTTGCAATGCCCTCTATCCCTACATACCTCAGTTATTAAACTCCCCTCCCCCCCCCCAAAAAAAAAAAAAAAAAAAAAAAAAAAAAAACTGCAGGTTTTCTGACTATGGACAGAGTAGTGGGAGAATGCCTGGAGAGAACAGAGCTTAATGGGAAAGTTATCTTAAAGTGGTTTCTGGAATATTAACTTACCTTTCATAGGTTAGAATCATAGAATCACAGAATCAGTAAGGCTGGAAAGGACCTCTGGAGATCATCTAGTCCAACCTACCTGCTCAGCAGGATCACCTGRAGCATGTTAGGGTTGCATCCAGGCAGGCCTTGAGTATCTCCAGAGAAGGAGACTCCACAACCTCTCTGGGCAACCTGGTCCAGTGCTCCGTCACTCTCACAGGGAAGAAATTTCCCCCTCACATGCAGACGGAACTTCCTGTGMTTCAATTTCTGCCCATTGTCCTGTCATATGGGACAACTGTCCTCATCCCCTTGACACCCTCCCTTCAGATATTTATACACATTGATGAGATCTCTCCCTCAGTCTTCTCTTCCCCAGGCTGAAGAGGCCCAGCTCTCGCAGCTGTTCCTCATAGGACAGATGCTCCAGCCCTCTGATCAGCTTCTACGCTGGACTSTCTCCAGTAGCTCCATGTCTCTCTTGTACTGGGGAGCCMRGAACTGGACACAGTRCTCGAGATGAGGCCTCCCCAGGGCTGAGTAGAGGGGCAGGATCACCTCCCTCCACCTGCTGGCAACACTCTTCCTAATGCAGCCCAGGATACCATTGGCCTTCCTGGCACAAGGGCACATTGCTGGCTCATGGTCAACTTCTCATCCACCAGCACTCCCAGGTCCTTCTCTGCAGAGCTGCTCTCCAGAAGGTCACCCCCCAGCTTGTACTGGTGCCTAGGGCTATTTTTCCCTAGGTACAGGACCCTGCACTTGCCCTTGTTGAACCTCAGGAGGTTCCTCTCTGCCCAACTCTCCAGCCTGTCCAGGTCTCTCTGAATGGCAGCACAGCCCTCAGCTGTCTCAGCCACTCCTCCCAGCTTGGTATCATCGGCAGATTTGCTGAGGAGGCACTCTGTGCCCTCATCCAGGTCATTGATGAAGAAGTTGAACAGGATGGGACCCAGTACTGAGCCCTGGGGGATGCCACTAGCCACAGGCCTCTAACTGGACTCCATGCCACTGATGCCAACCCTCTGAGCTCTGCCTTTCAGCCAGTTCTCAAGCCACCTCACTGTCCACTCGTCTAACCCACACTTCCTGAGCTTGCCTAGGAGGATGTTATGGGAGACAGTGTCAAAAGCCTTGCTGAAGTCAAGGTACACAACGTCCACTGCTCTCCCCTCATCTMCCCAGCCAGTTATTCCAGCAGAGAAGGCTCTCAGATTGGTTGAACAGGATTTCCCCTTGGTGAATCCATGCTGGCTACTCCTGATCACCTTTTCCTCCATATCTGGAGATGACATCCAGAATGAGCTGTTCCATCACCTTTCCAGGGATGGAGGTGAGGCAGACTGGCCTGTAGTTGCCTGGGTCCTCCTTCTTGAAGACTGGAGTGACACTGGCTTTCTTCCAGTCCTCAGGCACCTCTCCAGTTCTCCAGGACTTTTCAAAGATGATGAAGAGCAGCCTGGCAACAACATTCGTCAGCTCCCTCAGTACCTGTGGATGTATTCCATCTGGGCCCATGGATTTGTGGATGTCAAAAGGCTGTGCAGTGGTTGTGTACACAGACTTCGATACTTAGTATTTCAGTCACCATTGAAATCCATCTTGTATGGAAACACCTTGTTGATGAGCAGAAGAAACCCAAGATGGGGTTTCTGCAAATAAGGGGATCTAGGTCCAGCAAAATACTGTAAATTACAAAGTAATACATGAGACAAAACGGCCCTTGCTACTTGTTTGTTTCCCTGGACTTAGATATGGAAGAACAGGTGTGGCGTTCTGTTTAAGAGGCCAAATGCTTCATTTTGAGTTGGGTCAGTGAGAGATACAAAATCCTTCTTCCAGTGAACCTCACAAGAGTTTGCCAATGACTGGCAAACTGGTCTAGTCTCATGTGCACCCAGCATACTAAGATTTTTGAATCCTATACTGAAGAGTTTTCAGGAGTAATGAAATCAATATTTTCAGAAGGAAAGATTTTTATTAACATGAAATTTGCAAAGTTACATTTTTGTCTGGAAAGCTACTTTCTTCCTGTGGCTCTCCTTGCAATCAGTGTGTGAATTAGTGGAGAGGAGGAATGTAGATAAATGTGGGTTAAGTTTAGCTAGCTAGGTTTTAGCTAGTTTGACCTCGTTAAATATTATCTCTGCCTATCTCAAACTATACATTTATACGCATAACTGCATAAACGAAAGGTCTTCTAAATATGTATTGACCGTTGTTGCTTTTGTTTTGCTGAGTCCTGATGATGGAATGCTTTCTGGATGGCAGATACACCATAACCTACATTAATCATCTTTGATTTAAAACAGTTTTGACATGAGTGTTGATGAGTCAACTGGTTTTATATTATAACATGTAAATGAGTAGCATTTTGACTTGGATGAGGACACTGTTAATGTACAGTACATTCATAGATACGTGTGTATACATATATAAATACATGTATCAATGTGATTATTGTACAGGTAATTACTTTTTTCCACATACAACCTATATGTGTACAAAATCTAGCTTGTTAATTATGGTTTGGGGAAGAGTGGTCTGCCTTTTTACTTGATTGAGATAAACTACTTAGCTAATTCTGTGATATCCAGAGCATATTTACAATAGAAAGTAAAAAAGGAACGGATTTTTTAGCATCTTTGAAAACAGAATACAGAAGAATACAAGTAGGAGTGTTTCCATTTTCAGCAGTAAAATCTGCAAGGTAGATCAGAGGTGGCTTTAGGTGGTCTTGCAGCTGTGAGATTTACAAACTTAATTCCTTTCCCTGTGCTATGGAAATGATGGCATATGGCCATTCTTCTGTGTAAATGCTATTCCAAATATTTTTACAAGCTCACTTCACTGAAATAAAAACCGTTGTGCTTTGCTATGTGCTTTTTGACTTGATTTCCCCCCTTTCTCTTATCATAGAATAGCTGAATGGCAGTATGTCAGATAGCTTTGTTACTTTAGAACTCCCTGACAAGCAATCGGGCTTCTCCTCTAAAAATAGTTTTAGAACAATATACACTACTTTGTGCGTTCAGTGGAGTCGTTCCTTATGCAAGTCTTGTGCTGATATTTGCGCAATTGACTGGCTCATAGGCTGCAGTGCCTGTATCTCCAACAGATACAGAAGCTGACCTTTTCTAGTTAATCATCAGCAGTTATTCACACCTATGCAAGAGGCCTTTGGACTAAAACAGGTTGGTTTCTGTTCCTTTCCGCAAAGGTCTCCATCCTGCAGGTCAGTCCTCGCTTTCCCTCAAAGTAACGATGTTTACTTTCACACTGTATTGAGGGCTTCCAGTGTTTTCCAGCATTATTCTCTTCAGTTGCAGGTAGCTCATAGACTCTGTTTGCCTAAGAAAGGACACCTCCGAATCTTATTTCAATGAACTTTTGTATTTTATAACCTAGCTTTCTTTAGTGGAGTTTAACTAAAAATACAGACCCTCTTTAGAGAGGTTGACGTCCTTCTAAAATGAACTGCCAGAGATAGTGGGCAGTTTCAAAACACAATTCCTTGCACTTGCTCAAGGATTACAAAATAATAAACCTGAGCTCCTTAATCAAAGTAGTCTCACTTGTGGCTTTTGCAGATCTAAAGATTTGGTCTGAGTATATCTGAAATCTTCTCCATAAATTAATTATTAGTGAGGATTTTGTTCTCAAAACTGACTTGTGAATAACTTACATATTGCAGAGAGGTTGCAGGATATTTGCATAACTAGCTAGACACACAGTTTTAACTTGTGGAGCTTGTACCGGTTCCCTTAGGAAGACTCCCCCTCCCAYCCAGCGAAAGGTCTTGCAGTGCACTCTGCCCGTGGACAGATATTGTATTGTTGAACTACCTTGCCAGAGAACACTTTGTATTTGCATTTCAAATGCCTCAGGCTTTGTGAACTGCATTGATCCAGCCTTTTCTGAATAGTAGCTATTGACCTTTAACAATGTACATTTGTTTAAATCAAACTGTTTCATACTTGCTTTAAAAAGCTTATTTTAGGACTAATCCAACCAAGTGAATGCTTCTGTGCAGGCAGCTTTTCTTTTTTCTTTCTTTTCTTTTCTTTTTTTTTTTCCCTTTGTAGTTAGAAAGCAACAGAATGAATTATATAATTTCAAGATGGAAAACATTCTTCTTAGAGACTATTTTGAATGCTGAGGTTTTGGCAAATATTGTTGTGGCTTTATGTTTATAAGCTTTTTCATTGCTCTTGAGAGCATAAGCTTCTTGTCACTTGAGCCAGGAGATTTTGACAAATAATAAACTAGCTGAATGATGGAATTTTGGTTGTACTGAAGTACCTTAAAAACTTGTCATGTCTGCATTTTGACAAATAGTTTTTTGCTACTTATTTGTGTATTTAGATGGATCAAATTCACAAAAGAGAAGATGGAGACTGAGCAGTACAGATGCTTCTTGACCAGCAATAGATTGGCTAAAGCATCTCTCTGGAAAGTAGGAAATTCAGGGCCAAATTCCCTTCTCTGCTTGTGGTGAATGTAATGCATGCCTTCACCCCCTAGTTGTCATGTCTCCAGAACTTGGCAATGTCAACCACTTTCATTAAAGCTGTTGCACTTTGTGAACAAAACAGTTATTTACAGAGGGGGAAAAAGCAGGTTGAGAGGAAGCTTTGTTCTGCCTTGCTCCTGTGGGAACATTTTGTCAAGATGGAGGAGTCTGACCAAGTAGAAGTTTGCTATGATCTGAACAACTTCAGTTTCATGCCAGAATGAGTCTATTAATCACTGTTTGAGTATTTTTTGTTTGTTATTATCAGATTGAATGGGGTTGTTGCCTAGGCTCAATATTCTTTTTCTTTTAGTCTCTTATGTTAATTTAGGAGTATTACATCTCATAATGCTTCTGTAAGTATTTGTTTGATACATAGGTTTAATGATATCAAAGGATATCAAAGAATGAGGAAAATGCTTTATTCTAACTGCTCTAAGCATTTTATATGGTAGAATGTGCTTGGTAGATAAGTAGTCTCTTGCACAGTGTGCATGTTTACGTGGTATATTTTACACCACTTGCATGTGTAGCACATTTACATACACGTTTTTCATAACAAATTGCTCTTTATTTGTAAAGGAGTTTCCCAAAGTATTGCACAGGGGGCTTCAGTAAACTGTTTGTTTAGGAGACAGTCTTGGAGTTAGCAGTAAGGAGGTATCTGTATTACCTGTCAGGAAGCCTGGCTGCGCAGGGAGGAGCAGTATGTTGCACTCCTCCCCAGAAGTGGAACTGCATACATGGGGAGCRAATGGAAATGTGAATGTTCAAGAGCCAGTTGGCAAGGTGGTGAAGGTGGCTGCACTTCCTGGGCAGCAGCTGGCTGCTGGGAACTGAACTTGAGCTCGTCAGGTTGACAGGCAGCTGCAAGTGTCAGCTCTACCTCTCCGGCTGCTTCTGTCATCAGCTCACTCAGTATGCCAGCGGGACTCTTCAGTTCAGAAAGGCATGCGACCATATGGGACCAACGGGATCCTGCAGRAGCCGGCGCTGCTTCTGTGGCGGAGGGACTTCCTCTGGGGTGGTGGTAGTGGAGAGGATGCTTTTACGAACTGTTTGCTGATGGTAACAGCTGTGCTCTTCAGTAGTTAAGACGAAAAAGCCTTTGTCTACTGCACTTGTAGCTGTGGTAAATATTGCTTAATACTGAGGATGTCATTCTCAAAGTTGTCATCACCCTTGAATCTGAGTTGTTCTTAAAAATGTTAGAGAAAAATCGTATTTTTCTATTTGTTGGCTTTAACTGAAGTGTAACAGAGTAAGATGAACGGTTTGCTACAGAAGCAAACATCTGGTAGCTCTGAAACACTGCGTGGATGAAAAGACTTTTGAATCTGTTGGAGCATGTCTGGTTTCACTTCAGCCTTTCTTCCTCTTGAAAACACAAAGTGAAAGGCACCCTTAAAGTAGTCAGTATGAGAGTATTAGTCCTGCCTGAGAATATTAAAAGCAATACAAGTACCCAGGACATTAGGGTGTTTGGACTGCCAGAGTCTGATTCAGACCCAATGAGCTTGGTGGAAATCTTTCCTCTGTTATCATTGGATTAAATGTTTAAATCCTTTTTCACTTTTACTATTTCTTAGTTGTCGTGTACTGTTTTTTTCTTGTTTCAGTTCCCCTGTTCCTTCTTGCCCTTTTCAGTTGCTAGCTCTCTGCTTTCTGCTCACCTCTGCCCTTCTCAACACTGTCTACTCTTTCCTGCTCTGCATTGACCCCGTGCTTTAAGTYGACATACCATGCATTTGAACTGCCTTAGATTTGCTATAAACCTGGAAACCATCTGGCTTGAGGTTTCAAAGGTAAAATGCTGTACAGCTCTGTAGGCACTTAAACCATTTAAAATGGAATGAGGTTTGCTAAAAGATGGAGGGAAAAAAAGACCAGAGATGCTCTTATATAACCCTCTATATGTGTTTAAGCTGTTACCATTCAGCGAAATGAAGCAGCAAAAGTTTCTTCTCCATGTGAGCATTGTTTTGGTTCTTGATGCTATTAGTTTCCCAACATAGACACAAGAATCACAGAGTAATATGTATTCAACATAATCTTAAGGGTATCCAACACATAATATGGCTGAACTCTATGATAGGGCCACTCACCTTAAGTATATAATGAATAAAAGGCTGTGCTTCTTCGATTGTTTGTAAAGAATTCATTTTTTCCAACTTTTAGGAAGGTAGTAAATCTAGTTTCTATGTTGTAGGAATTAATACAAGGGCAGTCTTCATATGCTGGGATGTAAAATTAATTATTCAAATTGAGTCTTAAGATTATTCACCCAAATTCACTGCTATTTACTAATTCTTTTCTATCACCCCTTTACCTCTGGAGAGAATTTGTCTGTTCTGATGGAAAAAATCTGTTCTGTAAATAATCGTAAAATACTGCCATTCTGATGTGGAGCTGGCAGCCTGTTTTTGTAGCATGAAAGTGTAGTTTGGGTTTAAAGTCAGAGCATTGGGGTGCTGCTATTGAATATCGTGGCAGCTGATGGCTTCTTCTACACTGGAGCAATTTCCATGGGTATCATTAATGTGATATTTTTGACACTGCTTCCTTCGGTAGTCTCGCTACAACTACAGCCGTGCTGTCAGCTGTAGATTTTCCCCTTACATGGAGGAGGCTCCCTCCCATATCCACTTCCCTCCTTATTCTCAGCACTGGACATCTCTGCTTTCTGGCTGCTGGATCCTTTACCGAGGATAAGCATAGGTTACCGTATTACTAGCAGTGTCTGGGCTGCTTTAAGAGTTAATAGCCAGGTGGCAGTTAAAAGTCCGAGCCTACCCTGTCTTAATAGACAGACATAGGTGGCTGATTGTGTTTCTGTTGCTTCCCTAGCTCAAAAAATTAAACATTATTTCTGTCACTTTTCCTGCTAGTGTTTTTTTTCTTTTTTCTTTTTTTTTTTTTATCCTGAGTTNTTTTTTTTTTTTTATCCTGAGTTCTTGTGCAGCCACGAAGTTCTTGTGCAGCCACGAGAGGAAGATAGTATAAAGGTCAAAGTGGCTTAGAAAAAATGTGAAATGGAGACTGTACAGATGATTGGGTGGAAGTGCACTGGTCCGAGCAGAGGTTGAAAATAAACAGGCAGTGAGCCTGACATCTCTGAGGAAGACTTTTTAAAATATGTGCAAAGTCAGACACTACTTTGTAATTTTACGTGTATTAACATGAGGCACATGACTGAGTGAATTAGTACCAGCTGTTCTTGCTGGCATTTAGGAACTTCTGTAAGGAGGGGAAAAAATGGCTCAGTAGAAACTGACAAATGTTTGATAAGCGATTATTTTATTCCTTTCTCTCAGTTGCTTGTTTGGATTTTGCTTTTGTTTTCTCTCTTTTTACCTGATAAATATTTCTTAAGAAAAATGTTTGAGTGGAATTCTTTGATCAGCTTTTAATTATGCCATCTGTAACTTTTGTTTATTGTAGGGATCTCGGGTCTGGTTGCGAGAAAATGATCAGCATTATCCAAGTACTGTTCATTCCTGTGCGGAAGGAGTCATCGTATTCAGGACAGATTATGGTCAGGTACGGGCATTCATCATCTCCCCCCCCCCCCCAACTATGGAAAAGAAACCATTCTCCTTATTGAAAAACAGATGGAGTAAACATGTAAAGTTTGTGAACAAAACATTTATTTTGGGTGACTTAAATGTAGAACTTTGTTTTTAATAGCTTTTTCTGTTGTGTATCTGGTAAATTGCTCTATGTCTGACACAGCTGAAGAATCACTGTCATATTTGAGAACCTTGTTCCACTTGGGCCATTGGTTATTCAGTTTACTGGATACATGGCACTCAAACACCACAGTAGCAAAGTGTTGCTGATTCAGTGAGAGGCAACAATGCAGAACTCCCAAAGCAAAATCGGGACAACACACTTACTGCAGTTTGTTCTGTTTTCATCACCAGAGAACTGTAAAGGAGACCATTATTCCTCTCTCTTGTTCTGTCTCTTATTTATTTATTTATTTATTT
>NW_028186407.1:279610-306990 GCF_003343005.1 Rhea americana | reverse complement strand
AATGTGTGCCTACTGTGCTAGTGTATTACTGGCAGTGTCTGGTTGCCAGCTGATTAAGTTGGCTAGACCTCACTACTGTAAACTTGCCCCACTCACCTTTTTATTTCGTCCGAAGAAAGCAAAACTTTCTTTGCCAGTAGCTGCAGGTTTGGAATTGCTCTGCTTTCTGGCTTTTTTTTTTTTTTTAAATGTATTTTTTCTACTCTCTATTAGGCCATAGTTTATCCAGACCTCCCTTCTTGCAGCTTCCCTGAACAAATTTCAGTGAAATTCAAGTTTTAGATTGAGTTGTGTTGACACAGTTATCAACATCTGGAGAATACTTTCCTTGACTTTTAGAGGATGTCTTTTCTTCTTTTTGGCTTGCTTTTGTTGGTTATTTTCACCAGATGGAGTTAGCTTCAGGTAGTGAACTAGGCTGAGAAAGGCATGATAGAAAGGAAAACATGCTGCCTTTTACTGCAGTCTTTGCTTAATGTCTTTCAGGGTGAGCATGATGGAAAAGTACTCCCTTCAGAGCCAGAGAACCCTTACTTTTCTTGCATACCTTTTTCTGCACAGGAAAGGAATCAGACAGGACTGGAGAACCTTTTTTGATGGGGAAGATATAATCTAACTTAGGTTAATTTGCTGTTTTCCTGGCAATGAAGGATGAAAGTGGGCATGAAACAAATGGGGTCTGAGGCAAAGAAAATGTGTGTTCCTTCTTTTTAGAGCCCCTAGAAGTGCAGCAAAGCTTTGGAGACAGGAAGTCAAAGAGGAAGTTGCATCCAAGAACCTATGCATGGTTATGTCTCTGGGAAAATTTAGTTATGTTCTCCTTTCTGCTTCTCCAGAGATGTAGATGGAAGTCATTGTTGTCCTCAATGTCTGAAAAGACAGTTAAGGAGCCTTTGTTTTTGATTGAGTTCAGCTCCCTGGTTGTTGTTTGCCTAGTCCCATCTGTTGCCCTTCCAAGATCCCCAGTCCACCTGCATCCTTTTACTCAGAAGGATCCCTTATGGCAAGAAGGGATAATGTCCTCAAGGAACTTCAGGACATCTCCTTTTTGGAGAGATTAGCTTAAAGGAGGTGAGTTAAGAAGACGGGAGATTGTTAGCCCCAGAAAACATTTTAAGAATGTTCCCTTCTGTGGCAGGGTCATGGGGACAGATGTTTAAGGAGGAAGCATCTAATAATGAGAAATAAACAGAAGATGCATGTTGATACAGAGCAATGTTTCTTAAGTGCTAGCAGTAATAGGTTGTGTTGGATTCAGGTGCCCATCTTTACCTCATGCAGGATAGCAGACAAGCAGTGAAAGCCCAGTTGTACAAAGTTGAAGTACAAATATAATATGCTCCATGTTATCACATTTCTTGGATTGGTGACCCAGAGACACATGATATTGAGGAAGACAACCACAGAAGCAGACTGAGAATAACTACTGCTCAGTGCAAAGCCTTTTCACAGAAAAATAAGAAGACAGCATGTGTGCTGGTTTATTTACTGTAGAGTGCGTATTAAATTATGTACTTAGTATTGCTTGAATTTTGGAATTTAAATGTTTACAGTTTACCCGCACCCTGTTCTACTGAAATTCTTGACTAGATGGAGTGAAGATGCTTAAAACATATCCTCTGTTGGTTTCATAAAGCTAAAAAAAGAGGGATGTATCACATTAAAGCATACAGGTATATTCTGTTTGTAGAATAGAAAGATTGTTCTGTATCTTTTTAAAATAACACATGCTCCAAACGATGTCCAGCGCTGGACACTACGGTTTAAGCATAAGCCCTATCCAGCTTCTCGTAGGAGTGACTCAATTGCTTAGGTAAGAGGGTCTACCTGTAATTTTTCCACAGAATTTTGTAATTAGACACTTAGCTATGAAGAACCAGACTTCTAGAAACGTTTAGAACTTCTAATCCTTAYTTTTATGGGATTTGCAGGTACCAGATACCTCTAAAAATTGACCTCTTCTGTGCCTTAACCAAGAATGTCAGAGCTAATATTGGCATCCATATTTAGAAAAGTTTCTTGCTAGTAGTCTTGCATACATTACCTGTTAGTTTGCCTTTCTGTGGTGTACATAAAACAAGCTTCAACTTCAGATAATTTGGAAAAGGGTTCAAGTCATTACCTTGATATAACCTGACTGATTCTATTTCTTTAGGAAATCTGCTAGTGCTATAAATATCACTTGAAAAACCTTTTAGTTTGGCCTGCTTTTTTAAAAGAAGACAGTAGACACCACAACCTCTGCTGTGAAACACCTAGTATGTTGGAAGCTACTTTACACTTTTATATTTTATTACATAGCATAAATCGACTTGCTGGAATGCTGCATATCACTTTAAAGAATGAGGCAGGGAAGTAAGGAATGATGTCTCAAAAGTGTGGAGTTGTTTTGATTTTGAAGCATGGCCTAAAATACAAGTATATTATTTCTCAAGACCCTTTTGAATACTTTAGCGGTTGTGTTCCCATCTAATGACAAACTGATGGAAGTGTTGCGACTCTTACCAACTTTATCATTTTTACTAATCTTCTGATTCTGTGTCTTCTGCTAGGATTTGCATTTTTCAACTTCTAACAACATTTTGAATGAATTCTCGAGATGCGATTGACATAGCAGTGGGATTAGGAAGGCATATTTACTAGAGTTTTGCTCAGATTTTATTTTTAGAAGTTTGAATTTCAAATCTTTGCCAGAGTCAATTTGCAGAATAATAAAAAATCATAGCAGAGAATGTAAATTCTTATTTTCTTCTTTCCATTCTGTTTTGAATGGTGTAAATATATTTGCTACAAAAACCTGCAGCATACAGTTGTACTCTGAAGGAGTGCTGCTTGTATGGAATGCTATTAAACCAAATACTCATTGTATAGAATATGCTTTACTCTTTAGAGTTTTAACAAGTTAYAGATCAGGTAATGGATCCCTTCTTTATAATGAGATGGTAATATAATTATTCCTTATTGAGCAAGGTTAATTGATCTAGTGTTACTTGAATGTTTCAGTTAAGCAGTCCATCTGTTAATTTTCTTTAAAAATGATTGTGGTGCTGCTTTTTGCTCTTGTCACCATGTCTGTGACTAGGCAGAATGAGTGGAATATATGATACGTAAATCTGTTTTAGGAATTCCAAGATGTAGGATTGAGTCCCCTGAGCAGGTAGCTAAGAAACATTCTTCGCTTTTTACAGAGAAAAGAATGTAGCACTGCGTTGGGGCAGATGAAAACCTAATGAAATGAGGTGGGGAAAAGAGGCGAGAAGTACACTGGGACCATGTTTCACCATGCTGGCCAATGATAATGGAATGGCAGATGAAAGCTATAAAATCTCTCTGAGCCTATTTTAATGGCATTGGACTGTAATTAGCTCTGAACTGTCTCTGAAATGTCTACTGCACACTAGTTTTCAAAATGAAGTACAGTGACCAATCTGCAATGACTTGGGAAGTTGTGATGAGTGGGCAGTTCATACTGTAAATATTTTTCTCTTTATAAGCACCTCCCAGATGCTTTTGAGAAGAGAAGACATTGTACACATTTGCTGTTCTTGATTTTTAGTTCCATTAGTGTGCACAGACATAGTAAATGAGCCTGTGCCTAATGTTTTGGAAACATGATGTCTGTGAATGTTATATAAAGTATGTCAGTGCAGTCTAAGAATACTCAGGCTTAAGAAAATGAGTTCTAATCTTTCATTAGCTATGTATTTTTTTTGAAGATTGCATTACTGTTACTGTATTTTTTTTGTTTGAGTGTTTTTGTTGCCTTTATTTATAGGATTAAAAAATACTTCTCCTTTAAGGGTTTTATTTACAGTAGAGCAGACATTTCCTCATCGCCATATTCTATAAATTTTTAATGACATTGTGTAAGCTTATAAAATACTCAATGTGAAATAAAATTCTGAAAACCCCTACTGTCACAGTATGCTTTAATTGAAATGACTTACATGCACATTTTCAGTAGACTATCAGTGGTTCTGTTGAGAAAAGAGCTCTTTCCAGTCTTTGTCTGTCTTTTCTGGTAATACAGTTTTTACTATTTTTCTGATAATATACTTGCTTTTGCCCTTACATGCAAGAGAATTGCATTGTGCTCTTAGCTTCTTGTACATAGACCATAAAAATGTCCCCTGTCAAAACTATTAAGATTTCACACCTTCCAAACTTTCTTCCATCAGAACTGCTTTCTTGAGTTACATAGCATTAATGCTGAAAACATCTTTCTTGTCTCCTAATAGGAGACTCTATCTTTTTTCTTTTTTTGTTTGTACATTCAAGTATATATATAAAAACAATGCCAGCAAATATGTTATCAGCATTCCTATTACATTTTTTTAAATAGTAATTATGTTTTTCTTTTTTTTTTAAAATAGCATTGTGTTCAAGCCTGTGAATTTCTGGACTTTCTGAACAGCACTTAATAGCACATACTTTAAGTAACACTCATTCTCTTGCAAGGGATATTTTCTATAAATGTAAGACATGATGTATGTGTGCAGGGGAAATCTGCTATGAAGAATACAAAGTGAAGTAAAAGTTCAACTAATTAATATGTACTTGTTAGAGTCTGACATGGAGATTTCAGAATACTTAATTGCATACCTACTTAGTTGAATGAAGGAGACTTTTAAATCAAATATGTTATAAATAGAAGCAGCTGAGCTATAATATCCTAAAAATGTAGGTTCTCTAAAAACAGATGTTAGATATCACCGGCAAAGACTTTGTCAGTTAAAACAGCTTTCTGTGAACTTTCTTGACAAAGAAGTCTTTTACAATACAATATTATGTCATCAAGCAGCGCACTGCTCAGTATCCTTAGCTTCAAATAAGGGGCACCTGCAAATGGTTTGATCAGCAAGAAAAGTATTTTTTCCTGTGTGTTTAACTTAATATGGCTCTGGTGGGGCATTTATGCACCACAAGACTGGGAAAGGTGCAGATGTTCCTTGTTAAACATAACTCAAGAATGCTTTCCAAGGAGGTTTTCACCTTCCCCCTCTACCCCCCTTTTTTTTTCCTTCCTGATTTGAGGGCTGCAGAGTTTCTTGTGATGACTTCATTCAAGAGAGTTGGATGTAGGCTTTGCCTGAGCTTTTGCTTTTATTTTTTGAAGTCAGTGATGAAATTGCGTTGAAGTTACTATGGGATTATTCTAATGGAGTTCATGTTTTCCTTGTTTGTTTATTTTTTTTAAAAAGTCCAAACCTGCAGGTAGAAGGGTAAGCATTTATTGTAAACGCTCTTTCCTTTGCCTTGTGGCCTTTCTCACACTTCTTTGGGATTCTCTTGTGCGAGTCTTGACTGCTGTGAGTAATCCTTTAAACGAGAGTCTTCCTTTCATATTTCCAGGGCATGAATAATACCATCATTTGCCTTGAGGTTTAAGATAGTGAAATCAATAGGACTCCCTATCAGTAAATGCTGTGTTTGATTGCATAGGTTTGTGGGATCAGGCACCCAAGAGATAAATCCTCCTGGAAAAGAATTTTCTGAATCTTCATCGAAAAGCACCGTATTGCTTTAGTTCCTCCATCTGATGAATTAACTGTATTTCTGAGCAGTGGTTTTTTGACATTTCCCTGAATTTAATATCTATTACCCCTGAAATACACCCTTAAAAAGGACCATTTTAAATAAGTCCTTTATGTTTTTCCTTGTATATGCCACCTCTTAAGAAAATATACAAATATACTCAGATAATTTTGATCTTGGCCGTTTTTGCAGTTAAATGAATGATCCCTTTCTGTAGACTTTTTCTGAAGACTTTCATTCTTCTTAGTTCAAAGGTGCTTAAAAAAATTGTTACTATTGACTCTTGACATTGTGTAGTTCATGCATGTTTCAAACAGTAGATTCTCTGCCTTTAGGGCATAGGGTAAATTCCAAATTCAGCAGCTTTATATCAGGAAATCGAATTCCATCTGTCTAAACATTGTAAAGTTCATATTATTCTGCAGTTAGTTATACTTGGCTTAGTTATAATAATTCTCATAATTATTTCTAGTATACTTTAAAAGCTTATTGCTATAGCTATTTGGATGTTGGTTGGAGGGATGTTCTGAGTTTGTTGTTTTGTGGGGCCTTTTTTTTGTTTGGTTTTAAAAGATATGTGAGAATTTGGGGAGTCAGGGGAATGTTAAGGAGCATCAGAAGTTAGCCAGGGTGCCTTTTTAGTTCTCTAGATTTATCTTCTCTTGAGAAATGTTTACATCTTTATGTAGGATGTCAAGGTTCAGTGTCTCTTGCTGCAAGCATCTGTTGACGCACTTGTAAACAGAGCTAGTGACAGATGTTAACTGGGCGCTGCCTGGCAATGTGCGCTCTATGTAGCAGTGCTTGGGAGCATTCGCTGTGCGCAGCCAAGAGAAGACTGGCCTCGTTTCAGAGCTTGTGCGTTTGAGCGCACTCTCTATCCTTGCAGCGCTTTGGGCACAGCCTCCAAAGGTGCAACTGCCAAGTTGGCAATGGTATCTTTGGATCATGGCTTTTCATCCTGCAGTGTGTGGGTCATTGCCCAGAAGGGGTCACAGGGAGCTGCTGGGGAGAAGGCTGTGCTGGACTGACACTTGCTTTGTCTGATGCTCTTTAGAAGCTGATCTCTGTGAACCAATTCATTCTTCAGATGCCATAATTATCCTCCAAACCCATTGAGCTGCATCGTACCGTCCCTCCTATGACGCATTTAACAGACTGTAACTGAAATGCACAGAAGCCTCTCCGTACCTTGTAAGGATTTAATGCAACAGTACAGCTCACAGCAAATATTTTCTTTAAAAGAAATGCTGCTTCAAAACCCTATACTTTGATTTTTATATTATAATTTTTAATATCTTGTCACTGATTCAAACTAAATCACTTAGATTGAACAATGTTTTTCTGATGTCATCTCTCTCTTTTTTTTTTTTTTTATATTTTAAATTACCTACTAATTGGAAAATCATTAATTTGTGTCTCTTAAATTCTCTAAAATACTAATTACTACAATGAGGAAATATTTAAAAGACTTTCTAAAGGAAATTTTTTTTCCCCATGATAGAGCTAATTCAGCTTGCCTTGTTAGCTGCTTTATGTCAAGGGCAATATTTTTATATATGAGTTATTCTCTGAATATTTGTTTTAGGCTAATAGGGAAATTTTTTTTTGTGTGTTTATCTGAACTACTGTGAATTTACTACTTCATAACCTGCTCTGTATTTTTATTTATCTTCTAAGATAAGCTGCATATGTGCTGTCTTTACTTTTTTCCTGTTGTTTGCATTTCTGCCAAAACCACTATCAATTTGATTAATTCCAGGCAGGAGGAAGTTTTAATTCTGGAGTGAAATGTTTTAAAATAAAGATTGGATTGAAAGCACTGATTGTTCGACCAAGTTGATTGCATTACTCTTGCAAAGTTAACATTCTACTTACTAGTGCTGAGCCACTATTTTTTGCCAGAAATTAGGGAGCTTGAAAGTGGCTGACCCAAAAACTTTTTTAATGCAGAAGTGATGGGTCAGGTGGGTTAAGCAATGAGCATAAATAACTTTTTTAACATTGGTTTTCAAGGGTTTTGTTCTTTGTTTATTAAACATAATGGTAATACATGCTTTAACTGTACTGAAATTAATTCATTTGGCATTAGTGTGTCTGTTGTTAAGTGTTCTAATAACAACATAAATTAAATTGCATGAACTAAAGCATTTATCTCTATTGAGCAGAGAATTATTTTATGCTCTTTGCAAGACCTCACTGAAAGCAGTTAATAACTGAGAAGTTGACAAAGAGGTGCTTTCTGTATCTCCTTGGTCTGCTGTGGCCATGTAATTGGTTGTGGCCTACGTAAATAGTTAAGATGTCAGTCTTCTCTGTTGCTTTCTGCAAAGAAAATCTAAACCATCTGTCCTTTTTTGTCTTTTCATAATACTTGTACTAAAGATAGCAAAACTGCTTTTGTTTTAAGATTAAAGCAGATGTACACAGGCTGCCATATGAATTTCTTTTGTAAGAGAACACAATTCAGCTGTTCACAAAACATGGAAAGGAATTCAAACTGCATTGTGCCAAAAAAAATCTATAGTATTGTGATATGTAAGCTTGTCACTTCAATTGTTTTCTTGTTCATAAATTTCCTTGGATGTGGAGCTGGTCTTATTGTTCACTATTTTTTGGTGTTGCAGGAATACATGATTTAGGTTAAGCAAAACTATACATTAGGATGCTCTACTCCGCAACACAGCAGTGCTTAGTTTTGTTTTGGTGAGATTTTGTACCTTACAGTCCAGATAAACTGTGAGCTGAAACACTGAGATTTTTTACTCAGAGAAGACTTTCTCAACCTATACAGGAATTTGCCCTCATTAAAAGTTGAGTGAAAAATATATACAGTGCCCTAATAATTAAAGGAATAAAAGTCAGTGAAATGACTAATTATGAAAGTGATTTACACAATGAGGCTTTGTGAGTAAATGCTAATGTGTGTGAGCAACCATTTAAAATAGTGTCAGTCTCTAAGAGATGATCCCTACGTTTTTGAAGTAGTTGTTCTTAAAGCTGTAAGCTAGTCATTACAACCTGCAGTTTTTTGTGCTTCTGTTTCACAAAGTGATGTTGTACTTCTGTACCTTTATACCATCAGGGACACATCGTTACCCCCTGAGAAGGGAATGCCAGCAGTAAGAGTGGGTTGTAGTTTTCTGACACATCAAACAGCTGCCCAGCTAGAACATAAATCTTTAAGTAATCTTAGACATAGTGGCAGGTATCCTATGAACGAGAGAAATCAACAGTCCTGTTAATAGTCAGTTTTAGATCTCTAATAATTGGCAGTCAGAATCCAAACGAAACATAAATTGTACATAATGTATAAATTGTATTCAAAAAGGGGGCATTTGAAATTTTTATTTATTAGTAAGTAAGTTTTTTATTTAGTTAGTAAGTAATATCAGTCTGTTCTGTTCTTTACAATTGTTTCCTCGTAGAAAATCACTAAACAGTCATAAAAAACCCATCATTCAATAACATGAAATTTGTAATTTAGGGTGTTACAGAGCTTTGACAAATCATTTTARGTTACTATTTCAAATCCATCAAGTGAGTAGCTAAACTCTGTAACCACCTGACAGGTGTTTAAGGTGCTGTGTTGTTTGAGTGATCTAAGTCCACATCCTAATTAGCAAAAGTCATGAGGAGATGGTAATTATTTTGTAGGGAAGTAGCCAGTGTTAGCTCATGGGTCATTTAAGAAAGGCTGCAGTGCCACTCACGGCATTGTGCCAGTTTTGTAGATGAAAAGTTGATTTCMTCTTCCTACTGTGGTCACTTGAGTAGTTTTTGAGATGTATGTTAACATTGTATTTCAAAGAAATAGAAGTGGAGAAGCTGTGTTTCTCCAGGTATCCTCTTCTGCACAATTTCAAAACAAACTGAATCCATGTATTCAGACCATAATTTTGATGTCAGATTATTAGATGTCAGATTATTAGAAATCAGATTACTTTCAAGGTTTAATATTCGAAATATTCTGATTTTGAAAGATTTTTTTTTTTTTGTAGAACTTCAAATTCCCCTTTGACCGTATCTATAATGGAGTAATCTTTATTTTCATTTTTGGTAAGACATGATGCAGGAAGATTCAAGTAAGATTGAATGTTCATGTTCTGGAGTTGTAGAATGTGTATGTTCTTGAAAATTTCAGTGACTTTTTTGTTTGAAAGTGTTGAACTTTATCATGAGAAGACTGTCTGAGCAGGATTTCCCCTGAAGTATTTTTGCAACGCAACAAAACTGTTTTAACATTAGTTGCAAAAGAACTTAAAAACACCACRCAGAAAAAGCATTTAAAGTTTGCTAACCTAAGGAAAAAAAAGTTAATAGGTCATGTGCTTTCTCATCATACAGCCCACCTTTTGTAAAACAAGTAAATTCCTGTTTAGTGTACACACGTTGGAACTTAGATAATGATTTAAGGAGATTTACCTATCCAAGTTGACTTAACCAAGTACAAGGAAGAAATTTATGAGGGAAAAAAACATTGTTAATACTGTGAAATCAAACATTACTATAGGATAAGCAACGTACAATCTGTGTACAATTAGAGTATTGTAATGCATACGTGTAAGGAGAGATGATCAAAAGGAGGTAAGTGATCTCAAATCTAGCTCTTAATTTCTAGACCTTTCAGCATTAAGGGGATGAGTACTTACGAGGTTAGAAGGGAAAGGTGCATGTTCAGATCTTTTTATATTTTTGATGAAGGCATACTAACATTCCTTCCTGCTCACTCTTTGTACCTGGCTCCTTAAGATTAATTTTCCTCCCTCTTGGTCCTGTTTTCCATAAACAGTCTCCTGCTATCTCCTATTTGTTTCGTCTCTCCAAGCTTCTGCTTTAACTTTAGTTTCTTTAACATATCCCTGTTTGGTGTTTCTGTCTCACCTTGGAGCCTGACTGCCATTTGTGTCTACTTTTACATGTGCCTGTGCACTCCTGTGCACATACACTCTGAGGAAAGCTTGACACCACTGGTGTTGACCAGGGCTCTTGGTGGGGCAGGGCTGGGCCTCGCTGCCAGGGACCATCTCACCTCTCTGTGAGGGACCAGCAGGGCTGGGGGAGCCCTGGGGCACCTGACATACATGCTGGTGACTAATTATCTCAGGCGCAGCCCCCTGCCTCCCGCCCAAAAAAAAAAAAAAAAAAAAAAAAAAAACATGCTTTTTAAATACTGTCTTCCTGCTGTGTATCTGTTTTAAATCATCTTGAGTCACCATATATGAACAAAAGTGAATTTTATCCAGGTACCTCTGTGGTACCAGAGCTGTACTGTTCCTCTCCGTTCTTGTTAGAGACATCGCCCTTGGAGTTCTCCATGCTCTCTGAGGAGCACTGCCAGAAGAGCTACGTGGTTACCACCTGTAAAGACAACGCTTGGCACCGTACCCAGATTGACTTTGATTAAAGGCATCCAGCAAATCTCACCAAAGCATAAAACCTCAGTGAACCTCTTTCAGCTAATCAGGAGCACAAGAACAGTGGCCTTTTTCTCCTCTTATATGCCTGGATTTGAGATAACCCAGATAGCAGCATCTTAGAGCTTTGAGTGAAAGTTGCTCAGCAGCAGCTAGAGCATGGCAAGTGCAGATGGATTTCTCGAAGGTGTTTAGCTGCGAAATATCTGAGGTTCTTCTGAATGTTCACCTTGGGATTTTTTTTCAGTGATTTATAACTTCAAGGAACTGATGACTTTTACAGGAAAGATAAAATCCTCCCTCCTGCAAAAAGAAGTCATTCTCTTCTTAAATTAATCATGCCTACTTCAAAGAATGGCTTGATGAGATGTTCAGTTATTGAATCACTAGTAGTAATGTGTGCCTGAACAAGAGCACATATTGATTTGTTCCCCCCCACCGAGGTTTTGCCTATGATGATAAACATAAAATATATTAATTTAAAAATAAATATATTCTTAATAAGATACAAACCTGCTATTGAATATTTCATCTGAATCTTTCCAAATTTAGCAAAACTGTAAGCTGTTGAAAACAGATTTAGGAAGGCAGTGTTTAGTGATGTTAATAGTGGAAATGATGCTATCCTATATATAGGAAGATAAAAATATCTTTTACTGTTGATTAATCTCTTTTAAAAGTGCAACTTTTTTCCCTAGCATCAGCAAGGAGTTCCAGTTAGGATTAAATCACAACATCTGTCCCATCATTAATGCTGCTTTCAGATAGGCTTTTAATATACATTGAAATCTGATGTGCAGACATAATTGGTATTACCATTTCATCATCATCATCTTTAAATACAATTACACAGGGTATCTATCACCACAAGACTTACCTAGGAACTGTAGAATTCAGACAGGGACAGCTCAAGGTCTTCTAGACACCTGAGATATGTTAGTATTTTTCACATGTCCTTGGGGGAGGCGGGAAGGGAAAGTGGTATTTCTGCGTAATCGGGAAATGTGAGCAGAAAACTGATACAGGCAGGGGCTGCACTAAGTAAAGTATTAAGGGGGGGGAGAGAGGGGGGGCAGAAAGTACAAGACTGCTATGAGTTCTTAGACATTATGTCTTCTGTGTTATTTTGGGATGTTTCCCTGGGTAGTTTTCAAAATATTTGCCTAGGTTTCTAGATGTATGACAATGTTAACAGATTAAACCAGACACTACTGTACATATTCAGTTACTCCAGGTCATTTGCTGATATCTATTAATCCGAGGCATGCCCACAGTGTATGTGTAAATGCATTTGTTCAAATGCTTTTAGAAAGTAGCTGAGTTACTCTAGTGTGATGCAGCCTGTACCTTTACTCAGTTGGTGCAGCACTTCTGGAAAGTATTAGGTCATAGGTACACATACTGCATAGATGACAGGGTGAGGAAATGGCACATTTCTTCATGGCTTCCAGACAAGCACATGTAGTCTGCCACTTCCCCAAAATGCTGGACTTAAAGATGCATACTCCTCATCCGGTGCATATCTATTTCCATAGAAGAAATTCTGGACAAAAGTGTAGCAGCCTACTGGAATTTTTAAAGGGAAGGTTTGATTTTTGCAATATAATATCACAGTACTGCTGGATTAAAACAAAACCCCAGACCTGACAGTATTCACCTTGTGACACTGATAAGCTCTACAATTAGAGTTTGGAGAGTCTTGAACATCGCTGCTCGAGTCAATGCCATTAGAATATGGAGTCCTTAAATCTGACTGTCTACAAGCTGAACACACTGTTTACTGTACCTGATGTTTTTAGAGTAGATTGGGCAGCTTGATGTTTTTAGAGTAGATTAGGTAGCTTGAAATAGACAAAGATTTAGAGGGATCAAGTTGCTGAAGCTACTCCAAGTGATGTATTTTTACATGATACCCAAATATGATATCACTTTTACAAAAATGATTTACATTTTTATATTAACCTGTGTACTATGTGATGTTGTTATCAGTTACAGTGTGAACATTGTGCAACTATTAAGCAGTCTATCACATCTAGTAACGCACTGCAGTTACAAGCAATGTTTCCTCTATTCGTAAATGAAATGAAATGACTGATTAAAAATGGTCTGCTGATTAGCAAACTAGAGGCAAACAATACCTAATTTACCCTTGAAGTGATAATAACTGAAAACGGTAACCACAAATACTTCCTTTTCTGAGCGATTTCTAATTGGAGAAAAAAAATATATTCATAATGGAGGTGTAATTAAGGGTGCTTTTAGAACTTGGTTTCAGATTTTTTCTAAACTTTAAGTTGCAATCTTGAGCTCTTAGTGTCAAATCTAATCAACCTCATTCCTTTAGCCTGTGAAAATTTCAAATGTTTTTAATTGGTGCTTGGACGTAAGTGTTCTGAAAGCCACTGGTCTAAGTAACTTAGTAGAAATCTCAGTCAACTTGAGTATTAGCATGACAAGAATTTCCTGTAACACCCATAGGAATTCCACATAGGGAAGGATATAAAATAACAGTCCTCCTTTTACAGCAGGACAGAACTCAAGCAGTTAAGTTAATGATTTGAGGTGACCCTTCTCGTTCAGTTCTTTGGATTATTTATTTATTTATTTATTTATTTTTTTTGGTAGGTGTAAAAGGTAGTAAAGCATAAGTTACATAAAGAGCTACTCTCCATACCTCCAGGTTTACTAAATCAGTCCAAAATAAACTTGCCTTTTGGAAGAGTTTGTGGGATGCAAAAGCAGGTGATATTCTGGATGCTAGCCTATTAGTTTTGACTATTGCTGCTTCTTTAATGAGGGCCTGAGCACTTGTAATTTTTGTTTGAAGCTAAACTGTTTTACAGTCAGACAGGAACTCTCCCCTTAATGTCATTTTYTGTTTAGCTTCTTGCATAGCGCATGGTTTTAGGACACTAGTACATTATTTCTGTCTGTTAAAGACACCCATAATATAGTGAGTTAGTTTTTTGAGTTATACAGCTATCAGCCTACATGTCTGTAGGGTGAGAAACAGTTCTTTGGAGTACACGAGTAAATATTTACATCTGATTCCCTCCCACTTAGTAAAATACTCAATTTTTGTACAGTACAAAGTGCTTTCTTTATAGAAAAAATATTGTTTAGTTCTTCAGTTTTGTTTTGAGGGGGCGTTTTATTTATTTAACAAAGACCAAACTAGACACAGCATGCGTTTTGCAGTGAAGTCCTGCTTTTATCCAGTTTTGCAGCTGGGCTGACAGATTTATTAAGAAGTGGTGGACTTCCTCAAAATCATGCAGTGGATCGGTAGTTAAGTAGAACCCCAGGTCCTGCTGGCTCCAGTGCTTTATTTCATAGTTTGACTGTTCAGCTTTGTCTTTGCGAATGATTGCAAACGTTTGCTTCATTCCCACCCTACAGTTAATTTCAATAAACAAATGCTGCGTGGGCTGTTATGCTTATTTAAAATGAGATTAGTTGGTATTGATAGGCTCAAACTTGTCCTAACGATGGGTTATTCTGAAAATGCTTGTAATGATTCACTTCGACTCTTCAGATTTGGATGCTTAAAAGTTCATACTTAATACAAGTCAGTTTGTGTGTCAGCTACTGTTGCTTTATGTTTACTGTGAAGTAGTAATGAGCAGATCTTAATCTGCTTGATATTCCTTTCTACTGAGTACTGCATAAGGGCAAATGGCAACTGTTGAAGAAATTGTAGTGCTAGATCGATATGAAAATTCATTGTAGAGCCAGTGTCTTCTCATGTTCTGTTTGCAGTTGGGTAGGGTGAACTGTAGATAACAAGGCAGGGTTGGGCTCCTAAAGCCAACAGTGGCATTAACTATGTTCATAAGGAACAAATTCTTCCTTGGAATAGGCCAGCAACTGCAGGAGAAAAACTGATCTGGATAAGACTTCTTGATGTTTTCATTTAAGTGAATATAATGTGTGCTGTATGTCATATGCATTGCTAGAAAGGCTGACTTCTGTTCCTGTGGACTTGCAGGAGATGAGTTCCTTAGCCTTAAAGAGAGAGTATCAGGTATTTCATGCTTGAGATTGCAGCTTTTTCTGGAGTTCGTGTAAATGGCAGATTCAGACTGTTGCCTTCTGCCAGAGGCATAACAGGATACTTGGTGACTAAGGCAGAAACGTGTTCGTGAATCATGTGCAGCAATTTCCAGTAAGGAAACTTTAGAAGTGATATACATTTGTATTAGAGAAAAAAAAAGTAATGGTCCACCAATTGAAAAAGGTTTAACATCTATCTTAACACAGCTTTGCCTACAGCAGAGCATCCAGTAACAGTGTCCTGGCATGTTAGCTGAGCTGGGAGTCACCTGGAGGGATGTCACTTAGCTGATCTGTCAGCATTGCCTTCAGCTTCCTTTCACATTTTCCTTTATGCTGCTTCACCCAACTTTGGATCTGGCAATCCCTATTTGGATATAAAATACTATGAATTTTTAATCTGGGAAGCTTAGTAACAAAGTTATTGTTTACTGAATTTATTTATTTATTTGAATTTCTCAGCAAGTTGTATTTTAAACAAGCATAAATTTTAATTAATTTTCTCATCTAACAAAATGTGTGCCATTGCTAACAGCAAATACTAAAAATTTCATTTGTGTTGAGTGTAGTATTTTGGGGAGTTTTTTTTCTTGACTTTTTTTCTGTTTCATTTCCTGTATATGGATGCAAATGCAAATGGACATATTCATTTCACTTCCTTTATGATAACTGAGTTTTATCCATGATATGAATTCCTCATATCGGTTGCATCTGCTTGCAGAAGTTATGGCATGTCRTGAAACTAAGGTATGCTCTTGCTATCTGTCAGTTACAAGGCAAAAATAAAATCTCTAGCATCATGCATTTAATTTGTAATAAATTAATAGAGAGGCTATCAGTTGGTAGAGATGCATATTGCTAAGCTCAGCTGAAAACTTGATGTGTGGTAGGAAATCAAGCTAATATTTGCTCCATCTGTTCAAAGGAGCAAGCACAGCAAGAGGCCAGGATAATGAGAAGAGTATGAAGGGAACAATGGATTTTACTATTAGACATAGTTTTAAAAGCTCATTATGGAACAGCAGGTTTGTGAAGAGGCTTGGAAGACAAGCCAGCTCTATTGCTAGAGTACAAATGGACTTTATTTTTAAAGATCCTGAATTGCTTACAAGTATTTGGAACTATATGATAGAGGTAAGAGTCTGAGTTTTGGTTTCTGAGCTCATGGAAGACCTTGTGTCTGAGCCTGGAAATTTAGTATTAAAAGGCCTGTCTTTCATTTTTGTTTAGCRTTTGAAAATAGGCCTAAGGACTAAAAACAAGAACTGTGCTCTGTGCCTTTACATTCTTCCTGAGAAGCATTGCGGCTTTTCTTACTGTAATCTGTCAGAAACAGCACTTACTTGCGGGAGTATAAAAATTTTTCTTAATAGAAGATGTTAACAAATACATCCCATAACAAGTTTTGATGAACTTTTTGGCTCCCAGTGAGTTTCAAACAAAATTATTAGCTGCCTCAGGAATGATGTTTAGCAGCTCTATATGCAGCAATCCTCTGTGCAGTATGTGCACTTGTGTTTCTATGTGGAACATGCTTATATGTGGGAGGCCTGATTCAAGGCTTGCTTTAGTCAAAAGCTCCCATTGGCTTCATCAAGGTTGGGATCTAGCCTGGAGCTGGCCTAAGCATCCAACCAGGATGAAAGTTGTGTTACAGACAGAAATTACCATTGAGTGTTGGTGCTAGAATAGGCTAGAGTATGCATTCCTTCCAGTCTCTTCACACTAGAAATAAACATTTTGTGGTTGCTAATCTTAATGCACTTCTTAGTGCTCCCATCTAGCAGCATTTGYGGGGAGTGCTTGTTTGAACTTGAAACAGCACTGTATCTTTTGCGATCTTTAACTGGAGATGGCAACCTCTTGCTAACATTTAAACTCCTGTTTGTTTTGTAAGGCTGTCCTTTGCCTTTCTTTTGTGGCAAGTTGCTGTGTGTACATTTCYGTAGCTTGAACTGTGAAATTTTCATTCTCAGTGTTGAATACTGTGTGTGAAACGTCTTTATAGAATATTGTGCTCCAAGAGCATATCTCTGTAATGGTTCAAAATGTCTTTCAGATCATATAGTTGCCTACACTTTATCTACTGACTCATATTTTGGCATAGTCATTTGGAAGTAAGCTTGTCTTTCTCACCAAATCTGGTATGTAAACAAGGGCCCTTGTTCTTGGTGCTTTGTGGAGAATCTTCAAGATTGAAAAAATGTACCTTTTAGTTTGGTTTTGTGCTGCAGTTATTGGCGGCTGAGAAAAGCAGGTACCTCCTTTTGGGAGCTGTTTTACAGAATAATTACCAAACACTGGAGGCACGTCTGAAGAAAACTTATATAGAACAAATTGTGACTATGAGTGTTACAGCTACAGTGATACAAATTCTGATGTTAGCATTTTATTTTGGTATAAGAATGTATCCTTTATTTTATTTTCTCCTTCCCAGCACTTTTATATAATGCTTTCTGGGAAGTGGTTTGTGCCAAGTCAAAATAAAAATATCTGTGTGGGCACTGATACCATTAAAACTTCAGTGGACAAAGTACAGTAGTTTAAGTATAGTGGTGTGGTTGTACCATTAGAAGGACTTGTAGTTAAGCACTGAATTCTGCTGAGGCAAAGCTGCCCTTGGGTCCTTTGTAACTGTGTAGAAAACTCTCTTGAGGTCCAAGGGCCCAGAGTCTGCCAGCAGGTTTTCAGTCGCAGATGCACATGGAAAAGGGTCAAAGGATTTCTGTAATAGCTGAGACAACTTTGTTGGAAAGGGTTTGACTTGAGTTACTCATGCTGTAGTAGAGTGAAAGACCTTTATAGTCCTGGAGCCTGCAGCAGTAAGGAAATMATTTTTTGAGTTTTATTACTTTTGTATGTGTTTTAGTTGGATTGAGCCGTGCCTCAAGGGRTCTAGAACAAAATTTTAGCAGATGTGGAAGCCCTTCCTGGATAAGGGGACAGGCCACTAACCTTGAAACGAGTAACTCTAGTAGCCCTATGAGCAAAAGAAAATCAACTGAAAAAGCACACTCTGTCAGTGTAGTTGTGCTGAGGTCATGGGTCTCCGCTAGGAAAACTTCTCATATTTATGATTCACAGAGCTGCATCAGCAGGATCCAGTGCAGACCTGTCTTAATGGAAAAACCTCTGATGTCAACAAGTTAATTTCTTTGCAGACCAGTGCTTACTTAAGTTTTGTCAGCAGCAGAATATATCTGAGGTATTTGCATTACCTTGCTGTGAGTTGCAACAGACGGAAGGGATCAGAAAGAGTGCTTTTTCAACTTTGTTATCCGACTGAATCTAATTGAAGGATTGTATGCCCAGCATATGCTTTCTTTGACTCGTCCTCTAAAGAAATGCATTCTGATAGTCCAGTTATAAACCTGCATTTTAACAATGGAGCTCCTGCCCTGGTACTTGAGCTATGTGAGCGTGTGGTGGGTTGCCCTGCCCGAGAATATGAAGTAATGTTTGATAGACATGATCTAGTTGTGGAATGGGAGTTGTGGATTTTTATGCAATCTCTGATGGGGCACCTATTTTGGTCTTGGGCAAATCAGTTAAATCAAAACCTATAAATAATAGTAACTGAAATCAGACACTGTAATTTAGATAACTGAATGTGAACCTGCATAACTTKTTCTCAGGGATGCTAAGTTTTCCTAGCAGTTTACAGTTGCTCAGTGCCTCATATTAAGATTTGATGCTTCATACTAAGATTTTATGCCTGACTTCTAGTGCCTGGGTTTAAACCTCTCTTCTCTTTTTTGATCCATTTCCTTCTCTGAAAATTTTCAACCACAATAGAACATAGCTAAAGCAAAATTGTGGCGAACGTGTTGTAATTTGGCACACTGGAAGCTCGTACTTACGCCTTGTATGGTTATTGTAAGTGGGTATTCTACCGAATTTTTCTTCCTCATAGTATAGTAGTCTTTGTGCCTAAAACCAGAAGATGTGTGAATTTCAGTTACATCTGCTAGCCTCACAAGATTTTGTGGCAGCAAATTTGTGTAGCAAACTGGGCTTTCAGATGAGTGAATTCCAGAATTGAGCAGTTCCAATATAACCGTAGCTATGTGCTTAAAACACAGGAATCTTCTGAAAGTAACAATACAAATTAATTTTCAAACCATATCAGAAATAAGTATAATTTTCTTATACATGTGTAAGAAATCCTCGTTATGTCTCCCTTCTTTTTAGTCGCTGAACTTTGTCAATATAACTGACAGTTGAGGTTTTGGGGTACTATGCTTGGTCATCCATGTTTTTTTTTTTTAATGAATGTGTATGTTAACAGAAAAATGTGTGAAGAGATCCGTATCAAGATTTGTGTTTGAAGCTATTTTGGTGCAGAAAAACAGATAATAATGCATTCTTTTTCTTCTAATCTGTATTTGTTCTGCAGAGGATTTTTCAAAGTTACAGCTTGTTTGCTGTGCCTTAGTATATGAGGGCAAATATATTCATTAGCTTGCAAGTTATGTGGATAAAAATACGCAGAGCAACTCCATTAACCTTTTCTTTTCTTCTACACCCCTTGCAGCAGAAGTTGGTTTCCTTCCTTTTGCCTTGGAAGTGAGAATAATAATAATAATAGTAAATGTTCCTTGCTTACCTTGCATTCCACCAGAAAACTTAATGAGCAAGGGAACTTCTCTGGCTGAGTTTTTGAAATTTACAGCCCGTTCTAGTGTTTTGAGGAATAGGGGCCAGGATAGAAAAACAGAGATAACCTGTGCATTATGCAATGTCCTGTGGGACTCAAACATCCGTGGAGTCAGCAAGGCTCTCCAGAATTTATTTAGCATTGGTTGAACTCTTTCCTAGGTGGACATACTGCTTCTTTATTCCCTACTTTTTCAGCTTGTCTCATATTAAAGACTAAACACTACAAGTATCTGTAGTGAAAAGAACAAATAGGTGGTATGCTAATAAGAAGACTGCATCCTTGACAAGATCATGCATGTAATAAGCTGAGCCTGTTTTGGGAGGTGAGAGGGGTGGCATCTTTAGGGAAAATGAAAATTGATTTTGATATGGGAAAAAGACCTGTTATCACTTTTATGACAGTTCTCTCCATTGAGSTCTGAAGGTGAGTTTGTTTCAGACGTGATATTTATCAGAAAACACACTAAAATATCCTTTTTGGATAGTTGAAAGTAGCTTGGAAAGATGTGTAGAATGCAATACTTTTCACCAAAATGTGTGTTATCTGTGTCATGATCTTTGCTCCCATGCAAGCAATCAGAAAAGGCAATCCAATTTTAATCTGTTTCGTCTAGCTTTAAAATGTTTTTAGTAACATGCCAGGGTAATCTGACCATATTTCCTGTTGAACTTAAATGTAACCCTTATTTTAAAGAATACAGACCACGGCTTTTAGAGCTTTGTATGCTTGAGGTTTGTCAAGACAAATTCAAAACTAAACAACAGTATCCTTACAAAGACAGAGAAATGCTGGTGTATTTCTCTCTGCAGCAAAAAGTTGTGTTTTTCTTTGTAGGACTATAAATGTTACAGTTACTTATGAGGCTACCAAGTAATCCTCTTAATATAAAACATCTTTATAATTCTGGCACAACTGCTAAAGAATTCTGTCCTTATGTGGAAAAAGGTACTTACGAATTTCTCTTTGCTTGTATCATGAGAACTGATTGTAATTTGGCTCCTGAAACATATGCATACATGCTGTCCGGTATATAATGTAAATATTTTTTGCACACGTAAGCACAGGCTAGCTGTGAAAGATTCAGTAGTGCACATATTCTAGTAAGCAGGCCACCTTCGTATGTTTTAAATCTGCTCTTTCACTCCTTGTAAAGGAGATAGTTCAGATGCAAACCAAACTGTTTACATGCTGATTTTATGGGAGTGAGTTACTGAACAGCGTCTAAATTTTTACTGCCAAGAGCAACTTCTTATCTATGTATAATACTTATGCTTACCCATGTCAAAGCAGTACCTAGTTCATAAAGTAAGACTTACTAAGTTGTTTTGAAATGTGCTACATCTTTTAACCACTCCATCTGCCCTGTTCCCATTGATCCATCCCTGGAATGACTAATGTTCCAGTCTCCTGAGCATATTCTAACAGTGTCACCGACTTATGTATCTATTTATTTTGTTAAAAGACACTTGCTACGGATGCATGGCCCAGACTGGACATATCCAAACTTTCTGTCTCTTTTTTTTCCAGAGGTTTAAGTTTTTTTTTTTTTTTTTTTTTTTTTTTTTTTTTCTTCTTCTTTTTTTCTTCTTTCTTCTTTTCTTTTTTTTTCTCTTTTTCCTTTTTTCCTTCAGGACCTGTCACAGGCTTTTCACAAGTGTAATAGAAAAAGATTCTTAGGTTTATAACAACGGTATAATAACTTTTTTCCCCTAAAACAGATATATAAAGATGCAGCACTATTCCTGTATTTGTAATGCAGTATCTCTGAGATTCTGAGTCTCTGAGTCTTTGTGCCAAACACTGTGCAGTTTTATAGCAAAGAGATAACTTTTGTCATAAGAAGCTTTCATTCAAGGAAAGAGCACACACTCTGGCATACCTAAGAATGTATACTTCTATTTGTGTAATAATCAAATTTATAAGAATATCATTGAAAGAATCTAAGTGGTTGATGCCTAGCTATATAATTTGACTCTCCTATTCAGTGTAAACTTGAAGATGACTACAAGGTATTGCTTGTAACTGAGCAGAGTTTCTGTTGTTCCCAGTCTACACTTAAAGATTTGTATTTCAATGCAAGTACGCATTCGTGTCCGATGCAACTATTTTCTTACAAATGAAAATCTGATTAAAAAATTTGCATTTACAAATACCTATTGTGACACATATATATAAGCTATATGCCTGTAGTTCAGACAAATACACAAAAATCTAAAATTTCCCTCAGTATCTAGATTGCAGATCTGTCCTCCTCTTCATTTCTGTGTGTTTTCAGGATACAGTAAGGTTAGTTTATTTTTTTATTAGATGCTGCATTCTTTCTTCTTTTTTCTTCCTCCACTACTACCCTTTCTCTGCAGCATGGTTTCCTGATGATTGAATCATTGTGAAATATTCAACTGTTTTTGCTGAGCTTAAACCAGAGAGCTGTCCATGGGCAGAGGGGGTCTGGAGAACGTTAACTGTGTAGCTCCTTCCCCCCTACCCTACATAAAAACTAAACAAACAACAAGCTGTAAAAAGAAAAGAAAAAAAGAAAAGAAAAAAAGAAAAGAAAAAAAGAAAAGAAAAGAAAAAGAAAAAAGCAGCAGCAGCAACAATTACAACAGCAAAATCTGGACTGATTATAAATTAAGTTCAGCAGCATTTTGGCTCCTCTGACTCAGCTAAGGCTGGAGTGTGGCCTGGAGAAGCCTCTGATTTCAGCTGCATGCAGGGACATGTGATCTCAGTCAGCAGGAGCTAGTTGTGCTCCCAGGGCGTGGATCTTCGTTTCATATTTGTAATGCAAAACGCGTAAGTGACTTGGTTACTATTGTAAGATACCTGCAGCTTAATTTCATCCTTGTCCAAACCTGTCTCTTTCTTTCTTACAGCAAACATTCTTCCTATTTCAGTTAACAGTATTCTGGGAGAAGGGATAGCAAGTCCCAGTTATGCTGATGTAATATGCTCAGATCCCACAGCTGATAACAGTCATGGTGACTGTGACAGTTTAAGGTAACAAGACATGTTGGTGAATGCATTCTTGTGAGAGTATTCTGTAGAAAAAATGCAAGAGCCCCAGTGTCTTGAAGTTTTAACGTGTGCCTTGTGCCACACCTAGCAAAGGGCCTTGGCAATTTTTAYGAGGGTTTGTCATTGTGTACCTCAGAGTAGAACAGAGTGAAATGAGGCCTTGCTGCAACAGGCTGACATATGTAGCATTATTAACTGACTAGCAATGCTTTCCTTCAAGCAGCCCATGCTTGTCTGCTGGAATCTACTGCTTTTATCTAACCATGATTGTTCCAGAGAAAAACAAGAGTCTAAGGGCAAAATAAACCCTTCAGTACTTTAAAGAACGATGGCTTTGTGCATTTTGAGACAAGTAACATTAGTGTGAYGAAATCTCCTTGAAAATTTAACCTATGAGAATATGTTATAATAAAATGCTTTTTGCCTACTATATAGAAATTCCAAATTATTCCAACTTCTTATTCCTTTCCCATACTTTTCTCCTGTCATCTACTATTTATGTCAAATCATTTGAGAGCCACATGTAACAGCAGGAAGACTCCTCTGTCCTCCTGGATTCAGTGGATCCTGCACCATAAGTGTGAGGAAGACTCACACGTGGCCAGTGTAGCAGCCTGTGGTTGTCTGCTAGAGAGGGGAGGCTGGTTCTGTCGCTCTTTCCCTGTGTARACACAGGGCTCTTTGTTGAGGTTCTGCTAGCACCATGTGCAAGAGCAATGGAATAAATTCCCATTGGGAGGGATTGTTGCAGAATTATTATTTCAGGGGATTTGCAGACTTGAGCAGCCATCCCTGCAATAAATCATACGCTGGTAGGTAGGTTMTCACTCAGTGTGTAAAAGCTGAGGTGTCTCTATTTATTTATTTATTTATTGAAGCTGAAAATCTGTTATACACCCAGCTCCCCATCTTCTAGGAGAAATGGGAGTRTGAGGCACCCCAAGTTTATTTAGGACATGCTGAGAGGCACAGTGTRTACCTGACCACACAGCCATCACTGTAGACGTGGATGTTGCAATTCCCAGTGTCCCAGACTCTGGAAAGACTAGTGTTCACTGTGATGAAGAACTGAAGCTGAGCTGCTTCTCTTCAYTATAGCAAAGGCAGTAAATCCTTCCAGCATGCTGCATAAAGGCTTCTTCTGTCACTGCCTCCTTGTCCCCCTTGGGGCTGTCACTGGTTGTAACTTGCTTTGCCACTAGGCCAGGAGAGATCAGCAGTGGACCCAAGCGAATTATCTCCTTTTAGGCCTAGGCTGGTTTCATATGCAGACTGTCWTATGTCTCTGGAACATACATACAGAGTTTCTGGTTCACGAGCAACGTTCAGAGGAAACTGTAGTAGCAGTGCATGGAGCCAGGTAAGATTTAATTCRAGTGCAGGCTGTGCAAATGTGACTAAAACATCTTCTGACACTTGACTGAGCTGATCTTGCCAGCAGTTACATGTTTCACATGCCATACCAATGGGTATGGATAAACTATTTGCATGTACTTTTTGACTTGACAGCATTTCCGTGCATAGACATCTTTGGCATTGATATAAAACGTAAAGGTCAGATTCCTAACAGCAAAAAAAAATTTTGTTTATATTTGTGTTACATGCTTGAGTGGGGGAAAACTATACTGTTTTGGGATGCAGTCCTCATTTGGATAGGTGGAAAGGCTGCTTTGGAGACTCACTGAAGGTTGGTCTGTCTTGCCCAYCTTAGAATCACCACTGTATGTCAGAACTGGACACAAGACGAAGGAAGGGTCCGAAGGACCCAGACCCCTTCCCACAGTCACTGAATGACATCTTCCAGTTGCCTTCCTTGGAGTTGGATAAAATACTGACTGTTGTTTAATTGAATTAATGACTATAGCAGAGGAGGAAGTGGCCTTGCTGCTTCTCCTCAAGTAGCCCTTTACTGAAAGGCGGATAAATTGTTCTGAGATTAAAGTTAACTTTGAAATGACATAGCCTTGTAAACAAATCTACGATAGAAACTGTACCGTAGGCTCGGGTTTGGAGAAAATGCCGTATTTTATGTTCAACTTTCTGTATTCTGGTTTGAACATTTCCCATTATGTATTATGTATCATCATGTAAATATTTGCTTTCATAGATATACATCCTTAGGAGCTTATTGTATTCAGGGCTTGAATTCACCTTCCTGCCACCAGTTACCATTATGTACTTGTGCATTTTGCAAAAGGGAGTTGATAGACAGCCGCCTCTTTAAAGGAGTATGTTCTCAATGAACGAGCTTTGAGCCATGAATAAAATGTGGCCTTGACTGTCTAGCAAGCAGTACAACTGTGTTAAAACCTCACACCACAGGCAACCTGCAAGAACAGCTGGTAAACACTGGCTTAATGAAAAGCACTACTGTTTAAAAAAAGAAATAGCATGAGAGAGTATTGATGTACAAGTTATGGTTTGCATTGGATTTGGATCAATTGTTATCCATTCCGTGTTTTCTGGGTTAGAACAATAGTAAGTGGCAAGGATATGAAAAGTAGTACAAAGTACATGGTGCCAGTCAGGTGTGGTTTTTGGCTTGTCTTTATCTGCTATTTGGTGATACTGTGGGGAAAAAAAATAAAAGTTTGATCTTTATTTTTAAATATATAGAAAGGGACTCAAGGTTTGGTTTCTGCGGAAGGAACCCAGTCCTTTACAGCAGGACGTTCAAATCAGTTGTTTTTATGTGAAATATGGAGAGAATAGTTGCTAAATATTCTGAGAATTCAGCAATATTTCTGAAGCATGGCCAAAACTGAGCTTGTGCTTCTTGGATGTGTCCCATACAGCTCTTTTATATGTAGTGCCATGCTTATCTGATGTTTTGATGAAATCTGAATTGGCATTTTGGTGTCTGTTAAAACAAATAGCTTCAATTCAAATTTATAATTCCAAGTTCTCTGCAAGCTCATACAGAGTTTTGTATTGATCATTTTCTGTTTTTTTTCCTCTTTTCTCATAAAATACAATAGTAAAGAAAATTAAAACCTTACATTTAAAGGCTCAAAGGTGATACTAGACAYATATCTAACGTTCACCAGAGCTAATCAAAAGATCTAGAAAATCAGTGCCTCAGGGATGATTTCAGAGTTCTACCAATTTATTGCTGTATTAACCTTTTACCTATTCTGCTTTTTTTGAGGAACTATCTGTACGGAAACATCTGAAGAACTTTTTGAATTAAGATGGGAGAGTCAAGGTTAAACAGACGTATTGCAGTTGTGAACAAAAATTTGATGAAGAAATTTGAATACAATCAAATATTATTGCTTTGAGGTGTGCAATATTTACAGTACGAGAAACCAAGCCAAGATTTGGAGAGACTATAATAAAATGGAAACATAATGAATTTACAAGAATTTTGTCAAGAAATATCAGGAAATCTGAAAACCAAGAYTGCATATGTCTGAGCTTTATTTACCCATGTACAAGTTGTCATTTCTTTTATTCACAAACTATTTTACAAATAACTTAACGCAATAGGCATTTTTGCCTTAAACACTGGATTCATAAATAACATCTGGCAGTATACTCTTCTTCCTTTATATTATTTTATTATCATGCTGTTTCAGGGCATTTAATATAATGTTTACTTTCCTATTTTTAGTAAGGGCTCTACATTGTTCTTTSTCAGCACTTGTGTTTTATCTTTTCATTTTTTTCTAAGGTGTTAMCTCTTTTTAGGTGTGCACAGGACAGAAGAAGAACCAGTTAACTGAAAACTTGATTTATTGTCCTGCAGTAGCTCAGTTGGTTAGAGCGTGGTGCTGCTAATGCGAAGGTTGCAGGTTCAACCCCTGTATGGGCTATGCTGAGGGTTGGACTAGATGATCTCCAGAGGTCCCTTTCAACCTTACCATTCTATGATTCTACGATTTGCATTTCTATCTGCATTTCAGGGAATGGGCAGTTTACTTGAAAGATAAATATAAAATTAAATTTACCCATGGATTTGAAAGTAACATCTTGCCTTGCCAGACTAGCCATATTTAGAAGGTTTGACTGGAAAACAGTGACTCCAAAGAGAAGTGCAACTGTGGAGAGAAGCAAGTGCAGGGAAGGGGAGGATGGAAGGAGAAGAGAGAAGGAAACTGAGAAGGTAGTTAGTGTGAACAGAGAAAGTTTGTAGCTGGAATACAGAAATAAAATTGTTAGTGGAAAATTCTGGAAGAGTATGATTGCATCCTTAGTAGGCAGTATAACATCTACAGGAGGAACAGGCAGGAAGAAAATGGAGCTGCTATGTGGACTGTGAAGATTACTGTTTGAATCTGCTGTGGATGCTGATTTTCAGGACTGTAATAATCCTGTTGGCCCAGCTAGCCTGAGTTTTACCCTAGGAGTGACTAGATCTTGCAGTAGTTCTGTGTTTCTCTTGTGGGCCCTTTTCCAGCCCGACTCCAGGGTTCTTTATCTCAGAGCGTGCCATATCGCTTGAGACAGATAAGCACGGGAGCCTGTCAGGACACTCTTATAGGTCACTCAGCCACACTTGGCTCCTAAGGGTGCAAATCCCCATGGGCAGGAGCTGCCCTGCTGTTGGCACAGCTGCGTAGGGTGTTACATACTTCTCCCTCCATCAGGTCAGGATGGGGCTCTGGAAAAGTGCCGGCTCTCCAGGGTGGCAGATACTTTCCCTTGAGCACTGAGAGGCCGGAGGAGTTCCCATACTGCAAGGGTCCTTCTTGCTT